>NC_047090.1:41398166-41703500 GCF_902459505.1 Geotrypetes seraphini | reverse complement strand
GACAATCAGAGTCTTCTTGGACAATGTGACAGCAGTGGCCTATGTCAACAGGCAAGGAGGCACCAGAAGTGCCCCCATTATGCCTTGAAGCTCAACTCCTTTTTCGGTGGGCCCTCTTGACCATTCACAAAGCTGGAGTGGAAAATGCGCAGGCTGACTTACTCAGTCAGCAGATTCTAGACCCAGGGGAAGGTCAGTGTCCTTCCAGGCATCCAATTCCATAGTTCAGCAGTGGGGGCATCCACAGCGATCTGATGGCCTCGGCTGTAAACACAAAAGCAGATTGCTTTTACAGCCAAAGATATAAGCTTGGAAGCACATGGTTGAATGCATTAGTCCAATCATAGCCGGAAAAAGGGCTCTTGTACATGTTTCCCCCCCATAGCCATGCTAGGGTGAATCATCCGGGGTTGGTAGACCTAGTGGCACCTGATTGGCCCCACAGCCCATGGTATGTGGATCTAGTTCATCTCCAGAGGGATGAAGACCTCAGGCTGTCAGTCCAAGTGGATCTTCTCACTCAGATACCTGTGTCCCTACTGAGAATCCAGAACACTTTAGGCTTACAGCATAGCTATTAAGTGGGTAGCACTCCTTTACTGACCAGTCTGCACTGACTTCCTATTCAGGCTTGATATTATTTTAAAATGCGTATTTTTGTTTTAAATATTTTATGGGGTCAAGCACCAGAATATTTAAGGAAATGGGATTAGAACTTGTATATTGCCTTTTTGTAGTTACATTACCACACTCAAGACAATTTATATATATCCAGGTACTTATTTTGTACCTGAGGCAATGGAGGGTTAAATGACTTGCCCAAGGTCACAAAGACCAGCCCTGGGATTTGATCCCACAACCTCTGGATGCAGAGGCAGCAGCAGCAGTAGTTCTACCACTAGACCACTCCTCACTATTTGTAGAATTATTTTCAATTTAAAAAATGATTTGTGTTTGAAGGACTTTTTGATTCTCCACTACCCACTGGCAAACTTTGTAAAATGTAAAAGATTGTAACAGCTTTTTTGTGTCAAGCTGCTGGAATGCTTGTCTTCAAGGTTAGGTCCAAGGTTTGTTATTTGAGATTTAGAAAATTGCTTAAAGCTTACAAAATCTTTGAGTTGGTATTGTTGCTAATATTTCTTTTTTTTCTGTGAATGTAATTTCACTAGACATAGCTAGTCCTCTTGATTGAAATCCATGCTTAACTGTTTTTCGGTTGGAAACTGAATATAAGCATTTATTTTATTTAATTGATAATTGATTAGTTTCACTGTTTTTGCCTCTCACATTTGAAATTCCCCTACTCCCTATGATTGCCTGTCTTCTTTCTCTCACCATTCTCTCCTCTTACTAATTCCTATCCTTTGCTTCATACTCTTCTCTAAAATTGCCATTTCTTTTCACTTAAAATCACACTGCAGCTCATCAAGTCCATCAGAGCCATCTCAAGGGATTGCACGTCCTCCTTCCTCTCAGCAGCGACAATTCAGCCAGCCAGCCACCCCACCTCACCCCAATGCAACTGAGGCAGGAACAATCCAAAATTACTCCAGTTTTTTCAAAATATTACACTATACACTATAGTCTCATAACAGAAGAGGGGAAAAAAGTCACTGTGCAGAAGCGAGGGGGTATCCCTCCTACCATCATCCATGGTGCACTTGGAGTGAGTCGCAAGTCTGGGGAGGGGGGGAGAATATTAGCTGAAGCTGAGGATGGGGAGGAAGACAAAGGTTAAGATTTAGAAAAAGAAGAGGCTGTGGGCAATATGCCCAGTGGACCAACAAGGATTTGAAGTCTAACTGTCCTTGTCCCCATCCCTGTAAGCTTTGCCTTAACCGCACAAGCCTCAAACACTTATGATTTTAAAGTGCTTGAGGCTTGTGCAGATGAGGACAGAGCTTGCAGGAATGGGACATGATGGGAAAATTAATTCCGCGGTGACAGTGAAAGATGTGTCCCTGTGTCATTCTCTATTTGACATCCTTTATCACTGGCACTATAAGCCGGCGTAGTGGCATAGCCAGAACTGGTATTTTGGGTGGGCCCAGAACACTTGGTGAGCCCTTCCATCCCTCCCTCCCTCCCATAGATATATAAAATATAGGGGGGGAGGTTAATCTTCCCCTCAGTATGCCTGCCCATCCACATCCATACACTTCTTCCACTCTCCACCCATACCCATCCCCAGGGGCCCTGATAGCCACTCATCTCTGTAAACACCCCCCCCCTTCCATCTGCTCCTGTTCTACCATACATGTGTCCTCAGAGGCTGCATGCTTCCCTCTGCCACATCCCACCTTTGCAACATCACATCATGCTTCCTCACCGATGGGTTACAATGGAGGGAAGCCTGTGGAACCAGCACAGACAACAAAAATGAGTTGCTACCGCCTCCAGGGATAGTAGAGAAGGGCCCATATCAGGCCACTAGCAAAGGAGAAGGGAGCGAAGTAAAGCACTGCCACTGGGTGGGCCTGTGCCAACCCATAGCTATGCCACTGAGCCAGTGCCTCACCTGCTCCATAGGTTAACATGCTTTCTAGATATGGCTTAACAAAGCAAATGGGATATCAACAAATTAACATAGCTACAATGAACAGGGTTGGGTTGAGTAGGGTAAATTCTTGTTAGGCATGGAAAAACAAACAAAAGACCTGTGTGTGATCATTGCTCTTCCAACTACTGCCCGCCTGACATTTTATTTTAGAAAAAGTCAGTTAAGAAGTGTTTATTACAATCTAAGGAGACTCCAGTTTCCGATTAGAGACTCTGCAGCTCTTGTGCATGGTTGTTTATTTTATGCTTCATTTAGTTTGTAGGGTTATGTTTTATTTTGTGTCTAATTTTGTATTAGGTTATTTGATTTCCTTTGTTTTCAATTGCAATGTGTAAGTTATGCATACGATGTATTATTTGAGAAAGTTAATAAAATTATATATTTTTAAAAGCCGTTGCCTCCGGCAGCAGCTATTCTCCGATCAAACTAATGAAAAAGACGGCTGAGTGCAGGGAGATTGCTCTTCTTGCACCGCAGCCCCAAAACGTTCGTGAAAAAGTCGCCGAGTTGCTTCTAAGCTTCGTGCACGGCTTCTCTCGGGACGGAGGGGGGGGGGGACGCAGAGACCGGACCCTCGTTGGCCGAGCAGAGCGCCGAGTCTTTCGGCCGTGCAAGAGCTCAAAGGGGGGGACTAAGCGCGGGAGTCAGGGCTGGAGAGACGGGGGAAAGGGTCGGGGTGATGAGGGAGCGGCGCTGGCTAGGGATGACGATGGGGGTCGTGGATAACGGATGGAGAGGGAGGGGAGAAGGATAAAGGGACGGGGGTCGGTCAGGAGACCAAGGAGAGGAGCTGGTTGGCTAGGGGGGAGGAGATAGGAAGAGACGAGGGGGGGGAGAGACCGACGCAGCTGAGCATAGTCCCCCCCCCTCTCCTTCTCCTTTTACCTTCGGACTCCGCCGTCCCGGGTGACGTTGTTCGCACTCTGCCCAGAAGGGCAGCCCACTCCGCGCCCTCGGGCAACCCGACGGTTAGGAACGTCCTCCTCAGCGGCGCGCGAGCGCGACCCCCACCCCTCTCCCGGTACACTCGGGCGCCGACTGATTCTGTCAAAAAACCCGGATGTCGTCGCGTCGGCAGCTGCCTCCTTCGGCCCCCGCCCCCTAGATCTCCGGTCACGTGCCAAGAGAGGCGGTTTAAAAAAAAAACCCCAAGGCCTGTGACTGCGGCGCGACGGGGGGGGGGACGTATGCAAATTCCGTGGCGCGAAGGGGGCGGGTCCAGAGCTAAGGGGCGGCGAGCTTATGTTTGGCGCGAGGCTCGGACGATGCAAAAGCACGTTTTTACCCTAGAGCAGGGGTAGGCAATTCCGGTTCTCGAGAGCCACAGGCAGATTAGGTTTTCCAAGATATCCACAATGAATATGCATGAGAGAGATTTGCATCTCATACATATTCATTGTGAATATCCTGAAAACCTGACCTGTCTGTGGCTCTCGGGATTAAGATTTAAAGTAGACAGCAACTGTCCCTGAGCATAAAAAGGACTGTGAGCAAAATCAGAGCCTGTTGGCTCCCGGAAGCTGGTCAGGTATTTTACACTCACTTAAGAAAAGGCATCTTTCAACCACGAATCTGTGAGCATAACGTGAAGGTGGGAAGGGGTAAAACGCGGACCTCGCGGATCTAAACCCGCACGTCCATAAAAATTTGAGGCTTCTGGCTCTGACAGACCTCGGTGACGATCCGTCTCAGCATAGGGAGGGAAAAGTATTAGGATCCGTCAGCGCTACAATGTCATCGAGGTCTGTCAGAGCCGATTTACTGGGGCTGCAGGAAACCAGTTTAAAGGATTCGTTTTAGAGCCGCTCCAGCACTAGTCTCTGGCTCCGACAGACCTCGGTGACATTTTAAAAGACATTTATGATAGCATTTATTGTCTGCCAAACAAAGGTGCTTTCCTGGCCTTTTTCCTAGCGAAACTCTGAATTACATAATCAAAAGTAATCTGTTTTGTTAGATCAGACTCAGTACTGAGTCTTGCCAAATCTACTAGTCGCGCATGTGACATAATGGATCTTAGAACATTTTTTATCAGCTTTAGCTTGCTGAATGAGCGCCCTACAGAGGCAACAGTGGCAGGAATTGTCAACAGAATATGCAGACCGGCGCTGGCCTATTGCTTCGCGCTCACTCAATGCTTCACAATCTTGTATGCAAAAATTCTCGCGCCGTTCTTTGCCTTAGTAGTTTGTAAGGACATCTCCTTCTCGAGACGACGACACGTTTTGGTTTTCGTGATGTTTCTTGGACTTCATTGGGCCCCCTTGAGCTTCATAGGCCCTGGAGTGATGTACCAGCTGCACTCCCCTCTCCTCAGGCCTACACATGAGAACACACCTCCATCTCTCAGTAGAAACACTTTCACATTGTGCATTCAAGAACTGGAATGTTTCTTCTTTTCTAATTATGCTTTAGCAGAATGGTCTGTAAAATACAGAAAGCCAGCACGCCAAATACAGTACATACAAAAAAAGCTGTCGAGCGATTAAACAAAAGACATATGTTTAATCAAATTGATAAACAGCAATGATAAAAATGCTTGTTAAAATGTGGAATCTGTTGTGCCAGTAGGTGCCAAAATGTTCACTAAGCAATAAGACATTAGTTTTTTTGTATAAATAGGCACAGAATGATGAGAAAAAATAAAACATTTAAAATAGGCTAGCTTCCCCTTGGCTAAGGTCCTACTGTACAATCTGAACTATAAACTGAGGACTGTCCCTTCTTTCCCTTTCACTCAAACTCAGCACTTGTACATTGGGAAAACAGATTGATGCCCTACCATCCAGCCCCATTACTTTCCAAATAAGGATTACGGTAAACCTCTTAGGGATTTTTTTTAAGCACATTTTTTAATTTCATCTCATGTCTAACACACTGCTAATGCCATAGATCCATTAGCTTACCTGAAAGGACTTCCATACTAGAAAATGACAATGAGACAGCAGCCCAGAAGCTTTCCTTCTGAAACTGCTTCTTGCCTTTACAGAGACAGGAAACAGTAGCAGAAGAAAAGCTTCCAGGCTGCCAAAGACAGTGTGTTTACCTCACTCACGCTGCCAGCGGCCTGAAGAGTGAGACAGCAGCTGTCAGGAAGGAGATATGTTAGATCCCACTGGAGGAGAATGGAATCCCAGCCAGCTGCACTGGCCACCCAGGTCTCCGCAGGCCACTATTGACTCGCAGACCTTGCAATGAAGACCACTGATCTACTGTTTTGCCTCCTTTCCCTGATATTACCATCTAAGGGGAACAATTTAAATTTTAATTCCAATTTCAAATTTTGGGTATTACACTTGATTTTCAATTATCAATTAAAGTCCAGATATACTTGGGCTACAGTATTTTATACATTAAAACATATTAGCTATTATTTCTTGATTGAGCTATATTATCCTCCATCAATCATTGTAACTTGTACATTGGGTACACTGAAACTTACCTGATCACCTATGTTTATTTTTGGCTTTAAATGCTGTGATAGGATCTCTCTTATCTTAGGCAAGCTCCATTGAGTTGGTTCAGGCTCAATGCATATTTAAAATGTACATGATGATTTTTAGAATAATTCATGCTATGACCCGTCACTGCTTACCTGATTTAAGACTGCTAAAGAGTAAATGATTTTTGAAAGGCCTATTACTTTTATTTCCATCTGCCCACAAGAAACATTTTAAATATTTTTGACAGCATCTTTCTTCTACCAAGCTGTGAAACACTGGAATGCTCTTCCACTTACTCTAAGGGGGGAATTCATGAAAGGGTGTTAAGCACATTAGCTAACATGCTTAATGCCCTTTCATGAATTCCCCCCTTAGAGCAATAAGAAGTCTCTACATAAGGGTAACAAGAAAGTTGGACTTCAGTAAAGCTTTTGACAGTGTCCCACACCACAGGCTGCTAAGCAAGATGGAATCGATAGGGTTAGGAGAGACACTAACTGCATGGGTCAATGATTGGCTGAGTGGCAGACTTCAGAGGGTGGTGGTTAATGGTACCCTCTCTAAAACATCGGAGGTGACCAGTGGAGTGCCGCAGGGCTCGGTCCTTGGACCACTCCTTTTTAACATATTCATAGGGGATCTGACTCAAGGGCTTCAAGGTAAAATAACACTATTCGCCGATGATGCCAAACTATGTAATATAGTAAGTGAATGCAGTTTACAGAATTATATGGCGCAGGACCTGCTTACATTGGAAAGTTGGTCCTCAACCTGGCAGCTAGGCTTCAATGCTAAGAAATGTAAGGTCGTGCACCTCGGAAGCGGAAATCCATGCAGGACGTACTTCTTGAACGGAGAAACTTTAACTAGGACTTCAGCAGAACGAGATTTAGGAGTAATCATCAGTGCAGACATGAAAACTGCCAATCAAGTGGAGAAGGCTTCATCTAAGGCAAGGCAGATATTGGGTTGTATCAATAGAAGTTTCTTCAGCCAAAAGCCTGAAGTCATAATGCCGTTGTACAGGGCCATGGTAAGACCTCATCTGGATTACTGTGTGCAATTCTGGAGGCCACATTACAGTAAAGATGTGCGCAGAATTGAATCGGTTCAGCGGACGGTCACCAGGATGATCTCGGGGCTCAAGGGTCTCTCGTACGAAGAGAGACTGAACAAATTGCAGCTCTACACTCTCGAGGAACGTAGGGAGAGGGGAGACATGATCGAAACATTTAAGTACCTCACGGGACGTGTCGAAGTGGAAGATGATATTTTCTTTCTCAAGGGATCCTCGGCCACAAGAGGGCACCCGCTCAAACTCAGGGGCGGAAAATTTCATGGCGACACCAGAAAGTAATTCTTCACAGAGAGAGTGGTTGATCATTGGAACAAGCTTCCAGTGCAGGTGATCGAGGCAGACAGCGTGCCAGACTTTAAGAATAAATGGGATACCCATGTGAGATCCCTACGAGGGTCAAGATAAGGAAATTGGGTCATTAGGGCATGGACAGGAGGTGGGTAAGCAGAGTGGGCAGACTTGATGGGCTGTAGCCCTTTTCTGCCATCATCTTCTATGTTTCTAAGAGTTATCATGGTCATGCAGGCATGCACTATACTTGTCATAGAAAGTCTTAAAGCCTTTAATTTTGGTAGGGGTGTGCTGCCATCTAATGGAGCTAATACACATGCAGAATACACATGCAGAAAGGCTGGGGCATAAAACAGTGCTATCTAAAAATTATTTGTTGTTGTGCTATCGACTTATTATTTGTTGTGCTATCGACTTATGCTCAAGTCCTAGCAACTTGATGAAGTGCAGATCTAAAAAGAAATCGGTTTTGTGCTAGTCTGATAAGGTCCTCCCACATCATCTCCATGGTTGTTTTCAAAAACTAAACTAAAGTAAACCTTAAGTTTGTATACCACATCATCTCCATAAAGATAGAGCTCGACACGGTTTACAGGTAATTCAATAAATGAGGGAAGGACATAATAAGAAATTAGAGGTTATGAAGAGGATAGCTAGCTTTACATTTTAAATATATAGCTTTACGTTTGGAGAAAAGCCAGGTTTTCAGATGCTTTCAGAATAATTGGAATGAACCTAGGTTCCGCAGCGGGGCAGGGAGGTTGTTCCAAAGCTCAGTGAATTTGAAGAAAAGGGATTTCCCTAATTTACCTGCATACATGACACCTTTTAACAAGGAGAAAGATAGTTTGAGTATGATGGCGGATCTGGTAGTGTCAAGTCTCGAAGAATTCCAGGATAGTGGTATTAGGGGAGGAAGAATGCCATGTAGGATCATGAAAATTAGGCAGGTACATTTAAAGTGAATCCTAGAAATCACTGGAAGCTAGTGAAGTTTTGACAGAAACAGGGAAACATGATCGAATTTGCTTTTTGCAAAGATCATCCTAGCCGCAGTGTTCTGGATCCGCTGAAGTCTTTGAGGATTTTTCTTGGTTAGACTTAGATAGAAGGAATTACAATAGTCCAGTCTGGAAAGAATGATTGATTGTACAAGGACAGGAAAATGTTGTTGGTGGAAGCAGGATCTCACTTTCCTCAACATGTAAAGACTAAAAAAACATTTTTTTATTTTTTTATTTTTTACCAGAGAGTTAATATGATCATTAAAGGAAAGTGTAGAATAAATAATGATGCCCAAAACTTGGATCTGCAGTGTGGGACCAGAAGGTAGTGGAATGAGCGTGGGTAACTGATCTAATTTTGGGCCAAGCCAGAGTAGTTTTGTTTTGGACTAATTCAGCTTCATTTGTACAGAGAGGGCCCAGGATTGAAGTTTCGTTATGCAAGCTGTGAGGTTAGTGAGGTTCAAATCTATCTCAGGAAGGACAAAGATGTCATCTGCATAAGTAAATAGAGTTTCAAAGGGAGTTTTCAAAGTGTCCAGTCATCTAGTTGCAGGTCGCCCTCTTCGCCTGGTTCCTTCGATCTTCTCCAGCGATCTCTCTCTTCTGATGGTGTGACCAAAATAAGACAATCATAACTTAATCATTTGGGCTTTGAATGACATAGCCGGTTTGATCTCTTCCAGAATTTATTTGTTAGTTCTTCTAGCGGTCCACGATATGCCTAAATCCTTCTCCCATCTACCAAACTAATATGACTCACTTCAAGTTATAAAAAGATAGCCTCAATAATAGTTATGTTCAAAACACCTTACACAATCCAATGGGAATTCTGATCCCACTTTCTCAAAACGAGTCAGTGGTGTTGGAATTCTTCATCTTTCCCAATACATGGAAAGTACTCAATATGTTTTTTAGAGATATATGTTTTTAAAGATTTTTTTCTTTTTAAAGATTTTTACCTATTTTCACATCAATATAACTTATTATAGCTTAAATAGCTTGTATATAGAAAAAGGTTTAAAAGTGCATAACTTAACTTAAATCCTTATCGGTTCCCCTTCCCGACGCGTTTCGGAATTCTTTTTCAAGGTCGGGGGAACAAGAGATAAGATTAATCCTCAACCATACATTTACTGCCACTGGCTATCAAGAAATGTATGGTTGAGGATTAATCTTATCTCTTGTTCCCCCGACCTTGAAAAAGAATTCCGAAACGCGTCGGGAAGGGGAACCGATAAGGATTTAAGTTAAGTGATGCACTTTTAAACCTTTTTCTATATACAAGCTATTTAAGCTATAAGAAGTTATATTGATGTGAAAATAAGTAAAAATCTTTAAAAAGAAAAAAGAAAAAAATCTTTAAAAACATATATCTCTAAAAAACATATTGAGTACTTTCCATGTATTGGGAATGATGAAGAATTCCAACACCACTGACTCGTTTTGAGAAAGTGGAATCAGAATTCCCATTGGATTGTATAAGGTGTTTTGAGCATAACTATTATTGAGGTAAATCCTTCTCCAGCACCAAAGCTCAAATGAGTCATTTTTCTTTCTGTCTTGCTTCCATAGTGTCCAGCTTTTGCATCCTTAACTGACCACTGAGAAAATGAGTGTGTGGACAAGACTGATCTTCCTACGGAGTGTTACCTCCTTGCCTTTGAATATTATGTCAAGAGCCTTCATTGAAGAGTGACCAAGTGCTATTCTGCGGAGTATTTCCTCCCTGCTAGTTGCTTCTTTGTTTACAAAAGAGCCCAGGAGATTGAAATCCTTTAGGGATTAGGGGTTGGGAATTGCAGAAACTACTACGAAGCAACAGCTAATCAGAGTAAATTCTAGACCTCTGCAGTGCCCATATACAGCCCCAGAAATAAGGATAAGAATGAGAGTCTACCAGCAGTCACATAGGCATTTGAGCTAGAGGACAATGAATTCACTCATTATGAGTCATGAGAAAAGAGGAAAGACAGAGAAGGGAGTCTATACACAGATGTACAAAAAGCAACACAAGTAATGACTCAGCAAAATATTTGTGTGCTCAGTGTCTGGAACGTTTCAGAAAATTACTCTGGTCTTTTGCAAACTTGCATGTATGTATCTGTTCAATGGCACCATAGACTAAATAATTCTGAGAATAGGCACCAACATTTCAAAATTACCCCTTGCTGTATATAATGAAGGAGCTTACTCAATATTAGAGGTGTTCAGCATTCACTGACACCCACACAGCTGCTTCCTATGATTCTGAGATGATTACAAAATACAATCAATATCAAATCATTGTAATGTCACCAGAGATGGGTGTAGCTAATCTGCTAACTTCTTCAAACAGAATAATGAATAGAGGTGTGATTTGCTCCAATGTACATGTAACACAAAAAGGATAGCATTTGCTCTTTCCGTCCTTTCTGTGAACATTTGCAGTAATTGAACACTTCCTGTCAATAAAACAAAGACTCTTGTGATATCTGAGAAAGAGGGGAGTACTTGAGCATTTTTCCCTGTCTGTCCCAGTGAGCTCACAATCTATCTAACGCACCTGGGGCAATGGGGGAGGGGGATATATGGCTAGATTCACAAAGCAAACCGATCGTGTACTGATCGGTTTGCGACCCTTAGCGATCCCGTCTCAATTCACTTACATGTCTTCTGACAATCCTCCGATCCGCGCATGCAAATGAGGGCAACGGCTTGCAAAGTAGGCAGGGACGCGATTCACTAAACAAAACCCTGCAACACTGATAAAAAAAAAAAGCGACTGCTGAGGACCAGTCGATGCAGCCCTTTGCGACTGCCCTGCCTTCTGCAGCCCTGCTCTCTGTCCTGTCAGCCCCGAAGTCCTGCCTGCCCCAAACTCCTACAGCCCGATCTCTCCTGCCGTCCCGATTCTCCCACCCTTCCCTGTATGTGCACAAAACCCTTCCCTTAAGAAGAGGGAACAGTAGTAGGGAATAGTTGGGAGCAGGAGGGGTGCCTGGTTCCTCCTGCTCCTTGGACAAGGCTCCCGGGAGCAGGAGGGGTGCCCAGACCCTCCTTCTGCTCCTACGCACCGCCAAAATCTTCGGGAGCAGTTCTACTACTATTTATCACTTATATAGCACTGAAAGGCATAAGCAGCACTGAGGCATTTTGTCAGACGGTCCCTACTCGGAAGAGCTTACAATGCAACTTGGACAAACAGACATGACATATAAGGTTGGGGATGCAGAACCCAAGGTGAGAGTAGTTAGGAGTCGAAAGCACTCTCAAAGAGGTAGACAGGTGGTCACTGCTCAGAAGAGCTTACAATCTAACTTGGACATTTGAGGTTAGGGATGCAGAACCCAAGGTGAGAGGAGTTAGGAATTGAAAGCACTCTCTAGCTGTGGAGATGAATTCAGCTCAAGCGGTGCAGGGCTAGCTCCAGCCCGGGGAACGTGGTTCCTGCCTCTAACGCACAAAGCGAGCCGCGCGACGGAGAAGGAAGCCGCCGCGAGCCCCTGACTCTCCGCGGCGCGTCGTCACCCCGCCCGCGCATGCGCCCTCATTCTGCGCTCTGCCTGCCCCCACAATGCACCGCGAGGTGTCCCAGCAAAATGGCGGACAGTATGGATGAGTACGAGAAGGAGGCGGGCTGCGTCCCCATTCTGCACGCGGAGGTGAGCCTTGGCGCCGTTGCAAAGGCCGTTGATGCGAGGGAGGGGCCTGGGTGTTGCCACCGCCCTCGGGCGTTAACCGGGAGGGGGCCCCGGTGCTGGGACTGCGCCCTGAGAGGAGGCGGGAGGAGGAGTCCGCCCCGGGAGGCAGCAGCCGAGCCTCTGACCCCTGCGCGAGCACCTGATGCTGCCCCCTGGCCCCGGGGCTGCAGCCTCAGGCCGAGCCCTGGGGCATCTCCAGAGCGAGAAAGCCCGGCCCATGAGTGCATTTTGGCATATATCTGTGGTTGGCACAATTCACCTTTTAATGTTAGACCATGCCCAGGGCAAGGAACACGGTGGAAAGCTGTAATTAATCTTGAATTTAATATTCACTTTCAAATTTGGAGGCAGTAATTATTATTATTTATCAGTACAAAAGTATGTGCATTCTTTTGGTTCACATAAGACCTGTTTCTGAAACTCAAAGTTGTACCACCCTGTCCCCCATCTAATATCTGCATTTGACCCATTGGCTAAAGGATGAGCTATATTGTATAAAAGCACTGGTGTCATCTGTTGTTTGAATATTTTGCCATTGTTTCATAATTATTACACTGACATTGTATTATATTGCATTATTTGAATTTCATTGATGTTATAAGTATATTTTTGAAACTGTTTCATGGAATCCTGTTATTAAAGTTGATGTTTCCTGATTTCAAATTTACCTCCTTCATTGCATTTGTTTATTTTTGGTCTTTTTATTACTGTTATGCTGTTAGCAAAATATACAGTTAACAGGTTACAATTTGCCAAAGTTACAGTACAAGTTATCATCATAACTCAACACATGCTAGGAATCTAATACCAATATCCATAATATACAGTTTACAGGTTAAATTAGTCATAGTTACAGTGGAAGATTTTTCAATACAAGTTTGCCATAGAGTGCCTTGGGTGAATCTCTTCATAAAGGTGGTTAATAAATCTAAATAAATAAAGCTTTTGAATATTGGGTTGTTGTTGCTATATAAGTGTACACTTTAAAACAGTGATGTAAAATATTAGCTGTGTATGCTTCAGACATATCTCTAAATGGTCCCACATTTATTTCCTGCCCAAGTACACACAGAAAAGTGGTGTTCTGACTTATGGAAGTAAGCATGTGTTTTCTCAAATGGCTAAAAATGGTAAACACATACAGTAATTTTGCTTACTCAGGCAAAATATCTTTGGACATTTATCATTATGCAATGTGGGTTTAAGAAGACAACAGGAACCAAAAAAAGAAATTGCAGAAATGATGTACTTGATGCAGGCACTTTATTAAGACAATCGATACATTGTTTAAATAAATATATCCACCTTTGTTCTAAAGAAACCAGCATCCTGGTATAGTTAATTGTGCAGGATGTACAGTAGATATGTTTTGCAGGATATAAGACACTATATGGTATAGTTTTGAAAATACAAGCCTTAGATTTTGGATAGAGATGGTGACTGATAGTCCTGACTCCGTATTGTCTATAAGAAATGCGTACTTGAAATGTATGCTTTAGTGAACAGCGTGTTCTCCTGTTTAGCAGAAAGCATTTAACTGAATTTCTAATACATTTTTTATAGCCTGTGATATATATCTGTTGATGAATCACCATTGTTGCAAAAACTCAAGTACCACTATTTTGTTGGTCTCATTGAAGAAATTTGATGTTATACAAAGACTACAAATTTGTATAATTAATGCATAATGTTTTTATAGCAATTACATTTAAAAGTGTCTCAGATCGAGAAGAAATGCCTCATGTTGATCATGATGTATTGCTTTATTCTACATGCTGGGTTGGCCCTCATGTGTTTCCTTGCTTATATTTCCATGTAGCTGTTGTGAACGTTAGTTGTATTTTGCCTCTTAACTATGGAGATGAAGGGAGCTGTATTGCAGATATATTGAATAAAATGTTACTTCCCAAAATCTACAATATTTGTTCCATTTTTATATTCTGATTTTTATTGAGTTGCTATTATGATAAACTGTTTTCTAAATTCCTTTGAGTGAATGGTGATCAAAGGTTGATCTTTTGATGGTCTGAAAGTTGAAATTTCCTTTAAAAATGCTTGCATCAAATGAGTACTTGTTTATATTTACTTACTATGAAATAACTAACTAATCTACATGTGGTCTTATTTGTAGTTTTATTTTGTCTGGTATTTTTCTACAATAGTTTGAATTAAATTATTGATTCATAAAGAAAAGAATTGTTTTATATTATGCCGATCTTCAGTGAATATTGGTATGGGTGTCTAATAAAGAGCAGCTGGGGGATGGGGCTAGACTATGACAGAAATATGGGCAAAATAAGAAGTATGGAGAAAGTGTGGTAAGTGGACCTGGGAGGAAACATTTTGGAGTATGGGAAGCAATTCAAGACAAAGCATAAGTTTTATTTTTTTCTTAGGTTGGAAATTTGAGGTTCATAAGATAGGGTAGAGTCAAGTATAACTCAGGAACTTAGAGGTTTTGTCTATATTTAGAGAGGTTCCTAAAGGTAGTGTAACATGTGTAGGGACTGTTTGTGAGGTGTTGTGAAAACGTAGAACTTTGTTTTTTGTTATGCTTAGTTTGAGTTTATTGATTGTAGCCCAGGTATGTATTTTGTCTATGCCATTAGATATTTTTTGAGAGATATTTTGTGCGTTGTGTTTGATTGGGATGAGCAGGAGGATGTCATCTGCATAAGACAGTAAACATTTGTCATTGTTGAAATTAATATGACCCAAGGAACTCATGAAGAGGTTGTATAATATTGGGGAGAGAGGATAGTGGCGATTCTTGAGGGATGTCACAGAATGTTTTTCAGCTTCTGGAGAATGCTCCAATTTTACGGACGAGGTATTTTCTATTCTTTAGGAAATCTTTGCCCTTGATACCTATTTAATTTAAACCAAACCCCCCTCCCACACACACACCTTTACAAAACCATAGTGTAAGTTTTTAGTGCCAGCCATGGCAGTAACAGCTCCGAAACTCATAGAATTCCTATGAGCGTCGGATCTGTTACTGCCATGGCCGGCGCTAATATCTGCGCTATGGTTTTGAAAAAGGGGGGGTTAATTTGTTAAAAGTAGGTGCACTAATGGATTTAGCACACGCTACCAATTAGCAAACATTAACTGCTAAGAAGTCCATATTATTCCTATGGGCTTCCTCGCATTTAGCATACTCGAAGGGTCCCTTTTACAAAGCTGCGGTAGTGAGTCCCAGCTGGGTAAATGTGACTCAGTCCATAGGAACTGAATGGGATGTATTGCGTTTGCTATGCAGGAATCACTACTGCGGCTTTATAAAAGGGGCCCTAAATCTGTTAGCATACCTTAATAAAAGGACCCCTTTGAGTTTTGGCCTTAGGAGCCCTCAGTTGGAGTATTGTTCTTTTTCTGGATAAAGAGTCTATTAAAGTTTCCTAATGCAGTTTGAGCTATAAATGATAGCGTGTAACAAGTTTTTATTTTGCCTGATTCTTACTATTGGTTTTCTTTATCATTTTTTTTTTTTTTCATATGTTGTGGACTAGTAGATATTTCTTTTTTGTATAATGTTTTGAGGGTTATTTGTTTTTTTACAATTTCTTTGCAGTTGTAATGGTAAAATAAAAATAAGTAATAATAATAAAGAATAGTTTCAAAAGTTTAAATGTATTACTACCCATTGATGGTATCTGCCACCAAGTAGATTGAGCAGAATGTTTCCTATGAAGTTGATGTGTAAAGAGATATGATGCAGAAAAAACCTTTTTATATTTATGGTAGTGTCCTAAAATTAAGGAATATTGATTGAGAGCGGAAAAGTCAAGGTATATTAAGAACACTATCCTGACCTTTTGAAGGGAACCCTAAGATATCAGGGGAAGGAAACTTGGTAATAAAATATCGTAGCGTGTTTCATTACGAATTGCAGCTAAATTGGAAATTAGTTAATGTATCTAGTCTTAGGCAATAGCAGAAGAGATTAAAGAAGATGAATATGATGGAAACACTTAGCTGTGCATCTGAGGTTGTACTGCATTGTGTCAGGCCTTGCCATTTTTGAAAATGGTGCAGAAGCAGGAGCTAGTGAGCATTTACAAGGTATGCCAGGGGGGTTGGGGTGTCAGTAGATACCAGGGGGGGATTGTAAAAGGCTTAGGGAATCTGTGTGCTAGAGCCTTCGAGATTCCCTTCAAGATAAGGCCCCTGCTATTCCAGTCTCTGACATTTGGGTATGTATCTATAGATCCTGCACAGAACTGAGGCACCTTACACATTGGTCACGAGTGTTACTATGGTTCTGTTTTTTTCCTACCCTGGCATAAAGCCTGGTGTATTGGAATCAGTTGCCACAGGTTCAGGAAGCAGCATTAGCAGCTGTGGAGGAGTGAGGTTGGAGGTGGCTGCACAGTCTGCAAGTAGAAATGATTTCAAGGGTGGGGGTGTGATAGATATAATTATGGAAGCCCAAAACAGGAGGTCCAGCAGTGCAGCATTAATAGGTGAGAAGAGATGATGGTGGGGCTAAGTAAGAAGAGAAGACGACTGCTGAGAAATTTCTTGGGGGAGGAGGGAGAATGGTAGGAACTGATTGGAGGGAAAGAGATGAGATGGGGAAAATAGGCCTGGTTTCGGGAGAACGGATATTGAGGATGTAAATTTTGGAGATTACCGGTAACTAAAAAGTTTAGAAAATTCTCTTGTAAGTAATTGGCACTTAACATGCATGCCATTATCTTTAGAATGGATTGCTAGTTATTTTCAGTTGCAAGCATTGCTCATCAGCCACTAAAGAGAAGGAAATCCCTGTTACCTAATGGCAACAGCAGTTGGGTGGGTGTGAGGCGGAATGTTGCTCAATGTTGCACAAAAAGGCCTGAGTTCGTTAGAGATTTTTTGGTGCAAGGCAGAGTAGAATAGAATTGGGTTGAAGAACTGATAAAAGAGCAACATACTGGACTTGTGAAACCAGGAGGGGCATATTACACTTAGTTATCCTCCTGTTCTGTTGTCTAGGTAGATTACACCTCTAGTTTGGCAGTATTATACAGCTGGCACCATATATTAAGTGTGAGTCTAGCAATGCAGGCAGCATCAGCACCACCAATTCTTTTTTAATACTTGCTGCAAGCCAACCGCTTTAATCTTACCTGAAATTATAATGAGCATTTACTGCAAGTTATCATCCAATTTTTTTGGTAGGTCTGACATCCATTGTAAAAAGATTCTCTCATCATGGTGCAGCTATGCGTATTTACCATTTTTGTCAGTTGTACTGGCTTAATGCAGAAAAGTGCCACAAGGCTTTACATAATTAGTGTGGCTTAAATACACAGTTTTGCAGGTGGCGGATGTAGAAAAATGTTTTGTGCAACAGCTAACTCTACACAAACCCTTGTCTTAGGGCTTGGTGTGTGTGTTATTTAAATCCTAGGTAAATGTAGTTTTAGTTAAAACTGCATCGATGAAGAGAGATGCACGGAGGAAGCCTGATAGACTGAGTGCACGGTGGAGCCATAATGCCAGGTGTGATGTGGCGTACACGCTGTCTTGTACTATGCTACATTGATCATCTGAGGAGAACTGAGACACTTCACCTCAGATGACCCAAGACCCCTAGCGATCTAATGAAGCAAATCCCTCTGCCCCTTATTTGCAAAAAAAAAAAACCCTTGGTAGTCTAATAGACCCCCCCCTTCCCTCCCCTTCTCTCCACCCTGCTTTTGGTGCAACTTAAATCCTTGGTAGTTTAGTGGACCCCCACTTCCTCAGATTTTTCCCACCTCAGAGTGAAAGGCAGGAGTAATACCCCTCTGCTAAGAGCAGAAATAAAACCTTACTTTACAGAAGTGCAGTTTGAGTTGAAAGAAGGTTGCTTCCAACGGGATTATGGCATAAATGAAATGTGATCTCATTGCAAATGAGGTGTGTGCACGTGCCTTTTTTTTTTGTTCTTTTGGGTTCTTGCATGTACAGTTAAAGCCTGGAAATGGCTTATACATTGTTGTCGCAGCTACACTCTACTCCAGTGGTTCCCAAAGCTGTCCTGGGGGACCCCCAGCCAGTCAGGTTTTCAAGATATCCCTAATGAATATGCATGAGAGAGATTTGCATATAATGGAAGTGACAGGTATGCAAATCTCTCTCATGCATATTCATTAGGGATATCTTGAAAACCTGACTGTCTGGGAGTCCCCCAGGACAGGTTTGGGAACCATTGCTCTACTCCAACGTGAACAAACTTCAGCCAGCACTGGTGAGGTATGAGTGCAGTTCTGTGACCTGATATATCGGGTTCAAGAGCTTGACCTGTTTGTAAGCACTGTTCAGTATTAAGAATAATTGTTTAACTGATTTTTCTGGTTGCTAAACAAGAGAAATGCAAAATCTGTTAAAAGCAATCAGTTTGAAATTAAGTTGTAATCTATAAACACAAAAATGCTTTACTTATTTATCATGTGATAACTAAGTCTGTAGTTTATTAAGACTTTAAAGTAAATTTTTAACTTATCTTTGCAAAAGACTCTGATTTAAAAGTGCATTTGCAGCAAATGTGGATTCACAGTTGGGAGTATCTTGAATATTATTGCTTACTAGACCTTGGTTCTTTACTTTATTCTTAGTATCTGACTTGCTGTTTTTTTTATAAACTGTTTAAATTCTGATACTTCATGTAAGGGATTTCCATTGCTTGCTTTTAGTGATTAGTGTCATAGGTAGAATATTGTCCAAACTGCATGCAGGTACGAAGCTTTACTACTAGACAATGTTGATCTGCATATAATCCTGTATATGATATTTTATAATAAAAATCATATTCAAATCAATTTGTATATGCTTTTTGCCTAAAAGGAAAGAGCTTTGTGTACTTTAGCTGGCAGACTGACAAAACACATCAAAATGCTGTTGGTGTCACGCTGTTTAACACAGGAAACTCCTTTTGTAAAATGTTTCGCAAAAGGGATCAGCATTATAATAAACTTTTTTTTAACTTTTCTTATTATTGAGATGCTGTGATGCAGGTTTCATGCCAATCAACTCATTAATAATTTTGAGAAAATAGATGCGCAAAAAGATTGGATTGTTTTTTTGCAAAGAAAGTGTATGAAAACCCAACTTTTTTTAAAAAATGCTACTTTTGTGTGGGAGTGGCACTCTGTCTTGAATCCAAGGTACCCCATCCCCCTGTGAGATAGCAGCCTGCCTAATCCCTACCCTGATCAAGGTAATAATGACTGAACCCAGGCCATGTCCCCTCTTAAAAATAATATGCAGCACCAGGGACCCTCTCTCACTCCTCCACCTAGATTAGACTATAGGGGACAATTGCAAGAATAGGAAGATACAAGCCTTTATGATTATTAGTTATTGCTTATGAACCTGCGATGAGCTCAACTTGGTCCTTTAAATAATTTCTTATGGATAAATTACAGCACAGTACGGTTAGAGTGTACAATATACAAATTATCATATGACAAAGATAAAACATACAAAAAACCCAAAAATAAAAACGTCATATTTAAAACATTACACTAACCACACCTCCCAGCAGCACTCCATCCCATTAACTTTCAATTTTCACCCTAACTAAAAAATTCTACAAAAAGAGGTGTCTTTAAAAGACTTTTAAATTTCTGTACATCAGTGATCAATCTCAACTGTCCAGCCAAAATTTCAAAATTGTACTGGTTTACCAGGACTATAGGGAACAGTTGCAAAAATAGGAAGATATAAGTCTTGATAATTACTAGATATTTGATTTCAATTGCCAGGAACACACAGTTACTGGCCTAGGAAGCCAGTACAATTTTAACCCTATTTCCATTGCAGTAACAGCTTACAATAAAAAAGCCCCAAACTGGAATAATTATTTATTGTATTCTGTAACCCGATTTAGGCGGACTATAAGTTTTTTTTTTTGTTTTTTTTTTATATAAATAGGGGCGTGCAGTTGAGCCACTAACTTGCTTTCTGTAGATAAACTAAACTAAACTAAGTCTTAAGTTTATATACCGCATCATCTCCACGGAAGTGGAGCTCGACACGGTTTACAAAGTATAAAAGTATTGCAAAAATAGGTACTAACCTATGAACATATTTGCTTGCTACAGCCAAGGTAAAATTGCAGCTAGGACATAGGGACAAATTTATCCCCATCCCCACGGGATCTATCCCCGTCCCCGCCTCATCCCTGCAAGTGTTTGAGGCTTGTGCAGATGAGGACATAGCTTGCAGGGATAGAGATTGATCTCACTAGGACAGGGACAAATTTGTCTCCGTGTCATTCTATAATCAGAATCAAAAGTCAGACTTAACTCATGGAAACTTCTATCACTTTGTGCTGCATGAAATTTAATTTATTTTTCTATTTAGAAAAATGTAGAGGTTTACAATTTTAAAACCATTTTTTAATGCACCTTGGTATAGCATGATTCATGAAAAATTAACTCAGCATAGGTCATAGGGTA
Source organism: Geotrypetes seraphini (assembly GCF_902459505.1). NCBI lineage: Eukaryota > Metazoa > Chordata > Amphibia > Gymnophiona > Dermophiidae > Geotrypetes > Geotrypetes seraphini. Next base: position 41,683,006 of record NC_047090.1, on the reverse strand, counting down.
TCTTTCTTGAGTGGGTTCTGAAGAGTGGGTCAAATGAGACGGCACAAGGAATGGTGCAAAGTGTTGTACACTTTTGAGCAGAATGGTGGGTGCCCTTCTCAAGGTGAAAGATAAATGTAAAGGATTAGGAAATGAAGGAATCAAGGAGATAATGTACCATATGTAAAAGTAAAAGCATTGGAACATTGCAGGAGCATTAGTTGACTTAAGGGCTCTTTTACTAAAATTTGCAGTTAACTATTGTGTACTCCCACTTCCATCCTGGCCATCACTGCTGCTTCTTTAAATGAGCATCAGCAGAGGCAAAACAGCTCGTCTTACTCTCCCGCAGGGCCGCACTAGCAGCCTCAGTCTGATCAATGGCTGGCTCTGCCCCAGAACCGGCCAGGGATGTGACCAGCAGCCTTGTAGACTGAGGGTGAGAGTTCAGACCCAGGAGAATATGGGCTGTTTTGCTACTACTGCTTATTTAGAGAAGCAGCAGCAGTTGGGGTGGCCATGGGAGGGAGGAGGGGAACGCACAAGAAGCAGCAGCTGGAGTAAAGAAGAAGAAAGCAATTTCTAATATCGAGACCTCAGGCTGTACAATTAGTGGCAACCTTTGTCCTAAGATATCCCTGTAAGTGTGTTATGACATTTGGGGGGAATAGATATGTATTCTATGATCCACAGAAGTTACCCAAGTTTATTTCTGACTAGTCTTTAAGCCCGTTATATTAACGGATGCTAGAATATATGTCTATCTTTCTTTCTGTCTCTCTCCCTACCCCTGTCTTTTTTTTTTTCTGTCTCTCTCCCTCCGGCTGTCTTTCTTTCTGTCTGTCTCACTCCCTGGCCCCGTTTGGCTGGCTGTCTCTCTCCCTGCCCCTGTGTCTTTCTTCCTGTCTCCCTCCCTACTTCCCTGTGCAGCAGCTGTAGCATTGCCTCTCCCTCCATTTCCCTGTGCAATAGCATTTTTTTCCCTTCCCCCCCACTTCCCTGTGCAGAAGCCGAAGCAGCATTCCCTCCCCCTCCATTTCCCTGTGTAGCAGCATTTTTCCCTCCCCCCTACTTCCCTGTGCAAAAGCGGAAGCAGCATTCCCTCCCCCTCCATTTCCGTGTTCAGCAGCATTTTTCCCCTCCCCCCACTTCCCTGTGCAGCAGCCACAGCATTCCCTCCCCCCTCCATTTCTCTGTTCAGCAGCATTTTCCCCTCCCCCCACTTCCCTGTGCAGCAGCCACAGCATTCCCTCCCCCTCCATTTCCCTGTTTACCAGCATTTTTCCCCTCCCCCCACTTCCCTGTGCAGTAGCCACAGCATTCCCCCCTCCATTTCCCTGTTCAGCAGCATTTTTCCCCTCCCCCCACTTCCCTGTGCAGTAGCCACAGCATTCCCTCCCCCTCCATTTCACTGTTCAGCACCATTTTCCCCTCCCCCCACTTCCCTGTGCAGTAGCCACAGCATTCCCTCCCCCTCCATTTCCCTGTTCAGCAGCATTTTTCCCCTCCCCCCACTTCCCTGTGCAGTAGCCATAGCATTCCCTCCCCCTCCATATCCCTTTCAGCAGCATTTTTCCCCTCCTTCCACTTCCCTGGGCAGCAGCCACAGCATTCCCTCCCCCTCCATTTCCCTGTGCAGCAGCAAGATTTCTCCACCCCCCTAATCTTCCCGCGGTCTGGCCGACTCCCTTGCTGGAGTTATTTTTCAGTTTAAAGGTGCCACCGCGGCTCCTCTAACAATCCCCACCTGCATCGGAAGTCTTCTCTGAAGCAGGTGTGGCTCATGACAGGAGCCGCGGCAGCACCTGTAAACTGAAAAATAACTCCAGCAAGGGAGCCGGCCAACTGGCAGTTCAATTCGTAGCTTCGGTCTGCCCTGCTCCCTGCGTGCCTTGCCATATTGTATTTTTTAGTTGAAAGACGCGGCGGCGGCTCCTCTCATGATCTCCACCTGCGTCGGAAGTCTGACGCAGGCGGGGATCGTGAGTCTTTCAACTTAAAAATACAATACGGCAAGGCAAGCAGGGAGCAGGCCAGACCGAACAACAAGACAAAAAACAACCCTAAACAGAACCCATTCCATGCAATACCTTGAGATTCAGCATCACTCTAGCCCCTACCAGCAGCCAATATCTAATATAATAAAACGGTAGCTGCGCATGCGCACTCCTACCTGTGGGGCCCTACAGCGCACGGAAAACGGATCACGCAGGAGGGAGTGCGCATGTGCGGCTAGCGTTTTATTATATTAGATAGAGAGTCTTCATGAGCTTCTCTGCTCTCAAGTTAGCTCTAAAAGATTTGTTCAAGAGCAGTCAGATCGCCTCTTTAGTTTGCCTTATACATAGTTTCTTGGTTGACTTATTTCAGTTTTTTCTTCAGCTTCGTCTCTGAACTTGTGGACTAATAATGTGTTGTATAGGTTGATATCCTCTAAGCAGTTTGGAAATTTGATTTAATTTCAATTTACATTGTATGTTTGCTTATTGACTTGTAATTATTGTCAATTATTAAAATTATAAATAAAGAATGTAAAAAGAAAAATACATTTAATCCATTGAAATGTTATCATTTCCATTGTTTCATTTTATTTGCATTTGTTAACTTGTAATATAGTGTTGGAATATATCAGTTTGCTATCATATTTTGCACAGTACAGGGGGGACACACATTGCTTTCTTTTTCTCTGGTGTTGCACTGTTTGAAGAGTCTAGCTTCTTGGGGGTTCAGTTTAATTTTTTTTTTAAATTCTATACTAGGTGAAAGATCTTTGTTCTGCATGTTTTAAAGAGACATGGTTTTCTGTTGGCACTGATTGCATGATTAATCTGGTTTGTTTAGTTTTCCAATAGGTTTATTGATGTTTTTTAGTGGTCTCTTCAGTGTTTTTGATATCCTTTCTTAGGTAAATGCTTGTGTGACTTGTGGAAGTTATTTCTATTTATGGTAAGTTGGAATTGCTCTGTAGGTCCTGAGTGACATTTGCAGTGTTTTTTTGGTTTTTAAGTTCACAAATATACCTGATATTGGATTTTGGATTTAGATCATATCTTTTTCAGTAATGGCTCAAGGCAAGTTACATTCCAGTACAGTAGATTTTTCATGTCTCAAGAGGGCTTATAATTTTTACGTTTTGTATCTGAGGCAATGGAGGATTAAGTGACTGATCTCAAGCAACATCAGTGGGATTTGAACCTTGGCTGCTCTAACCATGTTTGGTAATCAGTGAACTAAAGGCTAGTGGAGTTGAAACCTGGTGGCCCTTTGGCAACATATCAAAAACATTGCTAGGTAAATTATTGTATGGTTATAGTGCAATGTGACATATTGCAATAATAGGGAAATCAGAATGGAAGGGGGGGTTTGAAACATTTTCATATCACTGTACTCCTATTTGAGTTTTTAATATGCGTATGAGTATACATCTATTATGTACAACTTTATATTTTCTTTCCGGTTCAATAGAAATAATTTTAACTTCTTGAATTTTTAATATAATTTGGCATAATTTTCAAAAATTGCTTGTCTTCGCACCCCGCACCAGCCCAGCCCAAATCAACTGCCCATCTGCTTTCCTGTGATGTGTGGCTTAACGCAAGGAAACAAGCAAAGTACTACAAAACCCTTTATTTTGTAGCGAATTAATGTTAAATTTTTTAAATCCTAAGGTAGTGAAATCCAAGAAATGTTTTATTTCTTCTTTTGTGCGTCAGGTTGCAAAAGAATAGAATAGAGTGCCAGTCTCTAGTAAATCTATAAAAATATCTTCTCTTTCCCAAATATGTAATGAATGAAACTGTATAATTGATTGTGATCTCTAGGTACTAAAATTTCCTAGGTTATTTGCCTAGCCCCTTTTAATTTTATATGTCTAGAACTACATATGCTTTAAGCAGAATATACTGTAAGAAGCATAATGTAATGTCATTTCTGATTTTTGGACATATATATGTAGTAGCGGATTTAAGAAAGGTTAGGACAAATTCCCCGAGGAAAAGTCTGTTGTTAAGACATGGGGAAAGCCTCTACTTGCCCTGTATTGGTAGCATAGAATATTGCTACACCTTGGTTTTTGGCCAGGTTCTAGTGACCTGGATTGGCCACTGTGAGAACAGGCTACTGGGCTTGATGGACCGCTGGTCTGACCCAGTAAGACTATTCTTATGTACCTATACAAAAGACTGGCTCTTTAGAAACCGGACTAAAATTGATTTCTCTTATTAATATAATTATTGGCAATATAAGCTGACTTGAATGATCCTTGGTATGCAAAGGCAAATGCCCAGATAACAGGAAATGTACTTTACTCTCTAATACCACATTAGATTGCTCTAAAAACATCAAGCTGCTGCATAAATCTCTATTTGTAAATAAGATATGATCAGATTCATAGAATAAGTCTCTGTTTTTCATTAGACTTTAAATTAAAGACCTACTGAAAATTCTACCTTTGAAAATGAAGCTTGAAATGGTATACCAGTTAGATCAGTGGTCTCAAACTCAAACCCTATGCGGGGCCACATTTTGGATTTGTAGGTACTTGGAGGGCCGCAGAAAAAAATAGTTAATGTCTTATTAAAGAAATGACAATTTTGCATGAGGTTAAACTCTTTATAGTTTATAAAACTTTCCTTTAACAGTTAAAAGGAAAGATATATAAACTATAAAGAGTTTTACCTTATGCAAAATTATCATTTCTTTAATAAGACATTAACTATTTTTTCTGCGGCCCTCCAAGTACTCTATTTTTTTCTGCAGCACTCACATTTAAAGTTTAATATCTTTTCTTTCTCAAAACTGGCACATTTCAATCACTAAATTGAAAATAAAATCATTTTCCTACCTTTGTTTGGTAATTTCATCAGTCTCTGGTTGCACTTTATTCTTCTGACTGTGCATCCAATATTTCTTCCCTTCTTTCAGCCTCCTGTATGCTTCCTCTCCTCCAGACCTCATTCCCTCCCCAAACTTTTTCTTTCTTTCTCTATGTCTGTCTTTCTCTGATTCCGTGTCCCATTTTTTGCTTTGTTTCTGGCTCCCTGTCCCCCCCCCTTCTTTCTTTCTTCCTTCCTGCCCTCCCCCATGCCACCGCCGCGGGGTATAGGCTGCTGCAGTTGCCGCCATCGGGAACAGGCCGAGATCTCCATGCTTCTCTTCTCCACGGGGCCGACTAACTCTCGCCGCCCGACGTCAATTCTAACATCGGAAAGGACGTTCCGGGCAGCCAGGCAGCGATTGACTAGCCAGAACGTCCTCTTGACGTCAGAATTGACATCGGGCGGCGAGAGAAGCAGGGAGATCAAAGAACACGGTGCCGGCCTGTTCCCCAAAGGCAGCGGTGAGAAGGGAAGGGAAGTAGGTTGGGCACCACTGCTCTAGACGAACCGCACTCTAGGGAGAACAATGGAGGGTGGCCAGCTGTGCGGACCGCTCCCCCCCCTTGGTACGCCACTGGAGCAGCAGTGTGTCTGGCCGGTTTGTTTCGTTCAAAGCCGCAGGTGGCGGCTCCTTGCGATATCTGCGCCTGCGTCTGAAGCCTCTCTGATGTTGTGATGTCAGAGAGGCTTCCGATGCAGGAGTGGATAGCGCAAGGAGCCGCCAACCCGCGGTTTTGAACGGAATGAGCCAGCCAGACACGCTGCTGCTCCAAAAGGAAGAGAATGATCCAGTCCAGACCGCGGGCCGCAAATAAAACCTGGAGAGCCACATGCGGCCCGCAGGCTGCGTGTTTGAGACCGCTGAGTTAGATGGAGGAGTGTCGGTGATCAGATGGATGATGTGCATGTATGATAGAAAGTTGGTGCTGGTTACATGTGGGAGCTGATTTGCTTATCTACCCAATGTGAGAGAATGTCAGCTAAGCAGACTGGATGGGCTAATATGACCATCATTTGTTGGCAGTTAAGTATGTGACTACAGCATGGACCTTAAATACCATTGGGTTCAGATTTAGTGGTGACAGCTGGAAGTGAGCTGAAAATGAATAGTTGCTGTTTTAGTAAGCATGCACACGGTGACAGGAATTTTGTTGTTCTTGCATGGTCATGTGACTACATTTCTTAGAGCTAGCTAATAAGGTGACTTGACTGAAATGAAGACAGACCAAGTAAAAGTTGTTGAGAGCACACCAAGCATTTTGTTTCTCTTTATCCAGTGAATGTACATAATACAACGGCATAATTCTGAATTATCAAAGAAAGAGGAAGGTCAAACAAAACACAACTGTGTATAAACACTGTCCCATCTCATCTGTCAATAGGAAAAAGAATCATAAAGAACATTTGAAATTAGAATACAGTAAAACCTTGGTGGGTGAACATAATTCGTTCTGAAAACATGCTTGTAATCCAAAACACTCGTATATCAAAGCGAAATTCCCCATAAGAAATAATGGAAACTCCACAACCCAAAAACTTCAATACAAAATACTGTAGGTATTCGTATTGCAAGACCTTGCTTGTTTATCAAGTTAAAATGTAATAAAATGTTTTGCTTGTCTTGCAAAACACTTGCATACCAAGTTACTTGCAATCCAAGGATTTACTGTATATGCTTACTTTAAACTCTACTTGGTGTTGACAATAACAATGCACTGTCACAATCACAAGTAAAGAAGACTAGGCAACACTCCAAAGCATAATAATAAATAATTTGTGAATAAAATGTACCCTCAGTGTGAGGTGATAAGCATGCGAGACAGGCAGCAAGTGCCAGTGCTCTAATGCTTAGCTAAGTCGGCTCCTCTAACGTGAGCATAAGCTCACCATTTGGCCGCACACCTTAATAGGATACACTGGTGTGCTTGTGTTTCTTAAACGTGATAACGCAACCCCCAAAAATTAAATAATATGATGTCAAATAGTGTAACACTCTCCCCCGTTCCAATTTATTTATTTTTTCATTTTTCTATACCATTCTCCCAAGGGAGCTCAGAACGGATTACATGAATTTATTCAGGTACTCAAGCATTTTTCCCTGTCTGTCCCGGTGGGCTCACAATCTATCTAATGTACCTGGGACAATGGGGGATTAAGTGACTTGCCCAGGGTCACAAGGAGCAGCATTGGTTTAAACCCACAACCTCATGGTGCTGAGCTAGGCTGTAGCTTTAACCACTGCACCACACTCTCCCCAATTGATTTTACTGCAAAATCTTCAAACAAATTTTAGCTTTCATCCACACTTGAAATCAAAAGCTTAGCGAAATCAAAACGGGAGCCGCGTTGCTTGACTGTGGCACCCATCTTCATAGTTTGACCGGGCTTGGTTTCAAGGGCAAAGAGCCCCTTGCTCAGGAACCTGACGCTAATCTTTTAGATAGAATCTGCTAAATTTTTCAAAAATAGCTACATCGGCTGTGCCATACAGATTGGAGGCTGGAGGTGATTACGCTAAGCTTTTGATTTCAAGTGTGGATGAAAGCTAAGTAATCTGGTAATGAGTGATTGGAGTGGCTTATCACTAAAACAGGAAAGAGGTGCTGTCCAGGTTTTTGGGTGCATTTCAGAAGAGTGCAGGTAACATGCTCAGCAGAAGCTAAGGCAGTTATTATCCCAGGACAAGCAGGCAGCATATTCTTAACACATGGGTGACGTCACCGACGGAGCCCTCGGTACGGACCTTTTAACTAGAAGTTTCTAGTTGGCCGCACCGCGCGTGCGCGAGTGCCTTCCCGCCCGACGGAGGAGTGCGTGGTCCCCAGTTTCTTCGTTTCCGCGGAGCGAAGAAGACGCGTGTATTTTTTCAACGGCCGTTGAAATCACTTTTTGCCTTCCCGCTCGCGCTTTTGTTCTAAATTTTTCTTCCTCTACCTTCGGGTTTCCTTTTTCTTTGAATTGCAAAAAAAAAAAAAAAAAAAAAAACTTTGATTTTTCTTGTTTCTTTCGTTTTTGCCCCGGCGGGGCCTGTTGCCATTATACAGGCCTCGGACTTCGATTTTGCGGAGGCTATCTTCCCCTTCATGCCCCCGCAGGTCGGTTTTAAGAAGTGCCAGCGGTGTGCACGCCCGATCTCCGTTTCTGACCCACACAATTGGTGTTTGCAGTGCCTGGGTCCGGAGCATCGGGCAGATTCCTGCACCCGCTGTGCCACTTTACAAAAACGTACTCTTAAAAACCGAAGAATCCAGCAAACCCTGCTCTTCGGCTCCGAGTCGGCGATGGATTCATCACCTTCAACGGCGGTACCGCAGAAATCGGCACCGTCAAGCTCGACACCGACCGATCCCGCATCGGCGCCACTGGCGCCAGGTAAGCCGGCTAAGAAGCCTTCCTCTTCCCTCGAGCGCCCTCCAGCTACGGTGTCGACACCGTCCATACCGGCATCGCACCGGTCCCGTAAACGCTCCGCCCCGATAACGGTGAGTGCCTCGTCATCGGCCTCCTCATCACCGGGGCGTGGAGCGGCATCCAAGGAACCGAAGAAAAAGAAAGCGGTTCCGATGCCACCCCTAGATGACCGTATTTCGGCCATTCTACAAACTCAGCTTCAGGAGCAGTTGAAGAAACAGCTTGAACAACTGCTACCCTCTATCCTGGCACCGCTCCTTCCGGTACCAGACCGGCCCGAGCCCCGCACCGAGCCCCCGGTGTCCACTCCTTCGGTACCGGTAAACACCTCGATGCCGATCCTTTCGGCCCAACAACTTCCTGATGATCCTGTGGTTCATTCTCAACCCACAGTGGATCCTACTCGGCACCAGGCGGTACGGCACTCTTCTCGGGACCGAGAACGACGCCGATCGTCCTCCCCTGGTACCGTTTCGGTGCGCTCTGGTAAATCTTTGTCCAAGACTCGCCACACCGCACCCTCCACCCCGGTGTCCCGACACGCACCAGAGGTCAGGGATCCTGATTTATGGGAGGAGACTCCTCTCGGTACCGAGGAGGATCCCTCCTCATCTGATGAGGAACCATCGGCACCTGATGCCACCTCTAAACCTGAGCAATCCTCTTTTTCTAAATTTCTGAGGGAAATGTCTGCTGCTCTGTCACTTCCCCTTGAATCTGACTCCAAAAAGTCCCAAGCCTTTTTAGAAGCCTTAGACTTTGAGCAACCTCCTAAAGAGTTCCTCAAGCTTCCCGTACATGACATCTTACGGGAGACATTCTACAAAAACTTGGAAAATCCCCTCACGGTACCGGGAGCTCCCCGTAAACTGGACAACCTTTACCGTGTCATCCCTATTCCAGGATTCGACAAATCTCAATTGCCCCATGAGTCCCTTCTGGTGGAATCCACCTTAAAAAAGACTCAGGGCTCCAGTGTCTATGCCTCTACCCCTCCTGGCAGAGAAGGTAAGACCATGGACAAGTTTGGCAAGAGACTTTACCAAAATGCCATGCTTGCCAACAGGGCAAACAACTATTCCTTCCATTTTTCCTTTTATCTCAAACACTTGGTCCAACAGCTGTCTGCCCTCCAGAAGTACCTACCTGAGCGCAAGGTCCCGCTATTCCAGCAGCACATATCTGGCCTTCTCCAAATGCGCAAGTATATGGTCCGCTCGATATACGACTCCTTCGAGCTCACCTCTCGGGCCTCTGCCATGGCTGTAGCCATGCGTCGCTTGGCCTGGCTCAGAGTCTCCGACCTGGACATCAACCACCAGGACCGCCTGGCCAACGCCCCCTGTCTCGGGGATGAGCTTTTTGGAGAGTCACTGGATTCCACCACTCAGAAACTCTCTGCCCATGAGACCAGGTGGGACACCCTGATCAAGCCGAAAAAGAAGGCCCCGCCTGCTCGACCCTATCGGCCTCAATCATCTTACCAGCGGAGGTTCTCAGCCAGGCCACTCAATCCGCCTCCCCAACAATCTCGGCGACCCCGTCAACAGCAGCACCATGCCCAGGCTCGGTCTCAGGCCACTCAACCCTCCAAGCCTCCTCAGCCTGCTAAACAATCTCAGCCCTTTTGACTCTTCTCTCCAGGGCATAGCCAGTCATCCACCCTCGCTGCCTCTTCCACAGCCTATCGGGGGTCGTCTCACCATCTTCTCAAGCCGTTGGGAAGTCATCACGTCGGACCAGTGGGTCCTCAACATCATCCGCCACGGCTACTCTCTCAACTTCCAGACTCTGCCTCCGGACAACCTTCCCGTAGAGTCTGCTTCAACCTCATCTCAAACCCCCCTCCTCCTGAGGGAGGTTCAATCCCTCCTCCTTCTCAATGCCATCGAAGAAGTACCTCCAGATCAAAGGGGGCAGGGATTCTACTCCCGCTACTTCCTGGTACCCAAAAAGACGGGAGACCTCCGTCCCATTCTCGATCTCAGGGACCTCAACAAGTGTCTGGTCAAGGAGAAGTTCAGAATGCTCTCCCTTGCCACGCTCTACCCTCTTCTTTCTCAACACGACTGGCTATGTTCCCTGGACCTCAAAGAGGCCTACACTCACATCTCCATCAATCAACATTCTCGCCGCTACCTGCGTTTCCAGGTACTGCACCACCACTATCAGTACAAGGTGCTACCGTTCGGCCTCGCCTCCTCACCCAGGGTCTTCACCAAGTGCCTTATAGTGGTAGCGGCCTTCCTCAGGTCTCACAACCTCCAGGTGTTCCCCTATTTGGACGATTGGTTGGTGAAAGCACCTACGTCTCCACTTGTGCTACAGGCTACTCATCACACCATCTCTCTCCTCCACCTCCTGGGGTTCGAGATCAACTACCCCAAGTCGCATCTGCTTCCCACCCAGCGACTTCAATTCATTGGAGCAGTTCTGGACACCACGCTAATGAGGGCTTTTCTCCCCTCCGATCGCAAGCAGACCCTGCTCCATCTCTGCCGTCAGGTACTCATGCATTCCTCCATTCCTGCTCGACAGATGATGGTCCTCCTGGGTCACATGGCCTCGACAGTGCATGTCCTTCCTCTGGCTCGTCTCCACCTTCGTACACCTCAGTGGACGCTCGCCAACCAGTGGTCACAGACTACGGATCTTCTTTCTCATCCCATCTCTGTGACATCATCTCTTCAGCAATCTCTCCAATGGTGGTTGAACTCCTCAAATCTTTCCAGGGGTCTTCTTTTCCATCTGCCCCCCCACTCTATGATCATCACCACAGATGCGTCCCCCTACGCGTGGGGAGCTCACCTGGGAGATCTACGCACCCAGGGACTTTGGACCCCACAGGAGCGTCGTCATCACATCAATTTCCTGGAACTCAGAGCCATGTTCTACGCCCTCAAGGCTTTCCAACATCTTCTCTGTCCTCAAGTCCTCCTCCTATGCACAGACAATCAAGTCGCCATGTACTACATAAACAAGCAAGGCGGCACCGGATCTCGCCCCCTTTGTCTGGAGGCTCTGCGCATCTGGACCTGGGCCACGGACCGCAATCTCTTTCTCAGGGCGGTCTATATCCAGGGCGAACAGAACTCTCTGGCCGACAATCTCAGCCGCATCCTTCAACCTCACGAGTGGACGTTGGACCCTCCGATTCTACTCTCCATCTTTGCTCGATGGGGCACTCCGCAGGTGGACCTCTTTGCAGCACCTCACAACCATCAGCTGCCCCAATTCTGTTCCAGACTCTTCTCTCCTCACCGTCTGGCCCCGGATGCATTCCTGCTCAACTGGAGGGATCGGTTCCTCTATGCCTTCCCTCCACTTCCTTTGATGTTGCGGACCTTGTCCAAACTCCGCAAGGACAATGCCACCATGATCCTCATCGCCCCTCGGTGGCCTCGTCAACACTGGTTCTCCCTTCTGCTTCAACTCAGCTCCAGGGAGCCCATTCCTCTTCCTGTGTTTCCTACTCTACTTACACAGCAGAATCAGTCTCTACTACATCCCAACCTGTCTTCCCTCCACCTGACAGCTTGGTTTCTCTCGGGCTGACCTCTCCGGAGAATCTATCTCAACCGGTCCGCCTCATTTTGGACGCCTCCAGGAAACCGGCCACTCTCCAATGTTACCATCAGAAGTGGACCAGATTCTCCTCGTGGTGTCTCCGGCATCAGCAAGAACCCACCTCTTTGGCGGTGGAAACTGTCTTGGAATATTTGCTCTCGCTGTCCAACGCTGGCCTCAAAACCACCTCCATCAGAGTCCACCTCAGTGCCATCACTGCGTTTCACGAGCCTATTCTCGGAAAACCCCTCACGGCTCATCCTCTGGTTTCAAGATTTATGAGAGGGCTCTTCAACATCAAACCGCCTCTCAAGCCTCCTCCCGTCGTCTGGGACCTGAATGTGGTTCTCTCTGCTCTCATGAAACCTCCGTTTGAGCCTCTTGCCACAGCTTCATTCAGGCTTCTTACCTGGAAAGTGCTTTTCCTAATTGCCATCACCTCTGCCAGGAGGGTTAGCGAACTGCATGCACTGGTTGCCGACCCACCGTTCACTGTTTTTCACCATGACAAGGTTGTTCTGCGTACCCACCCTAAATTCCTTCCCAAGGTGGTCTCAGCTTTTCACCTCAACCAGTCCATTGTGCTTCCCGTCTTCTTCCCTAAGCCTCACTCGCATCCTGGAGAACAGGCGTTGCACACGCTGGATTGTAAGCGTGCCCTTGCTTACTACCTTGATCGTACCAGAGCTCACCGAACATCCCCTCAGCTCTTTTTGTCTTTCGATCCCAACCGTTTGGGCCGTCCTGTCTCCAAACGGACACTTTCAAATTGGCTTGCTGCCTGTATTGCCTTCTGTTATGCTCGGGCCGGTCTCTCTCTGGAAGGATCTGTCACGGCCCACAGAGTCCGAGCTATGGCTGCTTCTGTGGCTTTCCTCCGTTCCACGCCCATCGAGGAAATCTGCAAGGCGGCCACTTGGTCCTCAGTTCACACGTTCACTACTCACTACTGTCTGGATGCGTTCTCCAGACGGGATGGACACTTCGGCCAATCTGTGTTACAAAATTTATTTTCCTAATGGCCAACCATCCCTCCTCCCTCTCTGTTAGCTTGGAGGTCACCCATGTGTTAAGAATATGCTGCCTGCTTGTCCTGGGATAAAGCACAGTTACTTACCGTAACAGGTGTTATCCAGGGACAGCAGGCAGATATTCTTAAGTCCCACCCACCTCCCCGGGTTGGCTTCTTAGCTGGCTTATCCTAACTGGGGACCACGCACTCCTCCGTCGGGCGGGAAGGCACTCGCGCACGCGCGGTGCGGCCAACTAGAAACTTCTAGTTAAAAGGTCCGTACCGAGGGCTCCGTCGGTGACGTCACCCATGTGTTAAGAATATCTGCCTGCTGTCCCTGGATAACACCTGTTACGGTAAGTAACTGTGCTTTCTGGAAGAGAGATGCAAGGTAGCAACTTGGTCCTCATTGCATTTTGTTAGCGCATTAGACTAAATATCTGAGCCAAGGAATGTTGTCCGTAGTAAAGGAACTTTTGTCTTCTCCCACCCAAGACGCTAAAGCTTGAGTATGTTCTACTTGTCTGGACTGGTTTTGTCAGGATAAGCAAGGTGAAGTGTGGCGCAGTGGTTAAAGCACAGCCTCAGCACCCTGAGGTTGTAGATTCAAACCCACGCTGCTCCTTGGGCAAGTCACTTAATCACTCCATTGCCCCAGGTACATTAGACAGACAGAGAAAAATAACTGAATACCTGAATAAATTCATGTAAACCATTCTGAACTCCCTTGGGAGAATGGTATAGAACACTGTTCTTCAACTGCTGGTCTGTGGTCCGGTGCCGGTCCGCAGGAAATTTCTGCCGGTCTGCGCAGGGCCGGCAAGATTAAGGTGACCATAGGTCCCGTTTTCAAACCTCTAGTCCCGTTGTCCCCACACACAGCTTCGGGACAGCGTCCCGAAGCTGTGCTCGGGGACAATGGGACAGGCAATCATTTCCTGTCCCTACCTGTTGCGCAAAAAAAAAAAAAAGCCTCCCGTCTTCCTTTCCCCCGGTCGGTTGCTATCTTACGCCCTGCTGCTGCTGTTAAAGCCGACAGGAAGTCTTCTTTCTGACGTCGGAGAGGACGTTCTGGGCCAGCCAGACAGCGATTGGCTGGCTCAGAACCAGGGCTGTGGAGTCGAGGAGTCGGAGGAAATTTCGGGTACCTGGAGTCGGAGTCAGAAGTACAAAAAACTGAGGAGTCGGAGTCGGAACATTTATCTACCGACTCCACAGCCCTGCCCAGAACGTCCTCTCCGACATCAGAATTGATGTCGGAAAGAAGACTTCGTGTCAGCTTTAGCAGTAGCAGCAGCAGGGCGGTAAGATAGCAGCCGACCCGGGGAAAGGAAGGAGGGAAGGTTTTTTTTTTTGTTTTGTTTTTTTTGCGCAGCAGGGAAGGAAGGAGGTAGGCAGGCAAGCAGGCTGGCTTTGGCCAGGGAGAGAGGTAGACAGGCTGGCTTCGGGGGTGGACAAAGTATGGAAGGCAGTGAGAGGGACATAGGAAGGAGGCACTGGGGGCACTAAAAACATGGGAAGGAGGCACTGGGGGCACTAAAGACAGGAAGGGGCACTAAGGACATGGGAAGGAGGCACTAGGGGCACTAAAGACATGGGAAGGAGGCACTAGGGGCACCAAAGACATGGGAAGGAGACACTGGGGGCACTAAAGACATAGGAAGGGGCACTAAGGACTTGGGAAGGAGGCACTGGGGACACTAAGGACATGGGAAGGAGGCACTGGGGGCACTAAAAACATGGGAAGGAGGCACTGGGGGCACTAAAGACAGGAAGGGGCACTAAGGTCATGGGAAGGAGGTACTGGGGGCACTAAAGACTTGGGAAGGAGGTACTGGGGTCACTAAGGACATAGGAAGGAAAGAGGGAGGGAATAGAAAGGGACAATTCTTGGGCCTGAGTGCAGAATGAAAGAAAGGATACACAGACAGAAGGAAACGCAACCAGACACTCATGAAATCACCAGACAGCAAAGGTAGGAAAAATGATTTTATTTTCAATTTAGTGATTAAAACGTGTCAGTTTTGAGAATTTATATCTGCTGTCTATATTATCCCAGGACAAGCAGGCATGATATTCTCACATGTGGGTGACGTCATCTACGTAGCCCCAGCGCGGACAGCTTTTCAAGCAAACTTGATTGAAGTTTCAAGTTTGCTATGCTGCACCACGCATGTGCATGCCTTCTTGCCCACTAGAGGGCGCATCCCCACCTCGTGGTCCTCAGTTCAGTTTTTTCCACGGAGCCAGAAGCCTTGTGGAATTTGTGCTCTTCTAATTTGCCTTCTGACACCGCGGCTGAGTGGTTTTTTCTCGGTCGCTGTGCTTAATTTGTGTTTTTATTTTGTTCGTGTGTCTTTTTTTGTAAAAAAAAAAAAAAAAAATAACCTTTTTCGTTCGGCTCCGGGGGCTCTCGGTAGCCGCGGCCTCGGGACCTCGTTCGTTCCCGGCCGGTTTTTGGGCCCATGTCCCATCCCTTGACGGGTTTTAAAAAGTGCACCCGGTGCGATCGGCTGCTTTCCATCACCGATCCCCACCGGTGGTGCTTAGTTTGTCTGGGTCCTGAGCACCCGACCGACTCCTGCACTCGTTGCTCTACTTTTCAGCCGAGAGCTCTCCGCCGCCGTCGCGCTCGGATGGCGGAGCTCTTCGCTGTCGACCCCGCAGCGGGGAAGGCCTCGACGTCGGCCTCGGCTTCGGCCCCGGCCTTGACTTCGACCTCGACTCCCTCGACCTCGCCCCGACAGCCTGCTTCATCGAGGCCGGCGTCCTCGACCCGAAGTCGACGGTGGGTAAGTCCTCACTTCCTTCTTCTCTTCCAGCCTCGAAGAAGCCATCCTCGGGCTCATCGACGGGGGCGGGTGGGCCGTCCTCGGCCCCGCCCCGAGCGTTGAAGTCGGGTGCCCCGCGGGAATACTCGAGACCGAGGTCGCCCTCGAGGGAGCACCCGCCGGCCCAGGATCTGCCGACTATAATGGGGGTTCCCGTCTTTCAAGACTTGCTCCGTGCGCTCATTGCCTCGGAACTGTCCGGTGCCCTCGCGCACCTCCAGCCGTCTTCGGCCTCGTCAGCCCCGGCTTCGGCGGCCTCGGTCTCGGTACCCTTGACTTCGGCCCCCGGGGTGGCTTCGGCCTTGACCCCGACCTTGCCCTCGACCTCGGTTGACCAGCCTGAGCGGAGCGTGCGGCCTCGGGACAAGGTGCGGAGGGTTCGGAGGATCTCTTCCTCTTCTTCCTCGTCGAGGTCCTCCCGGGGCTCCTCTCCCTCGGGTCGGCCTCGGGCGAAGCATCGGCCGAGGAAGCCCAAACGTCAACGGGGCTCTCCTCGACGCCGCGGTCGCTCCTCGCTGACCGAGGCTGAGACCCTGCGGGTCTCCGAGCTCCGCCTCGATAATCCGAGGCTTTTCCGTTCCTCTGAGGTGGAGTTTTCGAGGGACTCTTCGCTGAGACGGAAAGGGCGTGCCTCGGTGCCTCATACCCCGGGGACTTCCCGCAGGGGTTCCTCGGGGCATGGGCGGTCCCCGACCCCGTCGAGGTCGCTGGGTGCGGCTTCTTGGGGTTCGGGGTCTGGCACCGGTAAGGAGCCTCGTTACTCCCGTGAGGCTTCCCCTTCTTTTTTGGCGACGCGGGCTTCTCGATCTCCCTCTCCTCCTTCGAAGCCCTCCTCCTTTTCCAGATTTGTGCTTGAGCTGGGGAGGGCTTTGGACCTTGACCTTATGTCAGGCTCTCAATACACGAAGGAATTTTTGGAGGAGCAGGATTTGCCCTCTCCCCCAAGGGAGACTCCTCGTCTGCCTATCAACAGGGTTCTACATCAGACCTTCCTGAGAAACTTGGACTCCCCTCTTACAGTCACAGCGGTTCCATCAAAGATGGAGTCGAAGTACCGTACAGTCCCTTGCAAAGGCTTCGACAAAGCACAGCTGTCCCACCAGTCGTTGCTGGTGGAGTCGGCGTTGAAGAAGTCTCAGCCTTCTAGGGTCTCTGCTGCGGTCCCCCCCCCGGGCGGGAGGGACGGACCCTGGACAAGTTTGGTCGTCGCCTCTATTCCAACTCCATGATGGCTGCCAGGGTCCTTAATTACGCATTCACCTTCTTATCCTATTTAAGGCAGATGGTGAAGGCGTTGCCCTGGTATTATGGGGTCATGCCGGATTCCCACAAGGGGGATTTTGGTACCTTTATGGCCAATTTGTCTCAGCTGCGTCTCTACCTTTTTCACGCAGTTTACGATGCGTTTGAGTTGGCCTCTCGTGTATCCGCCTTTGCGGTGGCGATGCGCCGTCTCGCATGGCTTCGTACCCTGGATATGGACCCGAACTTGCAAGAATGTCTGGCCAATCTTCCATGTGTGGGCTCCGAGTTGTTCGATGAGTCCTTGGAGGCGGCGACCAAACGCTTGTCTGAACATGAGCGCTCTATCGCCTCATTGGTCCGTCCTAAATCCGGGCCCCGCCGCAGAAGCCGTTTAGACCTCCTCTGCGGCGATACCCGCAGAAGTCGACGCCGGCTTTCTCGAGGCCTCCGCCCCGGCGTCTCCCTCAGCAGGGCAGAGCGTCCCAACCAAAGCCTCAGGCACAAGGGGCGTCTTAACCGGCTCCGTCTTTTTGACATGATGCGCGGTTGGGGGCGGGCCCCCTCCGCACTGTCAAAGGACCCCCTTCCTATCGGGGGCCGATTGCAGGCCTTTCTTCCAGCCTGGGCCGAGATCACGTCGGACGCTTGGGTGCTCCGGATCATCTCCGAGGGTTACTCGCTAAACTTCTTAGCCATGCCGCCAGAACATCCGCCGGGGGCTTCTCCTGGCTGTTGAGACCTGCTTCCTCTTCTCCTGTCAGAAGCCAGGTCCTTGTTGAGCCTTCGGGCGGTGGAGCCCATGCCCCCGAACCAAAGGGGACAGGGGTTTTACTCCCGTTACTTTATCCCAGGACAAGCAGGCAGCATATTCTTGACTGATGGGTGACGGCACCGACGGAGCCCCGGTACGGACAATTTTAGAGTGATTGCACTCTAAGAACTTTAGAAAGTTCTAGCTAGGCCGCACCGCGCGTGCGCGAGTGCCTTCCCGCCCGACAGAGGCGCGCGGTCCCCAGTTTTCTTAATTCCGCGGAGCTAAGAAGACGCGTGTTTCCAACGGCTGTTGGAAGTTTTTTTCTATTTCACTTGCCTTCCCGCTCGCGCGTATTTTTCTCTTTATATTTTCTTTCTTTCTTTCTTTTTTACCCTTTGTGTAAAAAAAAAAAAAAAAATTATTATTTTTCATTTTTTTTATCGAATCTGACCCGGCGGGGCCTGTTGGCACCATCGAAGCCTCGGGCTTCGATTTTGCTACAGCAGTATTTCCCTTCATGCCCCCGTCACCGGGTTTCAAAAAGTGTCAGCGGTGTGCGCGCCCTATCTCCCTTTCCGACCCACACAAGTGGTGCCTCCAGTGTCTGGGTCCGGACCATAGGGCTGAAACCTGCACCCGCTGTAGTTCTTTACAAAAAAGAACTTTAAAAAATCGACAAATTCAGCAGCGGATCCTTTTCGGTACCGCTATGGAAGTTGCACCGGTATCGACGTCGACGACTTCCTCCAAGTCGACTCCGACTACCTCGGCACCGCCAGATCCATCGTCGGTGTCGACTCCTGTAGGTAAGCCGGCTAAGAAGCCTTCCCCTACTGTTCTAGGCCCGCCAGTCGAGCATGCAGTGAGCCAAGTCCTGCAGACTGAGCGCCGGCCCCGTAAACGCTCCGCTCCCATTGAAGTCTCTGCATCGTCATCGGCATCGACTTCACCCGAGCGTCGAGCGGCACCGAAGGTACCGAGCAAGAAAAAACCGGTACCGGTGCCATCGGGACCAACGTTGGATGAGCGCATTGCCTCTATCCTCCAGGTCCAGCTTAAGCAGCAACTACAACAGTTGCTCCCGGCTCTATTGTCTCCGAACCTTCCAGTGTCGGTACCGACTGAGCCTTCGGTGCCGTCTGTCGAACAGCCTCTGTTATCGGCATCGACTGTTTCGGCACCGCAAAAATCTTTGTCCATGCCTGTTCTATCAGCGGAACCAAAACGGCGTGCTACTCCTACGGTGTCGGAACCGGTACTGGTCTCTGAACCCCGTACCGTACTACATTCCCCAGGTACCGTCTCCACTCGGTCTGGTAAATCGGTACACAAGACTAAACATACTGATACATCGACTCCACTTTCCCAGGGCCGTTTACAATCGGTACGGGACCCTGACTTGTGGGACGATTCAGATGATCCCCTCGGTACCGAGGAGGATTACACATCTGATGAGGAGGAACCATCGGTGCAGGATACTACTGCTAAGCCAGAGCACTCCTCCTTCACAAAATTTTTAAAGGAGATGTCAGACACCTTGTCTATTCCTTTAGAGTCTGACTCTAAAAAATCCAAGGCATTTTTGGATGCCTTGGATTTTGACCAACCTCCTAAAGAGTTTTTAAAGTTACCCCTCCATGACATCTTGAGGGAAACTTTTTATAAGAATCTGGAAACTCCTTTGACAATCCCAGGAGCCCCAAGAAAACTAGAATCTCTATATAAAGTGATTCCAATACCTGGATTTGACAAACCCCAACTTCCTCATGAATCCCTGTTGGTAGAGTCAACTCTAAAGAAGACTACAGGAGCCAGTATGTATGCCTCTGTCCCTCCTGGTAGAGAAGGAAAGGCCATGGACAAATTTGGAAAGCGTCTTTACCAAAATGCAATGCTGGCCAACCGTTCAAGTAATTACGCTTTCCACTTCTCGTTTTACCTGAAGCACCTCATTCAACAGGTAACCTCTTTTCAAAAGTATATTCCGGACCGTAAACTTCCTGCTTTTCAGCAATGTACCTCTAGTCTTCTGCAACTCAGGAAGTTTATGGTCCGTTCTATTTATGATACTTTTGAACTGACGTCTCGTGCTACTGCTATCTCTGTAGCAATGAGAAGATTGGCATGGCTACGGACCTCAGAACTGGACGTAAACCATCAGGACAGACTTGCCAATGCTCCTTGCCTAGGGGATGAGCTGTTTGGGGAGTCCATGGATACCACCACCCAAAAGCTCTCCGCCCATGAAACTAGGTGGGACACCTTGTTGAAAAACAAGAAGAAACCTCCTCCTCCTCGTCCATTCAGGCAACAACCTTCATATCAAAGGAGGTTTTCTGCTCGACCGGCGCAGTCCCATCCTCCTCAACCTCGCAGGCAGCGTCAGCAGCAACAACAGACTCGTCAACAACAGCAGCCTGCTGTCAAACCGGCTATTCAACCTAAGTCGACACAGCCCTTTTGACTCCTTTCTCCAGGACATTGCCAGTCTTCCTCCCTCGTGTCCTCTACCTCAGCCCATAGGAGGTCGACTACAAGTTTTTCTACCTCGCTGGGAAGCAATCACCTCCGACCAGTGGGTACTTGCTATCATCGCCCACGGCTACTCCCTAAATTTTCAGACTCCTCCACCTCTAAGTCTGCCAAAAGAGTCTGCTTCCAACAAGGCTCAATCCCTCCTCCTCGCTCAGGAGGTTCACTCCCTCCTTCTTCTCAATGCCATCGAACCAGTTCCTCTGGACCAGCAAGGCCTGGGATTTTACTCCCGGTACTTTCTTGTACCCAAAAAGACCGGAGATCTCAGACCAATATTAGATCTCAGAGATCTCAACAAATGTCTGGTCAAGGAGAAGTTCAAGATGTTATCTCTTGCCACCCTCTATCCTCTTCTTTCTCAGGAAGACTGGCTATGTTCCCTCGATCTCAAGGAGGCGTATACTCACATTCCAATTCATCTGATGTCCAGACAATATCTGCGCTTTCTTGTCAATCAACATCATTACCAATACAAGGTGCTACCCTTCGGCCTAGCCTCCTCGCCCAGAGTATTCACCAAATGTCTGATTGTGGTCGCAGCTTATCTCCGCTCCCACAACTTTCAAGTCTTCCCTTACCTGGACGACTGGCTCATCAAGGCTCCTTCTCCTCAGTCCGTTCACAAAGCCACGGATCAGACCATTTACTTCCTTCGACTGTTGGGGTTCGAAATCAATCTACCCAAGTCGCACCTCATTCCGACTCAGCGGCTTCAATTCATTGGAGCCATTCTGGATACTGTTCAGATGAGGGCTTTTCTTCCTCTAAACCGCCTTCACACCATCCTTCATCTCTGTCAGCAGGTGTTCCAGCAACCTTCCATCTCTGCGAATCACATGATGGTGCTCTTGGGACACATGGCCTCCACAGTACATGTCACTCCCTTCGCACGTCTCCACCTGCGTACTCCTCAATGGACCCTAGCGACTCAGTGGTCACAAGCGACGGATCCTTGTTCACGACACATATCTGTGACCTCGTCTCTTCGACAGTCGCTTCTTTGGTGGTTGAAATCATCAAATCTATCCAGAGGTCTACTGTTCCATCTACCTCCTCATCAACTGGTCATCACCACGGATTCCTCCCCCTATGCATGGGGAGCTCACTTGAAAGAGTTTCAAACTCAGGGGTTTTGGACCACCCAGGAAAAGAAACACCACATCAATTTCCTGGAACTCAGAACGATATTTTACGCTCTCAAAGCTTTCCAACATCTTCTTTTTCCTCAGGTTCTCCTCATTTGCACCGACAACCAAGTTGCAATGTATTACATCAACAAACAGGGAGGGACGGGATCCCGTCCCTTATGTCAGGAAGCTCAAAGGATTTGGACCTGGGCGACTGCTCGTCACCTATTCCTGAAAGCAGTCTACATCCAAGGGGAACAGAATTGCTTAGCAGACAATCTCAGCAGAATTCTTCAACCTCACGAATGGACTCTCGACCCTTCGACTCTCCAGTCCATTTTCTCTCAATGGGGCACACCTCAAGTGGATCTTTTTGCAGCTCCCCACAACCATCAACTGCCCCTGTTTTGCTCCAGACTTTACTCTCCTCACCGTCTGGAACCCGATGCATTTCTCCTAGATTGGACCAATCTCTTCCTTTATGCATTCCCTCCTCTTCCGCTCATGCTGCGCACCTTATTCAAGCTCAAGAGGGAACAAGCCACCATGATTCTCATCGCTCCACGGTGGCCCAGACAGCATTGGTTTTCCCTTCTACTTCAGCTCAGTTCCAGGGAACCCATACCTCTTCCTCTGTTTCCTTCACTGCTTACACAGCATCAACAAACACTGCTTCATCCCAACTTACAGTCTCTGCACCTGACAGCTTGGTATCTCTCGGGCTGACTCCAGCTCATGCTCTCCTGTCTCAGCCTGTTCATTCTATTATTGATGCCTCCAGGAAACCGTCCACTCTTCAATGTTACCAACAAAAGTGGTCTCGCTTCTCTTCCTGGTGCCAGTTACATCACCACAATCCCATATCTACAGCAGTGGGACTGGTGTTGGACTATTTATTGTCCTTATCTGACTCTGGTCTGAAATCCTCTTCGATAAGGGTCCACCTTAGTGCCATTGCAGCTTTTCATGAGCCGATTCATGGGAAACCCCTCTCAGCTCATCCCTTAGTTTCAAGGTTCATGAAGGGCCTCTTCAATGTGAAACCACCTCTTAAAGCCCCTCCTGTTGTTTGGGATCTCAATGTGGTTCTTTCTGCGTTGATGAAGCCTCCTTTCGAGCCGTTGGCCTCAACGCATTTTAAATTTCTCACTTGGAAAGTGGTCTTTCTAATAGCTCTCACTTCTGCCAGGAGGGTCAGTAAGCTTCATGCGCTAGTGGCGGATCCACCTTTCACGGTTTTTCACCATGATAAGGTCGTCCTCCGCACACATCCCAAATTCCTTCCTAAGGTTGTGTCTGAATTTCATCTTAACCAATCCATAGTTCTACCTGTTTTTTTCCCAAAGCCTCATTCTAATCCAGGTGAACAGGCTTTGCATACCTTGGATTGTAAACGTGCTCTGGCTTACTATCTTGATCGCACCAAACCTCACAGATCTTCTCCTCAACTATTTTTGTCATTTGATCCTAACAAGTTGGGTCATCCTGTCTCTAAACGCACTCTATCCAATTGGCTTGCTGCTTGCGTTTCTTTTTGTTATGCTCAGTCCGGCCTGACACTGGAAGGTTCGGTCACAGGCCACAAAATTAGAGCTATGGCAGCGTCTGTAGCTTTCCTCCGTTCCACTCCTATTGAGGAAATCTGCAAGGCTGCCACTTGGTCCTCAGTTCATACTTTTACATCTCATTATTGTCTGGATGCATTCTCCAGACGGGATGGACACTTCGGCCAATCTGTTTTGCAAAATTTGTTTTCCTAATGGCCAACCTTCCCTCCATCCCTCTTTTTGTTAGCTTGGAGGTCACCCATCAGTCAAGAATATGCTGCCTGCTTGTCCTGGGATAAAGCACAGTTACTTACCGTAACAGGTGTTATCCAGGGACAGCAGGCAGATATTCTTGCGTCCCTCCCACCTCCCCGGGTTGGCTTCTTAGCTGGCTTATCCTAACTGGGGACCGCGCGCCTCTGTCGGGCGGGAAGGCACTCGCGCACGCGCGGTGCGGCCTAGCTAGAACTTTCTAAAGTTCTTAGAGTGCAATCACTCTAAAATTGTCCGTACCGGGGCTCCGTCGGTGCCGTCACCCATCAGTCAAGAATATCTGCCTGCTGTCCCTGGATAACACCTGTTACGGTAAGTAACTGTGCTTTTTGGTCTCGAAGAAGACAGGGGACTTACGCCCCATTCTGGACCTCCGGAGGCTCAACAAGTTCCTTGTCCGGGAGAAGTTCCGTATGTTGTCCCTTCCAGTCCTGTACCCTCTGTTAGAATCGGGGGACTGGATGTGCTCCCTGGACCTGAAGGAAGCATATACTCATGTTCCGGTGCATCCCGCCTTCCGCAAGTTCCTTAGGTTCCAGGTGGGGGAGTTGCACATCCGTATCGGGTCCTCCCCTTTGGACTGGCTTCGTCCTTCACGAAGTGTATGGTGGTGGTTGCGGCAGCCCTGAGATCTCGGGGGCTGCAGGTGTTTCCCTAACTGGATGATTGGCTGATCAAGGCGTCCTCCAAGGAAGGGGTTATTTCTGCGACCCGACATACTATCATCTTCCTTCAACGTCTGGGGTTCGAAGTGAACTTCCCCAAGTCTCAGTTGTGCCCGACTCAATCCCTTCAGTTTATCGGGGCCGTGCTGGACACGGTTCGTCTCCGTTCGTTCCTCCCCCCGCCACGGTTGGAGGTCCTGCTTCGATTGAGTCGCCAGGTTTCGTTGCTGCCCTCAGTTTTGGCGCAGCGCATGATGGTTCTGCTCGGCCACATGGCGTCGACGGTCTATGTCACTCCGTTCGCCCGTTTGCACCTGAGGCTTCCTCAGTGGACCTTGGCATCCCAGTGGCGTCAGGATCGGGACCCAGTCTCTTCCCCTATAACTGTGACTCCTTCCTTGAGACGCTCGCTCCGTTGGTGGACCAACTCTTCCAATCTTTCCGGGGGTTTGCTCTTTCTCGTTCCTCCGCATCGCAAGGTCCTGACCACGGACTCTTCGGAGTACGCGTGGGGAGCTCATCTGGATGGTCTGCGGACTCAAGGTCTATGGTCGGCAGAGGACCGGAGTTGTCACATCAATGTTTTAGAACTTCGTGCCATTTTTCTGGCTGCTCGAGCATTCTGCCACCTGCTGCACGATCAGGTAGTCCTTGTGCAGACAGACAACCAGGTGGCCATGTATTATGTGAACAAACAAGGGGGAACGGGCTCTTGGTCCCTGTGCCGGGAAGCCCTGCGCCTTTGGGAATGGGCGGTCTCCCAGAACATCTTCCTGCAGGCGGTTTACATTCAGGGAGAGAAGAATTGTCTGGCCGACAAACTCAGTCGTCTTCTCCAGCCGCACGAGTGGTCGCTAAACTCCCGAGTTCTGCGCGAGGTCTTCGACCGCTGGGGGACTCCTCAGGTGGATCTGTTTGCCTCCCCGGAGACTCGCAAACTATCCCTCTATTGTTCTCGGATGTACTCCCCGGACCGTCTCGAGGCCGACGCCTTTCTTCTCGACTTGGGAGGGAGGTTCCTTTATGCGTTTCCTCCTTTCCCTCTGATCTTGAGGACGTTGGTTCATCTCAAGGCGTCCAGAGCCACTATGATTCTCATTGCGCCTCGTTGGCCTTGTCAGCACTGGTTCTCCCTGCTCCTTCAACTCAGTGTGTCAGGGAGCCTCTGCTTCTGCCTGTCTTTCCCTCTCTGCTGTCTCAGAGTCGGGGTTCGCTGTTGCATCCCAATCTTCAGTCTTTACATCTGACGGCTTGGTTCCTTTCCCCGTGACTTCACAGGTTTCTCAGTCTGTGAGGGAGGTTCTGGAAGCCTCGCGCAAGGTCTCGACTATGCTTTGTTATTCTCAGAAGTGGACCAGATTTTCTTCCTGGTGTTCCTCGAATCATCTGGATCCGAGTTCGGTTCCGGTGTCTTCGGTTCTGGAATATTTGTTGCATTTGTCCAAGTCTGGGTTGAAGACGACTTCCATTAGGGGGCATCTCAGTGCGATTGCTGCTTTCCATCGGCATATCGAGGGTCGATCTCTCTCTCTTCATCCTCTGGTGATTCGTTTCATGAGGGGTCTAGTGAATGTTAGTCCTCCTTTGAAACCTCCTCCTGTAGTTTGGGATCTTAATGTGGTTTTGGCTCAACTGATGAAGCCTCCCTTCGAGCCTATTGACAAATCTCATCTTGAGTTTCTCACTTAGAAGGTGATCTTTTTGCTTGCGCTCACGTCCGCTCGTCGGATTAGCGAGCTGCAGGCTTTGGTTGCGGACCCGCCCTTTACTGTGTTCCATCATGACAAGGTGGTTCTTCGCACCCATCCTAAATTTTTACCTAAGGTTGTGTCTGATTTCCACCTCAATCAGTCCATTGTTCTTCCGGTGTTTTTTCCGAACCCCACTCTCATCCTGGGGAGGCGGCGCTTCACACGCTTGACTGTAAGAGAGCGTTGGCCTTTTATCTTCAACGCACCAAGTCTCATCGGAAGGTTCCTCATTTGTTTTTGTCCTTTTATCCTAATCGGTTGGGTCGTCCTGTTTCCAAGCGCACCTTGTCCAACTGGTTGGCTGCTTTTATTTCTTTTTGCTACGTTCAGGCTGGTCTCGCACTTCATGGTCGGGTCACGGGACATAAGGTCCGAGCGATGGCAGCTTCTGTGGCGTTCCTCCGGTCTACTCCAGTGGAGGATATCTGCAAGGCTGCCACTTGGTCTTCGGTTCATACTTTCACCTCCCACTACTGCCTGGATACGTTATCCAGGAGTGACGGCCGGTTTGGCCAGTCAGTTTTGCGTAATCTGTTTTCCTAAATTGCCATCCTCCCACCTGCCCTTTTTTGGTTGGCTTGGAGGTCACCCACATGTGAGAATATCATGCCTGCTTGTCCTGGGATAAAGCACAGTTACTTACCGTAACAGGTGTTATCCAGGGACAGCAGGCATATATTCTCACAACCTGCCCTCCTCCCCGGGGATGGCTTCTTTGCTGGCTATGGAACTGAGGACCACGAGGTGGGGATGCGCCCTCTAGTGGGCAAGAAGGCATGCACATGCGTGGTGCAGCATAGCAAACTTGAAACTTCAATCAAGTTTGCTTGAAAAGCTGTCCGCGCTGGGGCTCCGTAGATGACGTCACCCACATGTGAGAATATATGCCTGCTGTCCCTGGATAACACCTGTTACGGTAAGTAACTGTGCTTTTTGCACTATATTTGTCTATTTTTCTATAGTTACTGAGGTGACCGAGCTCGCGGAGATGGGGTGGAAACGGGGATTTTAAATTTTAGTCCTAGTAGTTTGTCGTTCTTCAAAATAATTCTTTTATTTCTGCCAGTCCATGGGTGCAAAAAGGTTGAAAAACACTGGTATAGAAAATGTAATAAATAAATAAATCTTATAATTTTCTTTCCTTGAGTCCTTGCTGGACCTGTTCAGAATCCACCTAGAAAGATTACATTTCAGCCTTTGATCCCACAGTTTGGTTGGGGGTTTATCCTGTTTTCTTATTTACAAGTATTTATCAGAGGTTGGTTTTGTTATTTTTTTGTTTGTTTAAGATGGGTCATATTTTACTCTGCTTCAGCTTTTGGCGAAGGTTCTTTTGCGAGTTCTTAGGCAACATGCTGGCATATATGCACATAAGAAACATTTATGCACAAAATGTGAATGTAGAGATTAGAGCTTGCTTTATAGAATTGCCCCAGAAGTGTCTAGTAAGTCAGTTACACATTGGTGTACAGTTGCTGAATGGGCACAATTTATCAGTTTTAAACCAATCAGCTTAAAGGCATATGCATGCAAAGACCTCTCTTTGTCATTGCATTATCTAAATGGTACCCTGCATGTTCCAAGACTGAAAGCTCATGTGTATGATTTAATTTCCCCTCTGGAGATTTGCCCTTTCTGTCTGCTGGATGTGTCGTCTCTGTTGCTTCATTATGGTAAACTGAGTACTTGGCACACTGAGCTATCCTCCCATGCAACTGGAGACTCTCATGAGTTTTATGGAACTACCTTATCCCAGAGAATCAGATGCTATGATGATGAAGAAGCAAATATGAAAGTAGTGATTCTCTTATTGGTCTCTAAATGTAGTTTTTATATGGTGCTTTTGTTTGCTGGTGATCTAATTCAGTAGTTCACCAGCATCACAAAACCTGCCTCCGTGATAACATTGTATTTACTATTTGTAGAGGACCTGAAATTCTACAGTTTCAGTGACAAGCA
Source organism: Geotrypetes seraphini (assembly GCF_902459505.1). Classification (NCBI taxonomy): domain Eukaryota; kingdom Metazoa; phylum Chordata; class Amphibia; order Gymnophiona; family Dermophiidae; genus Geotrypetes; species Geotrypetes seraphini. Next base: position 41,655,473 of record NC_047090.1, on the reverse strand, counting down.
ATTAGCGGAACTACTTTGATGGAAAAAAAAAAATTTTTTCAGATGACATCAAGATGATTTTTGGGTTGGACAAATGTACTAAGGTGACTTTCCTTAGGGGAAAGTTTGAGCAAAATTGAAAACATCTTTGACTGATGAATGTGAGATAAAGAAATTTGAACCAGGCAGTATGAATGAATATCTAGACATGGAGAAAAGAACAACTATCAAGCAGAAATAGCCAAGAGAAAAAAAATCAAGACTATTACAGGAGACTAAAACTGATATTGAACAGTGCATTATAATGGAATAATATAAAAGTATTAATCGATTTTTCAGCTGTCACTCTCAAAAGCCATTATGGCCTCCTTTTCCTTGGATATGTATATATTTTCATAACAAAATATTTCACAGTGCTGTATTGAATAGCACATTTTACTATTCGGGCAGTACGAATAATGAAAAATATTATTTGGCTGAATATGAATAATGGGCATTGAGCTTTAACATAAGCAGTAGAAGAAGCAACGTAAAATCAAACACATGTTTATTTCAGTAGAACTTATCAGAGTAGAGCCCTAGATTATTCATAGTCAAATTTATATCACTATTTGGTTGAATATGAATAATGTGGGAGGATCCAAGATGGCGGCAGCTTAACCTCGGCTTCTCCACTCTACCTGTTGCGGGAGCTATTCTTTGTTTCCTTAGCTCTTTCTCTTTGTGGTGGTATGCCACATTCCAAACGGAAGGGAATTGTTCGAGCCGAGCCCTCTGCGGCTCGAATTTCTACACCTACACAGCGCTCCTTGCTGGATTTCGTCAGAGCCAATTCCCATGGTGACATCGGAGGAATGTCTGGCAGTTCCCCGACTGGAAGAGAGGTTGGGGTCTCGGACTGGGAGGTTTTTCTCCCCCCCCCCCCGATGTTTGTTCCCCCATCACACCTGGAGACTACTGCGGCTGAGTAGGAAGTAGTGCTGCCCGATTCATGATTCGAATCAATTCACCGATTTACTTCGGGTGAATCGATTAAAAGAAAAAAAAAATCGGCCTCCCGATTCGCTGACTGACCCTCCCCCCTTGCCCCCTAAAGCAGGAGCAGCAGCGCTGCCTCTTGCTGGCTGGCCGCTGTCACTCCTGCTTTATAGGGCTAGGGGGGAGGGTCAGTCAGGAAGTGCTGGTGTCCGGCTTCCCTCCTAGCCTCCTGCGCATCCAGGGCCCGATACACTGCTACAATGACTGCAGGCTGCAGTGGTGGTTCTGTGTATATCTTCCTGCCTTGATAGACAATGCTGCTGTTGGTGCTTGCCTGCACCGTGGCCCATCTGCTTGTGGCCCACCCGCCAGCTCCATTTAATTCTGCTCGCTGCCACTGCTCCAAAAGAGCCAGGCGCCACTGGCCCATAAGCCTTCTCTCTGTTAGAATTGATGTCAGGGAAAGGCTTATGGACCGGCGGGTGCAATCGCTGCACGTGCCTGGCCCTTTTGGAGTTGCGGCAGCAGCAGGGGGGTGTTAAATGGAGTTGGCTAGCAGCAGCAAGCAGCGACAGCGGGCAGGGGGTGAGTGGCGGGAGGCAGAATCGGTGGCAGTCGGCTTGGGGGGAGGAAGGGCGGATCCTGCAACTCTTGCCATGAGACTGGACCCACAGCAGCACATCATTTCTTCTGCTGCCATCAGACTGCTGCACGATTAAAAAAAAAAAAAGAGATCAAGTGTAGGCAGCCTCAATCAGCCTGAGAGGAGAGCTGAGGGGAAGGAAGCAAGGAGTGAAGAGCCAATAGGACTAGGCTATGAAGGAGTGAAAAAGTACTGAACGAAGGATGGGAATGAGAAAGAAGATAGGAAGAGAAATATAGGGTTGGAAAGAGGATAAAGAGTATTTGGAAAGAGGGATGGAGTGAGCAGAGAAAAAGGTCTGGTAGGAGAAAGGGAAAGAAAGAGAACAGTGAAGAGTAGAAGCAGAGAAGCAAGAAGGGGAAAGAAGTAAATAAGAAAATGGGTAAATGCGGGCGGGGCAGGGCATGGTGGGGTAGCCTGGGCAGAGGGTGCAGGCCTTCAAGGGGGGATAGGCCTTCAGGGGGGTCCTGGTGTAGAAGTACACGGAGGGAGGGAAGGGGGGTTCAAAGAGATGTGCATATGCCGGACTATGGAGGAAGAAATAATGGATCTAAAAACAGAGGAGAGGGAGAGAGATGGTAGACAATGGGATTTAGGAAGGGAAGGAACAGAAAGGGAGAGAAGTTGGACACAAGGGATGGTGTGGAGGGGGGATAGAGATACTGGATAAGAGGGTAGTTGGGAAAAGAAAGGAGTCCGTTCCGCCTGCAAAGATTTTTTACAATCCTCTAATTGCTCATACAAATCACTCTGAAGCTGACGTTGTTGAGATAAACTAACAGAGACAGAAGTTTTAAAAGCAAACAACGCACAGATGAGCTCTGAATAGTTTTCTCCTGTAGGTTTAGTATGAGCTTGCAGGAGACGCTGTAACACAGCACAATAAACCTGATTAGATTCCTCTAGTTCTGCATGTAATAAACGAACTAGGTCAGAAAAATACACTTCAGAGTCTGGCTGTTTTAACATTGTCACAGCTAATTTCTGAAAAACATCTTTTTCAAGAGCATGCCACGAAATTTGAGCCTCAGTGTCAACAGACATGGCTACGGTCGTAAAATAGAGACCTAGATATCCCAAGGACTAGCCCCCAAATCTGTAAGAAGATTTATGGTAGATACTAAACAGTTGCATGAACAAATCACATCTGTTAGTGTTGTCTAGGGAAAACCATAAACTCTTATCCAGGTCCAAATATCATGGTCTATTTATACAACACAAAACCCAGGCTAATGAGAAATATCTTTATTATGAAAATAGAAAAATATAATTCACAAGCCAGCTGCAATATTTAAAAATATCTGATTACACAAATGAAACTCAGTACATAATTATCACAATCTAATTGTTAGACAATTAAGTAATTCTACTTGTTACACACACACTAAACAATTCCTTATAATAATAATCCCTGATTAGCAAATGATTATATTATCACCAATGGAGCTTTACCACCCTTGTCCTATCACAATTGGATCCTTATCTAATTCCCAAGCTAATAAGACAGTAATTTTCGTATGCTCACTCTTAATCAGCCTCTCCGGCACAATTAGGTGAAATGGAATCTTTTCTTGTCAGCCGTGGTAGACGGAAGAAGTCCTTTGTTAAAGGTAAGTGTTGGTCAGTCCTGGGTAAGGCAATAAATCTTCAGCAAACAAGTTCCTATCCGTGCTGAATTGAGAGCTGTTTAAAAAGTCCGAATTTCTCTCTCTTAGGCAGAGAGTCACACGAGGTAACTTACAGGTCTAATTATTAAAAGAAAAAGGTTACGTATAGAACACCTGTGTGAAGATGTGAGCTACCCCGCACCTCAACACAGACTAACTAATTAATTAGCCCCTTCTTTCTTGGATCTCATCAGATGACCTCTTCGGACCAATCCAGAAACAGAACTTGGATGAATAGCCTTTCTGTGAAAGTATCATATAGGCTGGAAGACCCAGGGCCGTTAGACAGATAAGAACAGGATAATTTCTCCAAGACTCACACCGTCCCATTATGAAGGCACAGATAGATGTCCTTGCATAGTAACATTCTGGTACATACCCATAATGCATCAGGCAGAAACAGCAAAGCTGTGTACTTCTTTCTTCTTGCAATTCATGCTGGAAAAATCTCTTGTTCAGCAGAAAGATTTCTTGAGACAATGGTCAGGCTTTGATGACATCATAGAGGCCTAACCTGCAGGTGTGAATACGGAAACACCCCTACAGTGGGGAAGGAGGGAGATGCTGGATGAAAGGGTAGTTGAGAAAAGGTGGATCTGGGGAGGGAGACAAAAAAAAAAAAAAAGGAAAGATGCCAGACTTCCAGGGGAGGGAAGGGAAACAGAAGGGGAGGACAGAGATGGCAGATGGATGGTTAGCACGGAGAAAGAAGAAAGAAGGAGACCCTGGCAAGCAAGTTATCAGAAAACAACCAGAGCCTGGGACCAACAAGATCCGAATAATGACCAGACAACAAAAGGTAGAAAAACTAATTTTATTTTCTGTTTTGTGATTACAATATGTTAGATTTGAAGCATGTATCCTGCCAGAGCTGATGATAGACCGCAAACGTGAGCTAGGATTTAACAGAGAGAGGAAAAGTCTTTTTTTGTTTATTTTGTTTACATCACAGCGCCAGTGTGGTTAGGAAAAGGCAAAGGGGGTGAAGAGGCTATAAAATAAACCCACCAGGATGTTTGAAAAAAACACCCAATTGGGCAGGAAAATTGAATCGAAAAATCGATTCAATGGGCTGAATCGAATCACATTTTTTTTCCTGAATCGGTCAGCACTAACATAAGAACATAAGAACATAAGCATAAGAACATAAGCAGTGCCTCTGCCGGGTCAGACAGAGGTCCATCCCGCCCAGCAGTCCGCCCCCGCGGCGGCCCAACAGGTCATGACCTGCCTTAATCACCAGAAGGGGCCCCCTTGCCCCCTAGGTTTCTCATCGAAGTCCTATCTTCCCATCAATGTCCTAACCCTCCGGCCTTGCACCTGCACGACCTGGTGAGCTGTCTATACTTATGCAACACCCCAGCACCTCCCTCAGTACCCCACGATCCCCTTTTCCCTCAGGAATCTGTCCAATCCCTGTTTGAATCCCTGTACTGTACTCTGCCGGATCACTTCCTCCGGGAGCGCATTCCATTTGTCCACGACCCTTTGGGTGAAGAAAAACTTCCTTGCATTTGATTTGAACCTATCTCCCTTCAGTTTCTCTGAGTGCCCCCTCGTACCTGTCGTCCCTTTTAGTCTGAAGAACCTGTCCCTGTCCACCCTCTCTATGCCCCTAAGTATTTTGAAGGTCTCTATCATATCCCCCCTGAGCCTCCTCTTTTCCAGAGAGAAGAGCCCCAGTTTATCCAGCCTCTCGGCATATGGGCAGTTTTCCAGCCCTCTTACCAGTTTCGTTGCCCTCCTTTGGACTCTCTCAAGAACTGCCATGTCCTTCTTGAGGTGCGGTGACCAATATTGAACGCAGTATTCCAGATGTGGGTGCACCATCGCTCGATACAGCGGCATGATGACTTCCCGCGTCCTGGTTGATATGCCCCTCTTGATGATGCCCAGCATCCTGTTGGCTTTCTTCGAGGCTGCTGCACACTGTGCGGATGGTTTCATGGATGGATCCACTAGTACACCCAAGTCTCTCTCAAGTCCGGTGTCTTCCAGCAATCTCCCCCCCATTTTATACTCGAACAACGGGTTCTTTTTCCCTATGTGCATGACCTTGCATTTATCTACGTTAAAGCGCATTTGCCATTTGTTTGCCCAGTCCTCCAGCTTATCGAGGTCCCTTTGCAGTTCCTCACACTCCTCCCTGGTCCTAACTCTGGCGCAGAGTTTGGTATCGTCTGTAAATTTTATAACCTCACACTTTGCCTCCGTTTCCAGGTCATTGATAAATATGTTGAAGAGTAGCGGCCCCAGCACTGATCCCTGCGGCACACCGCTCGTGACTCCCCGCCAGTCAGAATATTGGCCCTTTACTCCAACCCTCTGTAGTCTACCTGACAGCCAGTGCTTGATCCATCTGTGTACATCCCCGCCCACCCTGTGGTTCCACAGCTTCCTAAGCAGCCTTTCATGTGGCACCTTGTCAAAGGCCTTTTGAAAATCGAGGTAAATGATGTCTATGGGTTCCCCTTTGTCCACCTGACTGCTTATTCCCTCAAAGAAGTACAGAAGGTTTGTCAGGCACGACCTTCCCTTACAGAATCCGTACTGGCTTGTCCGCAGTAGGCCATTTTTCTCGATGTGCTCGCAAATGCTGTCCTTGATCATTGCTTCCACCATCTTCCCTATAACTGAAGTCAGGCTCACCGGCCTGTAGTTCCCGGGGTCACCTCTCGATCCCTTCTTAAAGATAGGTGTGACATTCGCCAGTTTCCAGTTCTCTGGTACCTCTCCATTTTTCAAGGATAGGTTGCAAACATGCTGGATTGCGCCCGCTATTTCCTGACTTAGTTCCTTTAGAACCCTTGGGTGGATCCCGTCCGGTCCCGGTGATTTGCCGCTTTTCAGTCTGTCAATCTGCTTGAGAACATCCTCCCGACGGGATCCGGAAGGTTCGCCCCCCACATTTCGCCCCCAGCAATTCGCCCCTCACATTTCGCCCCCCACATTTCGCCCCCAGGTATGTTTCGCCCCCACACATTTCGCCCCCACACATTTCACCCCCCGGATGTTTTGCCCCCACACATTTCGCCCCCGCACATTTCGCCCCCGCACATTTCGCCCCTGAGCGTTGGATTATGTGTACTGCACATTTCGCCCCTGAGCGTTCCTCCGTTCTCTCTCTCTCACTCTAACTTTGTCTCCCTTCCCACCTCCCCTTTCTGGTCTGAGTCATTCTTTTCCTCTCTTTATCTTTCCCCTACCCCACCCCCAATTGTAGGTCCAGCATCTGTTCCTTCCCACCCTCTTTTCTGGTATGGGTCACTTTCTCTCCTCCCCTCCCCACTTATGGTTCCAGCACTTTGAAGCAGCAGCGGCCGCTGATCCTGACAATCCCACTCCCTCCCTCTGGCCCCCGAAACTAGGTTGTGCTTGTGGTGATGCCTCTTCACCCCGTGCTGCTTCCTCGACCCAGGAGAGGGGGACAGCGGCGGGGTCGGGGGAGACGGGGCTGGGGACGGAGACCCCTCTTCCTGCTCCAGCATAGGCACCGATTCCCTCTGGAGCCCGCCCCGGCGGCAGCACCGCCGTCCATGACAACACCCACTCCCTCCCTCTGGCCCCCGAAACTAGGTTGTGCTTGTGGTGATGCCTCTTCACCCCGTGCTGCTTCCTCGACCCAGGAGAGGGTGACAGCGGCGGGGTCAGGGGAGACGGGGCTGGGGACGGAGACCCCTCTTCCTGCTCCAGCATAGGCACCGATTCCCTCTGGAGCCCGCCCCGGCGGCAGCACCGCCGTCCATGACAACTCCCACTCCCTTCCTCTGGCCCCCGAAACTAGGTTGTGCTTGTGGTGATGCCTCTTCACCCCGTGCTGCTTCCTCGACCCAGGAGAGGGGGACAGCGGCGGGGTCGGGGGAGACGGGGCTGGGGACGGAGACCCCTCTTCCTGCTCCAGCATAGGCACCGATTCCCTCTGGAGCCCGCCCCGGCGGCAGCACCGCCGTCCATGGCAGGCTGCCAAGCGGGCACTCGCAGGCGGAGCAGCAGCAGCCGCCGCCGCCTTCAGGACAGGGAGCACACGATCACCATTTCCCTCCCCCCCTCAGCCCCGGCAAAGCACACAAGAAAGCCCCCACCCCACCGGGGATCGCGGAGGGGCCCAGGCAGTGAAACAGGTGAGACGGCAGCAACTAAGCTCATGTTCCCTTTCGGCGGACCTGCGGCTCGTCGGAGGTGCGCGGCGTACGCTCGCGGGACGCTGTCTCGCTCTGGCCCAAGCCCCGATCCCCCTTCATGTCCTAGCGGATCGCGGACGAAAAAGGGGAAAGCCCGGGGGCGGGGCCAGACTTCGACTCCCTCCCCCCCTTGGCTTCGCTCGCGCACACCAGCAGCTGGACTGAGGGCCCGTGAGGTAAGGATTTGCGCGGGAGGGGGGGGGGGGTGATGAGCATTTCACTTTCTTTGCGGAAACTCCACATCAGCAGCGCCTGAAAAAGAAAAGTCAGGCGCGCTCCGAGACGGATTTCTTTTTCCCCTCAAAGGCAGGGGCGAAATGTGCGGGGGTGAAATGTGCGGGGGCGAAATGTGTGGGGGCAAAACATCCGGGGGGCGAAATGTGTGGGGGCGAAACTTCCGGGGGCGAAACATACCTGGGGGCGAAATGTGGGGGGCGAAATGTGAGGGGCGAATTGCTGGGGGAGAAATGTGGGGGGCGAAACTTCCGTGAACCCCTCCCGACTTACCTCTATATGCCCCAATCTTTTGGCCTGCTCCCCACTCATGAGCTCCTCTGAGTCCGGTATATTGGACATGTCCTCGCTCGTGAAGACCGACGAGAAGAACGTGTTCAACCTCTCAGCTACCTCTTTATCCTCCTTAATCACTCCTTTCCTATCCCCATCGTCCAATAGCCCCACCTCCTCTCTCACTGGTTGCTTCCCCTTTACGTAACTGAAGAATGCCTTGAAGTTTTTCGCCTCCCTGGCCAGCCCCTCCTCGTATTTCCCTTTTGCTTTTCTAACCTCTCGGTGGCATTCCTTTTGGCATTTCCTGTGCTCCTGGTGATTTTCCTCCATTGGATCCCTCCTCCATTTCCGGAAGGACACTTTCTTGTCACTGATTGCCCTCTTTACTTCAGGTGTCATCCAAACCGGGTCTTTTGACCGCTTGTTCTTGCGGCCTTTCCTGAAACTGGGGATGTACAGTTTTTGCGCTTCCTGCAGTGTGTATCTGAGAAGTGTCCAGGCGCTCCCTACAGTCTCCATCCTAAAGCCGTTCCTGAGCTTCCTCCCCACCATTTTCCTCATAGCAACATAGTTCCCTTTCCTGAAGTTGAGCGCAGTCGTTGCGGTCCTTCCCACTATGGGTGACCCCCTTTCTAATGTGAATCTGATCATGTTGTAATCACTGTTGCCTAGTGTTCCTCCCACTTCTACCCCTCTTGCAGGCCCCCCTAATCCGTTAAGGATGAGGTCAAGAGTAGCACCCCCTCGCGTCGGTTCCTTGACCAGTTGCTCCATGAAGCAGTCCCTCACAGCTTCTACGAATCCTGCTTCCCTCGTGGGAAGTATCTCCCTAGCAGGAAGTATCTCACGTTATGCCGTCTCTGAGGGGTTGTAGCCGTGATAGAACCTCCGGAGGCAGGAGAAACCAGGGAGGTTTCTTCTCAAAGTAGAACATCGTCAGCGGTATCATTAGAGAGCATTTGGGAAGCTCTCATGAAGATCAACACCACAGTGAACAAATCTCAAGAAATTGCAACACTTGTGAGTATTGTTAATACTCTTTCAGAAAAGCTCCAAAGCACTACAGAACACTTTAATGCAGAACTTTAAGGGTAAAGTGATGGACCCACAGACTATATCCACAGAAATGGTTAAGGACAAAACTAATCTAAATAGGAACATAGAGCAACTGGAAAATTATAATAGAAGACTGAATATGTGTATTCTCAATTTTCCAAAATCAGTGGGAACATCCCCTATAAAAATGTTTAAAAATTATCTTATGGAAATTTTGAAGTATTCCTCAGACTTAATTCCACCAATTAATCATATATACTATATCCTCCCAAAGAAGGAAATAGGGGCCGCCCCTGATCAAGGACCTGGAGCTACGGATTTACTGAATCTCACTGAAATACTTGAAACTTCTGTTTCTGATACCACAGAGCGAATTACTTTACTAATTTCCTTTGTTTTTGAGCAAGATGCAAATTCTTTCCTACAAATATACTCTCAATTGCTATTTCTGGGGAAAAGAATTTGGTCTACCCAGATGTCACGGGGCAAACACAAGAATGGCAAAAATTTTTCCTGATGATGAGATCTGAAACTCTGACACTTGTTGCAACTTTTCTATTAGCCTACCCACGCAAATGTTTAGTAAAGTACTTTGGAGTCAAATATGGGGTTTTTTTTGTGCCTGAACACTTGCAAGCATTTCTTGATATGAAGAAGTTGGGTACTGTTAGTGTTTAATGTTTAAGGAACATATACTATGTAACGAAAATCTCTATTAAGCCTTTTCTTTTTATCTCATGACTTTTTATTGATATTAGTTTCTCTTCACTATTTCTCGGATCCTTCCCACTCATTTAAAGTGGTCTAAGAAAGTTTAATTTATTACCTTTGGACATGTGATACATTATGGGGTTGTTTCATCTGTTTTTCTTGAGCAAGGATATCTTGTGAATTATGTGAAAATTCAATAAAGAAATAAAATAGAATAATGTATTCGGAGCACTATTTGAAGCCAGATCGAATACAAATATTCAGTATACCCTAGTAGGCAAACTCATTAGTCAAAAGAGCCAAAGATCAGCAGTACAATGATTAAGATTTCTTTTGAGAGCCAAATTTCTTTTAAAGAACCATGTTTTTAGGAGTCGGTTTAAACTACCTACTAACATTAAATAAAACCAGATATCATAATAATAATAATTTTATTTGTTGACAAAAAAATCTTTTTCTACCTTTTGTTGTTTCTGCTTTAATCATCTTCTAGCAATCATCTGTCCTCTCTCTGTCTTCCATGCAGCATCAGCCCCTTCCATGTCTGCCCTCTCTCTCTGCCCCTGTCATCCATTGTCCGCCCTCTCCCCGTTCCATATAGCATCTTCCTTATTTATATGCTCCTTCCATAAACTGTCTTATCTTGTGCCCCTTCTCTCCTTTGTACATGATTCATTTCAGCTTTGCCACCTCTCCATTTTTCTCTATCACCACCCCCTCTCCTATGCTTTGGCATCTCTCTCTTCTCCTTTCCTTCCCACCCCACGGTCTGGCATCTGTCTCCTTCCCTGATTCCCTGGCATCTCTCTCCTTTCCTTTCATCTCTCCCTCCCCCTCCATGCTCTGCCATCTCCTCCTTCCTTTTCCCTTGGTCTGGCATACCTTTCTCCTTCCCTCCATGTCTTGGCATATCTCCCTCCCTCTCTTCCCTCATGCCCTGGCATCTCTTCCTTCCTCCCTCTCTTCCCTCTATGACCTGGCATTTCTTCCTCCCTCCCTCCCTCCCTCCCTCTCTTCCCTCCATGCCCTGGCATCTTCTTTCATTCCTTCCTTTCCCTCCAGTTGGGTGCAGCAATTCTCTCTCCCTCTGCTCCCTTTCCTCCTTCTGTCACCCCCATCCCCGGTTGGCAGTGCAGCCCCTAAGCAGGTGCTCCAAGGCCTGGCGCCATGAATGTCTTAAGGCAGCAGTAGCATTCACAGTTTGCTGCTGTTGCCGGCTTCGGGCCTTCTTCCTTGTTGGGTCCTGCCTTCATGGAAACAGGAAGTAAGCAAGACTCAACAGAGAGGAAGGCCCGAAGCCTGCAACAGCAGCTAATTATAAACACTGTTGCTGCCCAAAGAAGTTAAAGATGCCAGGCCTTGGAGCACCCAGGGCAGACCGCTTCTCTCCCTGTAGCCAGGGCTCCTCTGAAAAGGAACATTTAGCTCTCCCTTCCATGCGAACCCTGCTGACCCACCACGAGACGACCGACAAACCTCCCTCCAGCACTCGTCAGCAGCCGCAGCACTCTAAACAAGCTGCTTTGTAGTTTGCGGCCTTCTGCAAGTGATTCCCTCTGCCGCATCACTGATAGTTTGTTGGTCTTCTTGCGGTGGAAGGATTGACAGGGAGAGCCTGAAGCTTTCCCTCTGCGGCGATCTGCCCTGTCAGAAACGGGAAGTTATGGCAGAGGGAAAACTTTGGGGTAGCCGCCGGCAGTTTGTGAGAACAGCTGCTATGTCGGGGCCCTTCTGTGCAGGAAAATTTTGGCTACTGGCAGAGCCGCACTCAAGTGGCTAAAGAGCCACGGTTTTCTGACCACTGCCCTAGTTAATAGCCCTTAAAATAACACCTTTCAGTCATTTTGGCTTACCCTAGGTGTTCTCATCCTAAAGTTTCCTTGAGGTATTTCCCTATCTCAACAAAGTTAATTACATAGAAACCAATAGTCATTAGGTTTCACAGTAGTATTTGCCCTAGAGGAGTCACTAAGAGCCAGTCCAGCAGGGATAGAGGTTTGACAGCAGTGTGTGTGACGGGAGAGGGATGTATAGTATGCCTTATGAAATTATTATATGTGAATGTCTACCAGAATAATAGAGATGAGAGGAGAGATGGTTTGAAAGAAGCAGTAGTTTACAACCCAGTCCTCAGGATATGCCTGAAAAGTGCCACCATTATATTCAGGTTTATGTATCTTCTGCATCACTCCTCTATTGAAAAGTCTTCACCGATTACAGGTTGAATTTTCTATGAAGTTTAAAACTCATTGCTTATCCACGTTGACAACCTCCTACCTGCCAATGCAGGTTCTTCGGTCTTTAAATGATCACCACATGTTCCTTCCAGGTATGAAGGCAGCCCGCCTTGAGACAAGGTACAACGCATTTTATTTTGAAGTCGTAGCCCTGTGAAATCCTTTGCTATTAGTCCAGAGTGAGCTATCCCTGAGAATTTTTAAATCAGCAGTTAAAATGTAGCTATTTCAACAGGCCTTTGGTACTTGATTGCGGCAATTTCTGGATTGCACCAGTTGCCTTCTTTGTACAATGTTTATTTATTTAAAATTATTTATAGCCCGCCTATCTACAAGTCTAGGCAGGGAGCATTACAAACATTCAAAACCTGCAAATAACATACAATAAAAACAAAACCACAACAAAAATGCAATAAAACCAAGATTAAAACCCCTAAGCATCTATACACAGTGTTAGATCATTTTGTTTTCTACATGTGTGCTAGGACAGAAAGGCATGCAGTCAGATTTACACTCCTATCAACTATTTGTAGTTCCTTTTTCTTAAAAATATTTTTGTTAGATTGTGCCTATCAGTTAAAGCAGTATAGCAAGTTCCCAATAAAAATAAATATAGTCATTGAGGGTATCCTGAAAACCTCAATGGTTCAATGTCATGATGACTGGGTTAAGAATTGTTATTCAATACATGTTGTTTTCCGCTACTTTTGACTAGATTCAGTGTGGATAACAAGCAAGAAGATCTTTACATATAGGGGAAAAGTTACAAATACAGTTTAATCCAGAAATACCCCCTCCCCACACCCCCAATTTATCAAGTAGTTAAATCAAACAAACAAGTTTTCAAGGATTTATGGATGACTTTTTGTTGTGCAGGAGTTAAGATATGGAACTCCTTGGTGGGTCAGATACGAAATTGTCATGAAAGGTGCATGTTTAGAAAATTACTTAAGACACAATTATTTGTAGATGCCTTTCTCTAGCCAATAATTTTCCTCTTTGGCAGAGTTGATGAACTATTCATGATCTTTATTATACAAAGTTATGGTATTATTTTATAGTCATGATTTCTGAGGATTGTTTGTATATTTATTCTATCAAGGCTGGGCTCTTTCTGTCTGGATGAAGCTTAATGCAACTAAAACTAAATTTCTGTAGTTAGGTCAAAAATTTGACTGTCTTCCTCCTACTGTAGCTTTGGAATCTGGGGCCTCTTTGCAGATTGAGTTCTCATCTAAGATATTGAGAGCCCTTTTTGATTCCTCTCTTACCTTAAAGGACCAAATAAATTCCCTGGTCAAAAGAAATGCTTTTTTAGTTTTCATCATTGACATTTTTCTGTTTTGGTCCAATCAATCTTATTATCTCGACTAGATTACTGTAACGCTATCTATCTTGGCATCACAAAGATCTATCTCCAAAGATTACAATTAATCCAGAATACTGCTGCGAAGCTAATCTTTGGAAAAAGTAAATTTGACCATGTGATCCCTTTGCTCCTGAGTCTTCATTGGTTCCCATTTTATCTTAGAATTCAATTCAAATGTGCCTGCATCTCTCTCAAAATTTTATAAGGCATTTTTATTCCCCTCATTCAAAATTCAGCAGTTTGACTGATTTTTGGGCTGAAGAAATGGGAACACATAATTCCCTATTATCAAAAACTCCATTGGCTGCCCCTGGAGGCGCAAATTCTGTTTAAGTTCTCTTGTCTGTGCTATAAATAAATATTTGGTCTGGCCCCCATTTACCTAGATTACCAATTTAACCTGGCAAGTTCTATTAGTCTCACACGAAGAATACATCTATTCACCTATCCGACAATAAAGACCTGCCACTACAAAAGTGTCTATTTCAACCTTCCAGGCAGGCAAATGGAACGATTGGCTGAGTAACGTTATCACGCTCTCTTCAACCTACTTCAATTTCAGAAAATTGGTCAAAACGAGTTTGTTAATCGATTTGTAAACTAAGAATTTTTATAGCTCTACTATTCCAACCAGTAACCTTAAGGACTATATAGCTTTCCACTTCTTTCATTATGTAAGATTCTATTGATGACTCTGAATTGTGACCTCTTCGCTGATTGTCCAGCGCTTCTTGTTGTAAACCGCCTCGAACTTCATGGCTTTGGCGGTATATAAGAATACAATTATTATTATTATGGAATGCTTACAGATTTTCCTTTGCAAGAGGCATCCAACAATTCAAACTCTCCCTTCCTTCTAAAAAAGGAATTAAAGGAGTTAAGATCTTCAGTCAATCTCTGGCTTTTAAACTTTCTCAACTATCAAATGAACTCCCCTTAATTCTGAGGAGCCCCAGTTCTTTCCAATCTTTCCGCAAACTTCTAAAAACTTTTTTTTTTGCCAAACATTTTGAAAACTAATCTCTTTGAAACTTTTGCTATTACTTTCTTTAGTTTTAATTTAATCAAAGTAAACTTTTTTTTAGTTTTTATCTAATTGTTGTAAACCAAGTCGAGCTTCCTTAAGTTGACGACACAGTATATAAAGTTAAGCATTAGTTTAATTTAGTATATAAATTATGTAAACCGCTTAGTTTTAAACGGTATAGAAATTTTTAAAATAAATAAATATAGTGTATTATTTATAATCCACTTTTGCCCAAAGCTGAAAACAACAAACATACACATAGTAAAACTATACAACAAACAAGGGGATGAAGGGGCGTTCAATAATATATCTACCTGAGCATGAAAGAAAGTAGCAAGCGAGTTGAAACAAGTCTATGCATATTGTGACGTGTCTCAAGATTACTCATGCACAGTTTCAACTTAGTACAAGACTAACATTCCAAGAAACAGGATGTCAGGAGAGTCCATGCGAATCAAGTAAAAAACTGCTAGATTTGGAACACCGTTCATTGATAAGATTTCTCACAAAAGAAGGGAAAAAGCAAAAGGAGATCCATGAATATATGACTGCAGTTTATGGTAAGCCTGCACCATCATCCTTCAAAGTAAAATTTTGGAGCAAGCAGTTTAAGTAGGGTAGAGAATCCATTGAAGATTACCCTCACACTGGATGGCCTTTGGAAGCAACTTTCACAGAAATATGCAGGGATTTAATTTTGTCAGGCAGATGAATTAAGGTTTCCTGAGTAGCTGAAGAAAAGGGCATCTCAGCAGGTGCAATTTGGAAAATATTTCATGAAAAGTTGGGCATGTCCACGGTTAGTGCAAGATGGGTTCCAAGAATGCTGACGCCATGTCAGAAGGCCATGAGGCTCCAGTGCTGTCAGGAGAATTTGGCGGCGTTCCATGAAAACCATGTGAATTTTTTTTCATCATTTGATGACTGGAGATGAGATGGGTCTATCATAGAGATTCCAGAGTTCAAAATGGAGTCAATGCAGTGGAAGCACAAGTCATCCTCCACCTCAAAAAAGTTCAAGACAGAAAAATCTGCAG
This sequence comes from Geotrypetes seraphini, assembly GCF_902459505.1. Taxonomy (NCBI): domain Eukaryota; kingdom Metazoa; phylum Chordata; class Amphibia; order Gymnophiona; family Dermophiidae; genus Geotrypetes; species Geotrypetes seraphini. Next base: position 41,640,078 of record NC_047090.1, on the reverse strand, counting down.
GCAAAGTCATGGCAATTGTCTTCTGGGATGATGAAGGACTTTTGCTTCTGGAGTTCATGCCACATAAGACGACCATAACCAGGGAGAGTTATGTCAACACAATGATTGCGTTTCAGGAGTTAATCAAGGAGAAAAGATGAGGAAAATTCACAGCAGATGTGCTGCTGCTTCAGGACAATGTGCCGGTGCACTTGTCACAACAATCACAGGGAATATGGGTTTCAGAAGCTGAACCATCCACCCTACAGTCCTGACCTGGCTCCCTCAGATTATTTCCTTAGTTTTGAAGAAATCTCTCCTTGGACATCAGTTTTCAAGTGATGAAGATGTCAAGGAAGTTTTGACATCTGGTTTGAAGGTCAAACAAAAGAATTCTTTTGAAAGGGTTTAAAGTCATGCAGGAAAAGTGAATGCAGTAAATGGCGCTATCAGGGGGACTGTTTTCAATGTACTCTTCTTTCCTACTGAGGTAGAAAAATAATTGAACACCCCTCATAGTATTCAAATACTCCAGCATGCCAAAATACAGCGCTCTAGAACAGTCTTTAAAGAAAATAAGCCATCAAACAGTTCTAAACAAAAGCCTCACACAAACCAAAGCTGTTTCTTAAACAAGGATAAATTTGTTTATTTCTTCAGATACATAAGAACATAAGAAGTTGCCTCCGCTGAGGCAGACCAGAGGTCCATCTCGCCCAGCGGTCCGCTCCTGCGGCGGCCCATCAGGCCCATTGCCTGAGCAATGGTCCCAGACTATCCCTATAACCTACCACTACTCCTATCTGTACCCCTCAATTCCTTTATCCTCTAAGAACCTATCCAAACCTTCTTTGAAGCCTTGTAACGTGCTCCGGCCTATCACAGCCTCCGGAAGCCCGTTCCATGTGTCCACCACCCTCTGAGTGAAAAAAACTTTCTGGCATTTGTTTTAAACCTGTCCCCTTTTAATTTCACCGAGTGCCCCCTTGTACTTGTGGTTCCCTATAATCTAAAAAATCTGTCCCTGTCTACTTTTTCTATACCCTTCAGGATCTTGAAGGTTTCTATCATGTCTCCTCTAAGTCTCCGCTTTTCCAGGGAGAACAGCCCCAGCTTTTTCAGTCTGTCAGTATATGAGAGGTTTTCCATACCCCTTATCAGCTTAGTTGCTCTTCTCTGGACTCCCTCAAGTACCGCTATGTCCTTCTTGAGGTACGGCAACCAGTACTGGACACAGTACTCCAGATGCGGTCGCACCATTGCACGATACAGTGGCAGGATGACCTCCTTTGTCCTGGTCGTGATACCCTTCTTAATGATACCCAACATTTTGTTTGCTTTTCTTGAGGCTGTGGCGCACTGTGCCGACGCCTTCAAAGATGTGTCTACCATCACTCCCAGGTCTCTTTCAAGGTTACTTACCCCTAGCAGTGATCCTTCCATTCTGTAGCTGAACATCGGGTTCTTTTTCCCTACATGCATGACCTTGCATTTCCCTACGTTAAAGTTCATTTGCCATTTTTTGGCCCATTCTTCTAGCGTCGTTAGGTCCCTTTGCAGATCTTCGCAGTCTTCCATGGTTTCAACCCTGCAGTAGAGTTTGGTGTCATCCGCAAATTTAATAACTTCGCAATTTGTTCCCGCCTCCAGGTCATTAATGAATATATTGAACAGGAGCGGTCCCAGCACCGACCCCTGCGGAACTCTGCTCGTGACCCCATGCCAGTCCGAGTAATGGCCCTTCACTCCAACCCTCTGTTTCCTGTCTGCCAGCCAGTTTTTGATCCATCGGTGGACCTCCCCTTGCACCCCGTGTTTCCACAGCTTTTTAAGTAGTCTTTCGTGCGGTACCTTGTCGAAGGCTTTTTGAAAGTCAAGGTAAATGATATCAATGGATTCCCCTTTATCCACCTGTCTGTTTACCCCCTCAAAGAAGTACAATAAGTTTGTGAGGCATGACCTACCCTTGCAGAAGCCGTGCTGGCTCGACTTTAGCTGTCCATTGTTTTCTATGTGTTCACAGATACTATCCTTAATCAGTGCTTCCATCATCTTTCCCGGGACCGAGGTCAAGCTCACCGGCCTGTAGTTTCCCGGGTCCCCCCTTGAACCCTTCTTGAAGATGGGCGTGACATTTGCAATTTTCCAATCCTCCGGGATCTCTCCAGTTTTTAAGGATAGGTAACATATTTGGCAAAGTGGCTCTGCTATTTCGTTCCTTAGTTCCTTGAGTACCCTTGGGTGAATGCCGTCCGGACCTGGCGATTTGGGTAACTTGTTTCATTCATTAGGTCCAGTCACAGAAAATACACAAAATCTGGTTTTATTCAGTCTCCAATGATAAAAGTTAGGAACTACCAGGTCGCCCGCAGTTGCCAATCACAGTGCATCCCCTGGCAAATAGCACTTTAAATTAGATTTCAAATAGTGAGTTAGAGCAGTGAGTTGCCGCATCTGACCCTCCGTGAACTCCGCCGCCTGCCCCAAGCACGGGTCTGCCTTTTTCTCCTCCGCAGGCTGTGTTTTGTCCCTGGTTTTGGCCGCCGTTCTGCTCGTCATGCCTCCCGATTTTGACACAAAGTGGTCCATGCAATACAGGACCGACAGAACACTGCACCAAGTGCTGGAGTCGCTTCAGAACAGGTTAGTTGAGCAGGTGTCGGCGGGGGCCCGGGAGCTGAAGAACATGAGACCTCACTGCATCACGTGCTCCTCCCCTTTATGTTATTTATTAAATGGTTTACAAGTAAAATTTTGGGCTCCTTTTTACAAAGGTGCGCTAATGGTTTTAGCGCGCGCTAAAATGCCACGCGCGCTAGCCGCTACCGCCTCCTTTTAAGCAGGTGCATCATTGGCTGGACAAAAACAGACTAGCTCTTAATATTAAAAAAACTAATACCATGCTTTTTCCCTGGAAGGATAGCTTTTCTCTTGTTACTCCTATTTCAATTTCAAATGTTCCTCTTCAATTAGTTAAAAATATAAAAATTTTAGGAGTAATCTTTGATAATAAACTCAACTTCCATGACCATATCAGTAGCATTGTGAAAACTACCTTTTACAGATTGCGGAAAATTAGTTCTATTTCTAAATTTCTCTGTCCTAAAGCACTAAATATACTTATTCATTCTCTGGTGATATCTAAAATCGATTATTGTAATTCCCTATTTAAAGGAATTGCTTTACAAGAAATAAAAAGACTACAAATTATTCAGAATGCATCAATTAAATTAATAACTAAATCCAAAAAGTTTGATCATGTAACACCACTCCTTAAAAAGGCTCACTGGCTTCCTGTTATGCATAGAATTACTCATAAATTATGTACAATTATTTTTAAAACTTTATATAATAAGACCCCAGCATTTTTATTTAGATTACTTATCCCTTATTCTGCAAAGAGAACCTTGAGATCTAGCGAACAAAATCTTTTATCTATTCCCTCTCTAAAAATTATCAATACAAGGAGACAATTTATCTTCTCTTGTACGGCACCGCAGACATGGAACGCCCTCCCTATGTTTTTACGGGAGGAGAAAGAGTTTGTAAAATTTAAAAACGAGTTAAAAACTTTCCTTTTTAGAGATGCATTTGCAAGTTAATCTTTTATCTTATTGTTTTGTTTTTTTTATTCCCCTCAAATGTCTTATTACCCTTTTGTATTTTCCTTTGATGTCTCCTCTTTACTTTACAAATTGTATTTCATCCCTCCTTTCCTTGTGTTTAACATTGTTAATTTTTAGCATGATAAGTTTATTTATTAATTGTATGGACTGTTTTGTTACCTAATCAATGTAACTTTTTAAATGTACACCGCTTAGAAACTTTGTTTAAGGCGGTTAATCAAGCCATCTAATAAACTTGAAACTTGAAGCAGGTGGTAATTTTTCAGCTTGCGCGCGCTGTAGCACGCACCAATCTTGTGCATGCGCTAAAACGCTAGCGCATCTTAGTAAAAGGAGCCCTTTATGTTTACTCAGATGACATTTTAATACTCATCCCTTTCACCAAACTCACTTCAGAAGTGTTAGATTATATAGCTTTTATTCATACATAACTGGAAACTTGGACATCTGCATTTAGATTGAAATTAAATCCGGGCAAATCAAAATTCTTTCTAGCTAGTCCTAATGAAAAAATTACTGAAACAACTTTACTTTTAAATGGTCAATCTTATTCAATATCTTCTACGTTGAAAATTTTAGGGGTTATTTTAGATCGGTCCTTATCTTTTAAGGCCCAAACAGATTCTCTGGTTAAGAGATGTTTTATTTATTATCCTTTGGAAGCTGTGTACTATTAGGAAATATTTTGATTTTATATCATTTAAAATCCTGGTTCAATCTTCAATCCTTTCAATATTGGATTATTCTAATGTTATTTATCTGAGATCGTATAAAATAACCACTAGCAGACTAAAAATCATACAAAATACAGTTACTTGTTTGATTTTTAATCTGAAAAAACACGATCATATCAGTATATATTATCAAAAGCTTCATTGGCTATCATTTGAGGCTAGAGTGTTATTTAAATTTGGAATCATTTGCTTTAAAGTTTTATTTGGCTTAGCACTGGCTTACATTGTTTCTCATTTAATATTTTTTATTTCCAAGGAAAATATTCATAGATCTGGTTGTTTTTATTTTCCTTCAGCAAATGCATGTTGTTACAAAAATTTTTTAGATAGGACCTTAGCATTCCAAGCAGGATCAATGAATTCATGTTTGAATCTTCTTGTTTCTCCATTTCTTACTTACTATCAATTTCGAAAAGATCTTAAAACCCACTTATTTAAACAATATAATATACATTATTGATTTTCATATTATCATGTAGTTATAATGTATTTTTTATCTTTTTATCCATACTTAGTTTATATTGTGTTTTCCTTATTCATTAGTTTTAATGCTTGTATTAGTTACTTAGAATTTTATTATGTATGATGGTATTATTATATTGTATGCCGAGTACCTATTATGTAAACCGCTATGAATTGCTGGTTAGGCAGTATATAAAAATAAATTATTATTATTAGTTTGAACAAAAAAAGGCATGATTGAGTTATCCTTTCCTATTAATTGGCATTCTTTTCAATCTTTTGATTTATTTTGTTTTTATATATACCACATTGATCATTGGTTGATAAAAGCGGTATAACAAATCGGTAAAATAATAAGGGAGTGTGTAGCACAGTGGTTTGAGCCTCAGCACCCTGAGGTGGTGGATTCAAATCTCATGCTGCTCCTTGTGACCCTGGGCATGTCACTTAATCCTCCCATTGTCCCAGTTACATTAGATAGATTGTGAGCAACCAGGGAAAAATGCTTTGGCATGCTGGCTCCTCCCCCCAAATTACATCATCCAATCACCGCTAAAAATTTTTGCAAACCCCAAACCCATTTACAGACAGTGCCTGCTCCACCGAGCTTGAGAAAAGGAAGCACCAAAGCCGGTTTTGACAGTCGGGTCCCTTGCCCAATGGGAGAGGCGGAGGGTTTCCAAAAATCCCATCTGGCCAATGGGAGCACCGGGATGTGTCGTGTGGGCGGGCACTGTGGGTCCGGGGTTTAGGTTGCGGGTCACGCTGTGCGCGCCTTGGTGTAGTATTTTAGTGGCAGCACAGCTGGCGTTTGGACGGAAAGTTGGGCTCCTCTCATTGCTGGGAATTTAAAGTGGTCGCAGAGCAACCCATATGTGGCTTTTGCCCGTGAGGCGGCGGATTTGGGTTGCAACTCCAGCTCTCCCATGCCTGCCATGCTGGAAAAGGGCATCGAGGGCTCGGGGAAAAGACGAGGTAGGAATAATGCCGCCGGCAACAGCAATAATAAAACTTTGGCACCAAGTGGGAATGGCACCAAATGTTGGGAAGAAAGAAGCTCGAGCTCTTCCAGCTCAAGGGGGTAGCCTCGAATGCGCCTGCTTCTTTTATTTTTTGAATAATTTTATGCCGTTGGTGGTGATTTTTAAAAAAAAATTTTATTATGATGATGAAAGTTATTTGCGGTTTTTCCGTATTCGCGGGTCTGTTCCGCCCCTATCCATCGCGAATACGGAGGGAGAAGTGTAGTTTGTTTTACTAATATAGTAATAATATTTTCAAAGGAACTCAACCTTGCCTGTGTTAGTATGCACAGGAAATTAAGAGCAAATGTGTTTTTATTTTACTTATCTTTTATCTTCTATAATATCACTTGCTTCAGGTTATTTATGTAAGTGAACCCCTATCTCTATTACAATGGGGAACAATTCACGGTTACTTGTAAGTTTAATGACAGTGTTTCAGAATACCTCTCTGCAATGTTTTTATTGGACAGTTGAGTCTATAGTGTCCGATTTTCATTCCAGTGTTTTGCCATTGCTACAGGCATCCCACAGCCATGAATATCAACCTACATAAAATGTAATTTTCACAAAGTATACAAGGCAAATGTGTAGGTAATACCAAGAAAGCAGTGCTTCTATTGTTTTAGGTTTATTACTGCTTCCCATTTTTCTCTCTCCTTGAACCATCTCCCTTGCCAGAAGGCTTACTTTATTGATGAGGAGCTAACTGTATAGTAGCAACTGGCTGTCCTGGGTTGAGGCATTATCTTGAAGCCTTGAACATGTTGCTTTAACTTTCTATGTAAGTCCTGGACTAGGTTTCCATTGTCTCATAAAGCTGCTAGGGCAGTTGAATTGATAAACCCATATCAGGTTCTGAAAAGGATTTTGGTAGGCTTGGCTCCACCCACTAGCTGAATAATTTCCGTGAAGAGAGCTTTTTCAATACCATTTCTAATAAAGATTACCTTAACGTTGTCAGGGCAGGGTAATTCAGTCCTGGTTTACCTTGCAGCATGCATATGTTAATTCAGTTTTGGTAGGTTCAGCCTCTGGAGCCATTGGGGCTATTGCCACTTTCCCAGCAAAGGGAAGGAGGGTGGGATGATCCGAGCAATGGGAAAGATGAGCAGGGTAAAATAGAACACAGGTCTGGTCTGCTTAGTTTGCTGGCTGAAATCCTGGGTCACAAAAGGAAGACAGGCAGGATGGTGCATGTAGGCTAAAAAAGCTGGTTCTAGGGAGAGGAAAGTAGTATTGATGACCAGAAGAACCTATTCTGCATTTAGTCCACGGGCTTAAGCTTGGGGACTCTTGATCTTGCAATTGGGGAAACAGACCTTTGTATTGAGTTGTCACTACTACTTCTTGAGTGAAGTCTTGCAATTGCACTTTTTTTTCTCTTATGCAAAAGTCAGCCTTCTTATGTGATGTGTGAAGAGGATGAAATGCAACAATTTTAATTCCAATACGTTTTGTATTTGGACAAATTCCATGTTGAATTAGTTTAAGTATATGATTTGGTTCTGAGGTAGAAGTGATCACCTGTTGTAACAATGATCAGAAACTGATACCACAATGCTGAATCTGTCTTTCACAGGAAATCAAGCCTCAGAGCCATTATAACCATGGCTACAATGAATCCCTTGGACGTAAAAGCCATATTGATGATTACAGCACTTGGGATATTGTCAAAGCCACACAGTAAGTGTTAAGTTTATTTTTAATTTTGCTGTCATTCTGTAAAAAAATAAATACAAATGCACATTTTCTTTTCAGAATAAAACTTGTTTTCATAGCCAAACATAATATATGATATATATCTCAGTAAACAGGGTCCCCTCCCTTTCAACCTTCTTCCTAACAGCCTGTTGAACAGGCCAAAGCTAGCTCCTTATTAATGTGTTGCTGCTTTTGCTATTGCTAAGCATTACCTGCCACATCCTAATAAAGCATCTTGTTCTTCTTAGTATTGCTCTCAGACTGATTCTTTTGCAGCACAGCTCACTCTGGCCTGAATGCTCTAAAATCGCCGTTAAAATCCTGTGGGCTGGTAACATTTGAAAACTGCAATTGATGTTCAAACAATTTCACATGCAAATGACTTTTTCGCAGAGGTCCACCGTAATCTCATCTGTTCAGTCATCGGAAAAGTGACTGACGCATGCGCAGAGCTGGCAGGGGAAGCCTGAACAGCTAAGTGACAAGGGAAGCCCCTAAGCAGCCTCCGGCCACTTGGCTGTTCTAGGCAGGAAGACTTTTTCTGAAAAAAAAAAAAAAAAAAATGAGCATAGATGTTGTACGTGTGTTACATATATACACGCACAATATCTGTCCCCATTAAAAAAAAAAAAAAGTTGTTCTCCCCCCCCGAACTTAAAAAAAAAAAAAAAAAATCAGCAGGAGGGATGCCCACTTCCTCCTGCCTCAGCCAGTAATCCACATTAAAAAAACTATAAGGATCTAGTTCGCTGAAAGCGTAGGACCCTACTATGCTTTCAGCGAACTAGGTCCTTTAGCTTTTTATGTGGATTACTTTATTTTGATGTGGATTGTTTAATTGTACTTTTGGAACTTTGAAATTTTCAGTAAAGTCCATTTCAGGAAAATCATCACTCCTCGGTGTATTTTGGTTTTGTGTGTGTATCTGTGCCCATTAAAAAAAGAAAAAGCTGGCCTTTTTAGTGCTATCGGCACCTCCACACCTGAGATTTCGGAGCATTAAAAACCAGCACTTCATTTTGTGCATCATGTGGGCATCGATCTGAGTGCTCATTTTAATACTGATGAGATTATCGGAGGCTGCTACACACCACGGAAAAGATCGTGATTTGCTCTTTTGGGCATTGATAGCTGAAATACTTTGACGCTAAACAAGTTAAAACTGGTTTAGCAACGAACATTAAACATACAGTGAGTTTTGTGCATCCAGGCCTTTGTTCTCTTTCCACTCTACCACATGAGCCAGTAGCAAGAAAAGGGACAGAAATTCACAGGGTAAAGAAGACTGGGGAGGGAGCAAATAAAAAATAAGTGAAGGTAAAAATAGATTTGGCTCAGCGTGAGGAAAATAAAAGCAGGTCATGAAATGCAACACCTTTTGATAGGGGAGAGAGGGGCAGTCAGCAAGTGTATTGGGGGGGGTAGCAAAGGAGGAAAATATTAAAAATAAAATAGGAAAATGCAAGGGAGAGGACTGATTTAGCAAAACTAAAGCACATAACAAACAAAGAAATTTTTATGTCTTGGAATACTTATTTTTAAGAACCATATTTTTGTTTATCTAAAAAAAAAAAAACCACCAAAAACTATAACTATATGCAAATCTGCACAGAATTATTTTTTGAATGTTTACCACAGAATTTCAGAAATACATTAGCACACAAATACACAATTGTTAAATACCTTGGAAATTTCATTTGTCTCTTCGCATTCACTCGCTATCACTCATCTTTCAGAGATGCAGGTTTAGGGCTTTCTAATTGTTTCTGTGCTGATTTGAAAGACGAAACAGATGCAGACACTTTCCTTTCTTCTCTGACAGTGAAATACTTTAAAATCTGCCCTAATCTTACGTTTAGCAACATACTAAGTTAGATTTGTTTTAAAACCATATTCCAGTAGTATAATGAAGATAAGCTACACTATAAAATGAATTGATCAGAGCAATTCTTTTCAATGCCATGCATGCTTTGTTCTTGGCTTAATTCCTTACAGGTTAGCTCTCTCTTCAGCACCATAACCTCTCTACTCATAAGCCAGCACCTGGCCATTCTTATATTAAAACTACCATAGTTAACTGAGTTCCAGATTTTCTCCTTGAGGTCATGTGCAAACATGGCCCTCTCAAAACTGGAGAACTAAACCAGTCCGGTTTTCAACCCACAGAGTACCTTTAATTAGAGAATGACACAGGGACAAATTTTTCCCCATCCCCACGGGAACTCATTTTCTTGTCCTGTCTCCGCAAGTTCTTGTCCTGTCTCTGCCCCATTCCTGCAAGCTCTGTCCTCATCTGCACAAGCCTCAAACCCTTTAAAATCATAAGTGTTTGAGGCTTCTGCAGTTAAGGTAGAGCTTACAGGAATGGGGCAGGGACAGGAACAGCGACAAATGTCGTGGGAATGGGATGGGGAAATTGAGTTCCTGCAGGGATGGGGAAAAAGTTGCCCCCATGTCATTCTCTACCTTTAATAACCATTTTCATCCAGTTCTCCTTAAAAATTCCATTCCTTTTAGAATAGCATAGGCCAGTGGTCTCAAACTTGCAGCCCGCCAGGTACTATTTTGAGGCCCTTGGTATGTTTATCATAATCGCAAAAGTAAAAGGAAAGATTTATAAACTATAAAGAGTTTTACCTCATGCAAAATTGTCATTTCTTTAATAAGACATTAACTATTTTTTTCCAAAGCCCTCCAAGTACCTACAAATTCAAAATGTGGCCCTGCAAAGGATTTGAGTTTGAGACCACTGGCATAGGCCAAAGCATTTCAGAAGAACAATATAGCACAATATCTCTCTAAAATGTTCATGCATTCACTTGTCCTAAAACGTTGAGTCCTGTGCATTTTTTTTAATTTTTTTTTTGCATACAACGCCTGAAACAGGAACTCAAAACAAACATGTGCCAAATGTAACAAAAGGGCTTATTGAAGTCAAGCCACTTTGTCCTCTATAGGGGATTTAAATTAAGGTAAGCTTAATGCCTAGGAGGTTTGTTTTAATTTCAGCAGGATTTGTAGCTAGGGTTAATAACTCTGTTATCTGACTTTGACTAAATAGACACTGCCTGAAAAAACTTAGCAGAACTTGCCTGAGCAAGACCCTGATCAGTGAAGCTAAAAAAAACTGTGCAGCTGGTGCAGTGTCAATGTTCTATGATCTTAGATAAGAGGTTACATGGCAAAATAAGACACAATGGCAAAAATAAAGCAAATGTTTACAAGTGGGGCCACCTCATGGATGAGGGTCAGAGGAATCGAGCTGCTTCACTTTTGTTGACTTTCACCATGACCTTTTGTCCAGCAGTGGCAGTTAGCATAGAGCTTATGATTCAGTAGACATTCACAGAACCACCACCTCCTCAGACTGGAAACTGCAGTGTTATGCAGATAATTTTAGAGCAATAATCAGTGCAGTGCTGACCCGTAATTCTCTGTATCTTGGCTTTCCAAAATGTGTGCTTCTTGCCCTGCAAGTTGCTCTGAATGCCGTTTCCTCAAATTATTGTACAGGCTTCGAAATTTGATTATATCGCTCCCATTTTACGAGATTTGCATTGGCTGCTACAGGGGTGCCCACACTTTTTTGGCTTGCGAGCTTCTTTTAAAATGACAAAGTCAAAATGATCTACCAACAATAAAATTTAAAAAAACACAAAGCACACTGTACGCAGAGAAAATGTAAATTATCATTTGTATTCAGGGTTTTTTTTCAGAGGTCAAGGCAGATGACTTTAAAATATGCAATGTCACTTCAGTAACAACTATACAAAAATAGACAAATATACCCCCTCCCCTTTTACTAAACCGCGATAGCGGTTTTTAGCACAGGAAACAGTGCTGAATGCCCTGCACTGCTCTCAATGCTCATAGGCTCCCTGCGCTAAAAACCGCTATTATGTTTTAGTAAAAGGGGGCCATATTGCAAAATATAGACAGCAGATATAAATTCTCATAACGGACACATTTTGATCACTAAATTGAAAATAAAATCATTTTTTCTACCTTTTTGTCTGGTGATTTCATGAGCCTCTGGTTGCACTTCCTTCTTCTGTAAAGCCAATATTTCTTTCTTTCTGTCTTTCTTTCTCTCTCCCCCTGGCCCCCCCTCTTTATTTCTGCCTTTCTTCCTCTCTACCCCTGCCCCCTCTTTTTTTCTGCCTTTCTTTTTCTCTGCCCCCCAAGCCATCGGGCTGATTTCTCCACTTCCCCGATTCTTTCCTTACCTCCACCCCCACGCCATCAACGTGATTTCTCCCTGCTGCTTCCCCAAGCCAGGCCTGGCGCGTACAAGCGCCGGTCCCACAAGACTTCACCTCAGACATCAATTCTAATATCGGGGAGGAAGTTCCAGGCCAGCCAGGCAGCGATTGGCTGGCCCAGAACTTCCTCTTTGACGTCAGAATTGAAGTTGGAAGTGAAGTCTTGTGAGTCCAGCGCTTGTAACGCGCCAGGCCTGGCTTGGGGAAGCAGCAGGGAGAAAAAGATCATTCCTGTATGACAGCCGTAAGACTGGGCTGATTTAATGTCATGTGTTGGGTGTTTAAAATAACAATGTAACTGTAAGTCAAGACAGATCTGTTTTGTTGTTTAAAAAAACCCCAAAACAAACCTGTGGTGTTATGTTGCTTTCAATTTCTTGTTCCCTACGTTCAATATCATGTTTGACTATTGTAAGCTATTTCCTGCCATAATAAACATTTGATTATACCAAATTGAACTTGAAAGGGTCTTGCTGTCTCATGAGACGGATTTGTAATTCTGAGAACTAAATATTTCAATAGCAGCGGTGTTATCTGGACACTAAAGCACAGTGCTCTGAGAGGCAACATACCGGGAGCCACAGCACTTTAAAAATCAATTGGAAAAAGAGTGTACCGTTGATGTGGTCCAGCACTCTGTCTTTCATCTTACTTCTGAACCAAGGAGCTGGAATTTTCAGTTGCTTCCAGTATCGGTAGCCTTATATGGCTCGATTATTTAAAAGAACTTATCCTGGTAGCAGCACCTACTACCCACTGACGAGGGGAATACCTGGATTTAGAGTGACATTATCCAGATAATAGAACACGGCAGAGGAGCCTATTAGAACACAAACACTCTAAAGGAGATCATGCAAAAACAGGAATACTGAAAATCAGCCAGCAATGCAGTCAAATGATATACTGCATTTGGCTGCATTGGTGACTGATTTTCAGTATTCCTGTTTTCATGTGATTTGTTGGAAGCCTATTTTACTGTGATCTTGTGTTTTAGGCGAAATGTGGTTCACATCGGGCATTCTATTATTATGAGATCTTCCTTGTTGAATAAAATTCTTTACCATTTCTGGAACGCATTGCTAGAGGTTGTGGTAAGAGCGGATAGCGTAGCTGGTTTTAAGAAAGGTTTGGACAATTTCTTGGAGGAAAAGCCTATCCCAGGCTATCCCAGGACAAGCAGGCAGCATATTCTTAACGCATGGGTGACGTCACCGACGGAGCCCCGGTACGGACCTTTTTAACTAGAAAGTTCTAGTTGGCCGCACCGCGCATGCGCGAGTGCCTTCCCGCCCGACGAAGGAGAGCGTGGTCCCCAGTTTCTTCGTTTCCGCGGAGCAAAGAAGACGCATGTGCTTTCAACGGCCGTTGAAAAGCTAATTTCTGCCTTCCCGCTCGCGTAATTTTTCGTTTTTCTTCTAATTTTTCCTTTCGGATTCCCTATTTTTACTTACAAAAAAAAAAAAAAAAACTCGTCCAGTTTTCTTTATTTTTTCAGGCCGGCCCCGGCGGGGCCTGTTGCCACCATACAGGCCTCCGGATTCGATTTTGCGGAGGCCGTGTTTCCCTTCATGCCCCCTCAACCGGGCTTTAAGAAGTGCCAGCGGTGTGCACGCCCGATCTCTCTCACCGACCCGCACAATTGGTGCCTGCAGTGCCTGGGTCCAGAGCATCGGGCTGACTCTTGCACCCGCTGTGCTACGCTTAAAAAGCGCACATTAAAAAACAGGCAGATCCAGCAAAATCTTTTATTCGGTACCGGATCTGCCATGGAACCTGCTGCGACGTCGACGGCACCACAAAAGTCGGCACCCACGACGTCGACACCACCTGACCCTTCTTCGGGGTCGTTGGGCCCAGGTAAGCCGGCTAAGAAGCCTTCCACTTCCCTTGAGCGCCCTCCTGCCACGGTTGCGACACCGGCCCTCCCGGCACCGCACCGACCCCGCAAACGCTCCGCTCCAATATCGGTGAGTGCCTCATCATCGGCCTCCTCATCGCTGGAGTGTAGAGCGGCACCTATGGTACCGAAGAAGAAAAAAGCGGTACCGGTGCCCCCCCCCCCTGGATGACTGCATCGCGGCCATACTCCAAAACCAATTACAGGAGCAGCTCCAGCAACAACTCCAACAACTGTTGCCGGCGTTGCTGGCACCGCACCTTCCGGTACGGGACCGGTCCGAGCCTTGCACTGTCCCATCGGTGTCGACCTCTCTCGGTACCGATTAATACCTCCATGCCGGTGCTCTTGGCTGAAACACCTACAGTGCATACCCGTACTGCTGCCGATCCTTCCCGGTCCCAGGAACGACATCGGTCTTCCTCTCCCGGTACCGCCTCGGTGCACTCAGGCAAATCTCTCTCAAAGACCCGCCTTGCCGAGCCTTCCACACCGATGTCCAAACGTGCACACCCTGACGTTAGAGACCCAGACTTGTGGGAAGACTCCCCGCACGGTACCGAAGAGGACGCTTCGTCAACCGACGAAGAACCCTCCATGACTGATACTGCCTCAAAACCAGAACAATCCTCTTTTTCTAAATTCTTTAGGGAGATGGCAGCAGCTCTTTCCATCCCCTTAGAGTCCGACTCTAAAAAGTCTCAGGCTTTCCTCGATGCCCTAGACTTTGAGCAACCTCCCAAGGAATTTCTAAAGTTGCCCGTCCACGACATCTTACGGGAAACTTTCTATAAAAACTGGGAGACTCCCCTCACTGTTCCCGGGGCACCTCGCAAATTGGATAGCTTGTACCGGGTTATTCCAATCCCAGGGTTTGACAAACCTCAATTGCCCCACGAATCCCTCCTAGTGGAATCTACTTTGAAAAAGTCTCAGGGTTCCAGTGTATATGCCTCCAACCCTCCTGGCAGAGAGGGAAAAACCATGGATAAATTTGGTAAGCGCCTTTTCCAAAATGCCATGCTAGCCAATAGAGCCAACCACTACACCTTCCACTTCTCCTTCTATATGAAGCATCTAGTGCAACAGCTTTCCTCCTTACAGAAATACCTTCCTGAACGTAAGGTCCATCTTTTCCAGCAACATATTTCCAGCCTCCTCCAACTCAGGAAATTCATGGTTCGCTCCATCTACGACTCATTTGAGCTGACCTCTCGCGCATCTGCCATGGCGGTGGCCATGCGACGTTTGGCATGGCTGAGAGTCTCTGACCTGGACATTAACCACCAGGACCGCCTGGCTAACGCACCTTGTCTGGGTGATGAACTCTTCGGAGAGTCCCTGGACTCAACAACCCAGAAACTTTCAGCACATGAGACCAGGTGGGACACTCTGATTAAACCTAAAAAGAAGACTCCACCTGCTCGCACCTACAGACAGCAGTCTTCATACCAGCGCAGGTTCTCGGCCAGACCTCTCAACCCGCCTCAACAGCAGCCTCGCCGACCTCGTCAACAGCATCAATCTCAGGCTCGCTCACAGTCTCACCAACCTGCCAAGCCTCTCCCTCCGTCAAAACCATCTCAGCCCTTTTGACTTTTTCCTCCAGGGCATAGCCAGTCTCCCACCATCATTGCCTCTTCCTCAGCCTATCGGAGGTCGCCTCCAAATCTTCCTCAGCCGTTGGGAGGTCATCACATCAGACCAATGGGTCCTCAACATCATTCGCCACGGCTACTCTCTCAACTTTCAGACTCTTCCACCAGACAATCTTCCCGTAGAGTCTGCTTCTCACTCCTCCCAAACCCCCCCTCCTCCTGAGGGAGGTCCACTCCCTCCTTCTTCTCAATGCCATCGAAGAGGTGCCTCCGGACCAAAGGGGTCAGGGATTCTACTCCCGCTACTTCCTGGTTCCCAAGAAGACAGGAGACCTTCGTCCCATCCTCGATCTCAGGGACCTCAACAAGTGTCTGGTCAAGGAGAAGTTCAGAATGCTCTCCCTTGCCACGCTTTACCCTCTTCTCTCTCAACACGACTGACTATGTTTCCTGGACCTCAAAAAGGCCTACACTCACATCCCAATCAATCCGACTTCACGTCGCTACCTACGGTTTCAGATACAGCACCGTCACTATCAGTACAAAGTGCTACCTTTTGGCCTCGCTTCATCGCCCAGGGTGTTCACCAAGTGCCTTATTGTGGTGGCGGCCTTCCTCAGGTCTCACAACCTCCAGGTGTTCCCCTACTTGGACGATTGGTTGGTGAAAGCACCTACGTCTCCACTTGTGCTACAAGCCACTCATCACACCATCTCTTTCCTCCATCTCCTGGGGTTGGAGATCAACTACCCCAAGTCGCATTTGCTTCCCACACAGTGACTTCAGTTCATTGGAGCAGTTCTCGACACCACAATAATGAGGGCGTTTCTCCTCTCCGACCGTCAACGGACCCTGCTCCACCTCTGTCGTCAGGTGCTCCTTCATCACTCCATTCCTGCCCGACAGATGATGGTCCTCCTGGGCCACATGGCCTCGACGGTCCATGTGCTTCCTCTGGCGCGACTCCACCTTAGGACACCTCAATGAACTCTTGCCAACCAATGGTCACAGACCACGGATCTTCTTTCTCATCCCATCTCTGTGACATCGTCTCTTCAGCAATCTCTTCAATGGTGGTTGAACTCCTCAAATCTTTCCAGGGATCTACTCTTTCATCTACCCCCTCACTCCATGATCATAACCACGGATGCCTCCCCCTATGCGTGGGGAGCTCACCTGGGAGATCTACGCACCCAGAGACTCTGGACCCCTCAGGAGCGTTAACATCACATCAATTTCCTGGAACTCAGAGCCATGTTCTATGCTCTCAAGGCCTTCCAGCACCTTCTCTGCCCTCAGGTCCTTCTCCTGTGCACAGACAATCAAGTCGCCATGTACTACATAAACAAGCAAGGCGGCACCGGATCTCGCCTCCTTTGTCAGGAGGCTCTCAGCATCTGGACCTGGACCACGGCCCGCAATCTCTTCCTCAAGGCTGTCTATATCCAGGGCGAACAGAACTCCCTGGCCGACAATCTCAGCCGCATCCTTCAACCTCACGAGTGGACTCTGGACCCTTCAACACTCCACTCCATCTTTGCTTGCTGGGGCACTCCGCAGGTGGACCTCTTTGCAGCGCCTCACAACCATCAGCTACCCCAGTTCTGTTCCAGAGTCTTTTCTCCTCATCGTCTGACCCAAGATGCATTCCTGCTCGACTGGACGGATCAGTTCCTCTATGCCTTTCCTCCACTACCTCTGATGTTGCGGACGTTATCCAAACTCCGCAGGAACAGGGCCACCATGATTCTCATCGCTCCTCGGTGGCCTCGCCAACACTGGTTCTCCCTCCTGCTTCAGCTCAGCTCCAGGGAGCCCATTCCTCTTCCTGTGTTTCCTACTCTACTTACGCAGCAACGTCAGTCTCTACTGCATCCCAATCTGTCTTCGCTCCACCTGACAGCTTGGTTTCTCTCGGGCTGACCTCTCCAGAGAATCTGTCTCAGCCTGTCCGTCGCATTTTGGATGCCTCCAGGAAACCGGCCACCCTCCAATGTTACCATCAGAAGTGGACCAGGTTCTCCTCTTGGTGTCTACTGCATCATCACGATCCCACCTCATTAGCGGTGGAAACTGTACTGGACTATTTGCTCTCTCTGTCCGATGCTGGCCTCAAGTCTACCACAATCAGAGTCCTCTTCATTGCCATCACTGCGTTTCATGAGCCTATTCTCGGAAAACCTCTCACGGCTCATCCACTGGTTTCCCGGTTCATGAGAGGCCTCTTCAATGTCAAACCATCTCTGAAGCCTCCTCCTGTCGTCTGGGACCTGAATGTGGTTTTATCAGCCCTCATGAAACCCCCTTTTGAGCCTCTTGCCACAACTTCGCTCAAACTTCTCACATGGAAGGTGCTTTTCCTCATTGCCATCACCTCTGCCAGGAGGGTTAGTGAGATGCATGCACTGGTCGCCGATCCACCGTTCACTGTTTTTCACCATGACAAGGTGGTTCTGCGTACCCATCCTAAATTCCTTCCCAAGGTGGTCTCGGCTTTTCACCTCAACCAGTCCATTGTGTTGCCTGTCTTTTTCCCTAAACCCCATTCTCATCCTGGGGAACAGGCGTTGCACACGCTGGATTGTAAGCGTGCCCTTGCATACTACCTTGACCGTACCAGGGCTCACCGCTCGTCCCCTCAGCTCTTTCTGACCTTCGATCCTAACCGTCTAGGTCGTCCTGTCTCTAAACGGACGCTTTCCAACTGGCTTGCTGCCTGTATTGCGTTCTGTTATGCTCGGGCCGGTCTCTCACTGGAAGGTGCTGTCACGGCCCACAGGGTCAGAGCTATGGCTGCTTCTGTGGCTTTCCTCCGTTCCACGCCCATCGAGGAAATCTGCAAGGCTGCCACTTGGTCCTCAGTTCACACGTTCACTACTCACTACTGTCTGGATGCCTTCTCCAGACGGGATGGACACTTCGGCCAATCTGTGTTACAAAATTTATTTTCCTAATGGCCAACCATCCCTCCTCCCTCTCTGTTAGCTTGGAGGTCACCCATTCGTTAAGAATATGCTGCCTGCTTGTCCTGGGATAAAGCACAGTTACTTACCGTAACAGGTGTTATCCAGGGACAGCAGGCAGATATTCTTACGTCCCACCCTCCTCCCCGGGTTGGCTTCTTATCTGGCTTATCTTAACTGGGGACCACGCTCTCCTCCGTCGGGCGGGAAGGCACTCGCGCATGCGTGGTGCGGCCAACTAGAACTTTCTAGTTAAAAAGGTCCGTACCAGAGCTCCGTCGGTGACGTCACCCATGCGTTAAGAATATCTGCCTGCTGTCCCTGGATAACACCTGTTACGGTAAATAACTGTGCTTTATTGAGAGGGACATGGGGGAAGCCACTGCTTGCCCTGGATCGGTAGCATGGAATGTTACTACTCTTTGGGGTTCCGGAATCTTTTGTTACTCTTTGGGATTCCGGAACCTTGCTATTCTTTAGGATTCTGAATGGAATGTTGCTACTCCTTGGGTTTTGGCCAGGCGCTAGGGAACTGGATTGGCCACCATGAGAACGGACTACTGAGCTTGATGACAATTGGTCTGACCAGTAAAGCTATTCTTATGTTCTTATTACCTCAAAGTATGGTCTCATTTAGAGTGATAATGCAGGTAATACCACTAAAAATCAACACAGACTGCCCTGGCTCTGTACAGATAGCACGGGCGAGAATGGTGTGTGAGTGGAGCAAGCATGAGCCTGTCGGTTATCCTGCTAGTGGTGATATCCAAAAAAGCTGTCCTAACTGTTTAGCTATCCAAATATCATGCTGAATATTACCAATATCCAGATAATGCCAGTGTCCAACGCTGAGTCCAGATATTCTGCACTAGCAATAGCTGCACTAAAAATCCTATTCACCGCTTCAATGGAATAGTGGTTGGCTGGTCTTTCTTGTAAAGCATTGTTAATAATGAAGCTTGGAACATAAGAATAGCATTACTGGATTAAGATGGTTTATTTTCACCACTATCGTCTTTTTTTTGCTAGGGGAAACATCCCAGGCTCATGTGTTTTCCCTTGCTACCTCCATTTGACTAGTTTCAAATGCCCGGTAACATATTGCCTGAATTTCTCACTTTGAATTTCTCACTTAGAATCTCCCTTCCCGCCACAGAAAGATATAGGCTGTCGTTCATAATAGTCTTATTTCTCTTATGCATCTAAAACCTTCTTGTTAACTCATTGAAGTTTGTTTGGGATCATCTGGACTGCAGACATCGATCTTGACACAGACTTTCTCTTGAATTTTGAATGGGCCACTTGGATGTTCACTTTCTTCTAGCTGAGATGCTCTTACATTGCTTTGTACTTTGCCCAACTGAAAGGTGAATCTTCCCCCCTGTTCCAAGTATGGCAGACAGCAGCAGGTTTCCCCCACCAGAATTTGCTTGATTACACAATATGTTTTGCATTTTCAGACTCACTGCTGTGTTTTATATGAATTCACCCACTGAGTTGCATCGTTTTAGTTGAGATGGCTTTTATTGCATTATATTATTTGTGAAGACTTTTATTGAATTTCATTGTTTTATTGTGAAGTCCTTATTAAAATTTTGATCTCAAGAGCATCGGTTCCACGGCTTTGCTTTTGGTTTGGTTTCTCTGTTTTCCTGTGGAACGTCTTGGTGACTTTTCTGTTTTGGTTTTATACAATATGTTTTGCATTTTCAGACTTGCTAATGCATTCTGAATTATTTTTTTGTTTTTTTTTGTCAGCAGAATGTGAAAAATGTACAAAGGTATGAAGATTTTACAAGGCAATCTAGTGCAGATCCTGGTAATGGTCAATCTCGTAGGTTTGGGAAAGCCTTCTTGCTGTAGGCTAATTTATCTAGTAATGCCTTGAACCGCAAGGTAATGGCGGAATAGAAATCTCTAATGTAATGCAACTCCTCCTGTTGTTTATGGTGGCTTATTAAGCTTTTTACATGAATATTCATAAATTTAATCTACTATTCTTTTATATCATGCCACTTTAGGCCTAGTCAAGAATCAAACAGGAATTTCACACTTTTTCAGTCTTCATGTTTAATCCAGGATTGGTAAGATAAAATGATTTAGTTAATGAATTAAATTGGTTTATATCCCATGCTCCCCAACGAGCTCAGAACGGGTTAAAAAGTTAACACACATAATATTTAGTCAAAGAGGGTTACAAATTGACTTACGTATAATACAGATTGTTCATCCTGAATTTATATACACAAGGTGAAACCCCTGAGTTCTAAACCTGTGAATCCATTCCCTCGTCTCTGCTTCCCCATATCACCAGGCAATGCCCTTTCTTCTCAATTCGGTCCAGTGTAATTATTAAGTTTGTCTGAGACTTAATATTTTTTTTCTTCAGTTACCTTTTCTGATGCAAAAAAGCTCTGAAAATGTTTAACCATGTTGAGCCCGAACAAATTCTTTCTTTGGGTCCCAGGAACTGTTTAAATTGTCATTATATAAATAAAGTTTTTAGCAGTCATTGATTCACAGGGTGCCGATAAGAGGTATAGCTCTGTGTTTATTTTGCATTTTCTCTTTCCTTAAAGGTATGGAATATACGAACGCTGTCGAGAGCTGGTGGAGGCAGGCTATGATGTACGACAGCCAGACAAGGAGAATGTTACATTGCTACACTGGGCTGCAATCAACAACAGGATAGATCTGGTAAAGTATGTATCGCTGCTGAACCTAAGAATCAGCTAATCATGCATTCTCTGACTTCCTTACAGGATATAAGTTGCTCTTTAGCAAAGATCTATGCTAGAACAATTCAGTCTTCTGGTTTGTATTCTGAAGCTGGATATTCTTGCAGGATGAGAGAACCCCTTTGGGAAAGAATGGAGGCAGAAAGATGGCAGGGTTATTTGACTGCTGTTTGGCTGTGGTATTTAGGCTCCTGTGCTGCTGGGAAAGCCAGATTTCCAGTAGAGGTCAAGTATCGAACTAAGGTGTATTCTACTGAAAATTTAATTGCAGGTTTTGCAAGATTTAAGAGCAAGGAGTCGCATTGCATTTTCTATGCAGCTCGTAGAATAAAATTGTCATATTCACAGACATTTGTAATTAACTGTCCAAACTAGTATTTTGTATGTGCTTCAGCTGAAATATATTTTGCCCTGACCTGATGAAAAGGGAACATAGCTCCTGAAAACTAGCCACAAATAGTATTGAATGAGTTCATTACGAACTTATTACCTAGAATTTATTTGTAGCCATATTACATGGGTGGCAGAGCCTTAGTAAATATAGTTTTGAAATTTTAGCAAATTTGTGGTTCATTGTGGCATTACTTGAAGCATTTAAGTTGCTTGTCTAGCTTGATTTAAAAGTTCTGTTTGCTTTCCTTCTAATAATTCAAAAATCTGCACAATCTTTCAGGACTTGAATTGGAAGTGTTAATTAATGGAAATGTTTTCTAATTATAGTAGACTAGAGGCATTTACTCTGACACCATTTTTAAATCATCAAAAGGAGAGAGCGCAAATGAAAGTATACAGAGGCAAGGTTTTGAAAATATTATATATAGATATATAAATTTGTTGAAGGTTTGGGGGAATGCAGGGCAGATGTGTGGGGGTCATTTATATATGGGTAGATAGGAGGGTGTGCATGTACAGTATGTGTTTTGGGTTTGGGATGGATATAGGAATGTGTGTATTGGTAAATATGAAGGAATCTAGTGCTCATGAGGACCTGTGGGGGGAGCTGTTGGTGATTGTTTATATATGAGGGTGGCAAGGGACAGGAGATGTATGAGGAGTTGGTGTGTATGTGAATGGAGGAATGTGACCATGAATATATGTATAGATGGAGAGATGTAGTAGATGTTGGACTGTAAAAATATGCTTGGGATATGTTGTAATATTATAGATAAATAGCGAATAGCGGGGCGGGTGAGCGAAAAGTGTATGGGTAGCAAGTAACTGGGGGTTTTGGGTGGGAAGGTATATGTGTGTGTGTAGGAGCGAGTACATGTGTTTGTGTTTGGGAATTTGGAGAAACTGGCTTTGGAGGTACATAATGCCATCTCTCTGATGCTTAAATTTTTTTCCGTGTTTCCAGGGTTGCTCTGTGCCAAAATGCTGGAAGGGTTGGGCAAGATGGACTTTTTTGAAACTTTGTAGTTAGTGGTCAACTTTTTATAAGCTCCAATAATTTCCCAAAGAAAGCAGTGGGATATTTTTTTTTTTGGTGGGGGGGGGGGGGGAATTTGGTTCTCTGAAAATATTAACTCTTGTTTTCTGGTTTTTGAACTTGTCCTAGGCATTCACATTTTCTTCCTAATTGCCAAGACTACTGAATTTCCATC
Source organism: Geotrypetes seraphini (assembly GCF_902459505.1). Lineage (NCBI taxonomy): Eukaryota > Metazoa > Chordata > Amphibia > Gymnophiona > Dermophiidae > Geotrypetes > Geotrypetes seraphini. Next base: position 41,617,489 of record NC_047090.1, on the reverse strand, counting down.
CCTTTTTTTAACTAGCTTATAGCAGCACTTAGAAATGCAGAGCGACATTAATATAGTTTAAGGCCCAAATCAAAATGTTCTGGCTGGGTCTGACATGGTGGCAGTTCCACGTGCTGCAGAGTCCCTTGTTTAATTTCCATTTTGGGGTCTCCTGTGATCATAGGTTGCCTCGGGATGCTGAAGAGGAATATTTACAACTGATGAAGAGGAGGAAATCATGACCATCAATCAGAGCAACATCTGGTGGCCTTTAATTAGACACTGGAAGGAGCCCTGGGTCCAGGTCTCATGCAGTGTGGTTAGACTAGGAAAACTGGCAGGTAGGGACTTGGTAACAAGGTCCTGCCTGCCAGAAAGAACAGGTGGGAATACTGGGTCAAAATAAATAAATCTGTTCTGACAGATAGACTTGAATGGCTGTTGATGAGCTTGTCCAATAGTAGTTTGACGGTGTTCGAGTCTTTATAATCAAGATGGAGTTACACAATACGCTGTCCAATTTGCAATGGTTAATGTAGTAAGAAGTGATACATAGACATTTTATTGGTGGATATTTTAATCCATTATCCCTGACACTCCAGTTTACACTAAATACCCTTGTCAAGCTTCACTTCCTTGTGTTCCTACTAGTAGAACCTTACAGTAGACAAGTTTCTGAATCGGGGCTTGACAAATCCTAGATACCCGGTCGTCAAAGTGTCTAGAAAATTCTCCTGATGCCAAGAATTTCTTGCACTTTTTTATTCCGTACTGCTAATGCTTTCTCTTTGCACTCTTGGCTGTCTGTGAGTTGTGCTGGGTTTTCAACAGTAGAGTCCCTGAGATGAGCGCGAGAATATCTTCACAGCAGTGTTCTCCCCAGAAATTTTTTCCAGCCGGGTGGCATGAAAAAGTAGCCGGGTGGGACGGGATGAGGAAATTTGGTGGTGGGGAAAATTAAATGTGTACTATTTTTATTAGTTAATTACTATTTTCCAATGCTCAATATGACTTACTTTTTTAAGGTTTGACATTTGTGCCAGAATATTTTTATTAAATTTAAGAAGTATCCAATTCTCTCTCTCTACCCCTTCCACCTACTGTCCATCCCCTCTCTGCCCCTTCCATCCACCGTCCCACCTCTCTTCAATACAGCATCTTCCCTCTTTCTATGTCCCTTCAATAAACTGTATATCCTGTGCCCTTTCTCTCCTTTGAACATGATTCATTTCAGCTTCACCCCCTCTCCATTTTTCTGTCTCTACCCCCTCTCTTATGCTCTGGCATCTCTCTCCTCCTTTCCTTCCTTCCTTCCTTCCCACTGCACCCCATGGTCTGGCATCTCTCTCCTCTCCTATCTCTCCCTCTCCCTCCTTGCTCTGGCACCTCCTCTCCTTCCTTTCCCTTTGGTCTTGCATTTGTCTCCTTAGTTTCTCTTCCCTCCCTCCATGCCCTGACATCTCTCTCCTTCCATCTCCCCCTCCATTATCTGGCATCTCCTCTCCTTCCTTTCTCTCCCTCCCTTCTTCCTTTCCCCTGGTCTGGCATCTATCTCCCTCCCCCCTCCATGGTCTGGTATCTCCTTTCCTTTCCATCCCTCCCTCCCATGGTCTTGGCATCTATCTTTCCTCTCCCTTCCCTGGTCTTCCTCCCCCCAATTGGGTAAAGCAGCAGCACTTTCCTTCCCCCCCCCTTCCCTGCCTCACACACCCATCAGCTGCCCAGCATTCACAACTTGCTGCTCTTGCTTGCTTCGGGCCTTCCACGCTGCCGGGTCCCACCTACTTTCTATTTTCACGAAGGCAGGACCTGGCAGCAAGGAAGACCCCGAAGCAAGCAACAGCAGCAAGTTGCAAGCTTCTCTCCCTCCTTTCGACTCCCTCTCTGACCTATTTCTTGCCTTAGCCTATAGCGAATTGAACTTATGCTCTGGGGCTGTAATGCTAACACTGTGCGTGCTGGCTTCCCTTCTCCTCCCTCCCCCCATGACATAACTTCCGGTTTCAGAGCATGGGTTCAATTCGCATGCTGGCACTTAAAAAAAAGTCCGGCTGAAACGGGAGTCATAAGAATAGCCTTACTCGGTCAGACCATTGGTCCATCAAGCCCAGTAGCCCGTTCTCACAGTGGCCAATCCAGGTCACTAGTACCTGGCCAAAACCCAAGAAGTAGCAATATTCCATGCTACCGATCCAGGGTAAGCAGTGGCTTCCCCCATGTCTTTCTCAATAACAGACTATGAACTTTTTCTCCAGGAACTTGTCCAAACCTTTCTTAAAACCAGCTACATTAATTGCTCTTACTACATCCTCTGGCAATGTGTTCCAGAGCTTAACTATTCTCTGAGTGATAAAAATTTTCTCCTATTGGTTTTAAAAGTATTTCTTTGTAACTTCATTGAGAAATTTGATAGGTAGCTGAATAGTAAAAAAGAGACGGGTAAGAAAGAGGCAGTTAGTGAGCTTGAGCTAGGACCTATCAGAGAGAGGAAAAGTCTTTTTTTGTCTTATTTACACCACAGCACCTGTGTGGAGTTGGAGAGGGCAAAGGTGGTCGGGGTGAAGAGGCTACAAAAATAAAACTACCAGGCCATTTAAAAAAAAAAAAAGGAAAACACCTGATTCAGCAGGAAAAGCGAATTGAATAAAAAATCAATTCAATAGGCCAAATCGAAAATTTTTTTCCCCTGAATCGGGCAGCACTACCAGCAAATTAAAATGTAAAGAAAATGAATTACTGTAATTAGTTAATTGAGCAGAGATTAAATATAAAGCCCAAAAGAAACACGATAAAACGATGAACACTTCATTGTGATTAACTCCAAATTCAAAAGGTTCACTTCAAAATGAAAGGACAACTCAAAACTTTTATACAAGCTTTATGACCCAATACAATGCAAGTACTGGCTAGGTGCTGAATTCCACATTCAAATAGATCTGTAAGAAGTCATGCTCCCTCTCAAGGGTATGTCCATTTTATGCTGATAGTGACACCACAAGTAAGTTGAAAAACCCCAGAAGACAGATTGTCCTTGCACCTAAAATATGGTGCTTGGGTACAGGAACAGACAAGGAAGAAAGAAAGCTGAAGGAGGTGAGAGTCAGAACTAGAAAAAGAGTACAAAATATTTTTTTTTCTAGTATCCAAGTTCACTGATCATGATCAACTCATGGGGAGGGGAGTTAACCCCCCCCTCCCTCCTTGGCACTTTCATTTTGTGGACATTAGTGCTTTCTAATTTATTAATCTAATCTAATCCTTAAGTTTGTATACCGCATCATCTTCACGTTCGTAGAGCTCGACGCGGTTTACAGTAGGAGAAATAGGAAGGAACTACAACAGAGGGTTAGAGGTAGAAGTGTGAAGAAAATTTAGAAGACTTGGGATGCCAAGATATAAGAGTTTCCTTGATTCCTAAGTTGGAGGGAGACTTACATTTTTTGAGAAAAGCCAGGTTTTCAGATGTTTGCGGAAAACTTGGAGAGAGCTCAAGTTCCGAAGAGGGGAGGTAAGGTTGTTCCAGAGCTCAGTGATTTTGAAGTGGAGGGAGGTCCCTAGCTTTCCTGTGTGGGAAATGCCTTTTAGCGAGGGGAAGGATAGTTTTAATTTGTGGGAGGATCTGGTGGTATTAGGGTTTGAGGAATTCCAAGAAAGAGGGATAAAGGGAGGGAGGATACCATATAGGATTTTGAAAGTTAAACAGGCGCATTTATAGTGGACCCTGGCGATTATCGGAAGCCAGTGGAGCTTGGCCAGGAGCGGGGAGACATGGCCAAATTTACTTTTAGCGTAGATGAGCTTGGCCGCAGCATTCTGAATCCGTTGGAGTCTGTGGAGGTTTTTCTTAGTTAGGCTTAAGTAGATAGAGTTGCAATAGTCCAATCTGGAGAGGATGATGGATTGGACAAGGAGGGTAAAATGTTTTTGATGGAAGCAGGATCTAACTTTCCTCAGCATGTGAAGGCTGAAAAAGCATTTTTTTTTTTACCAAGGATTGGAGGTGGTCGTTGAAGGACAATGTGGAATCCTAAAAACCATGTGTTTTTCCTGTACTTATTTTCTAAATCACAAAAGAAAGTATTCAAGAAAACAGAAGACCTATTTGATAGGTCAGATATAAGAAAAAAATATCAGATATAAGATATCAGATATAAGAAAAAAATGTTAAAGGCAACTAACCTTAATGAGGGAAAACAAACAAACCCTAAACTGCCAGATCACGATTTTTAACAGAAGCAGCAGGATAAAGATTTTAATTAACACAAACTAGGTGAGCAAAAAAGGGTATGAGCGCTAGAAAGATTAAACAATTATAAAACTGAGTATTAATGCAGGTCAAATCAGCAACCAGAGTCAACAACCATTTAAATTCACCTTACCTTGATAGGAGTTGTAGAAAACTGAACCTTGCGCTGGACCTTTTTCCTCAGAAATCCCGGTGACCACAGGACAATGGCGCGCCGACAATCGCACTGAGACCCAACATTCTCACGGCAACCAAAAAATAAAGGCGCCAACAATCACGCACCGGACATTTGTGCGCCAGCACACACTGAGACCCGACAATTTTTTTTATTTTTGAGGGTTACGAAGGAAAAGGTTATGAAGGGAAACCCCCCTCAAAAATAAAAAAATTGTCGGGTCTCAGTGTGCGCTGGCGCGCGATTGTCGGTGTGCCTTTGAAATGCTCCTGTAGTTTATTTTTTGGTTGCCTTGAGAATGTCCTTTTTCAGCTCTGTTACAGTAAAATCAATACTATCCACAGACATGTCATTTCCTTCTTGACCCACGACCCTTTTAGTGGAAGCGGATTCTCCATTTTGAGGCAGTTGGCCTGGGCATGACACAGATCTCGATCCCTATAGCATTAGTCGCCCATCTTCTCTCTCCTCCCCTCCCAAGCAGACCAGGAGAGTGAGCTGTTCTTGCTCCTAACCCACGCCCCTCCCCCCTCCATGATAGACTGTTACAGGCCCCGCCCCATGAAGTGAGGATTGGCTCTTCAGTCTGCCTGTATACTGGATTCAGCTGAGCAAGTGACTGAAAGACCTAACCGGGAGTTGGAGATGTTTTGGTTTCTGATCCCGATGTTCAGAAGTGCGAGATAACGGGGTGAGTCAGTCTCTGGTTGTAACCTCTTGGATATGGGCCCCGCATCGAGGATTGATTTGTGTACTTCCGGCGGCTCTTAAGGCTGTGCTAAATCAGCCGAAGGAGTCCCCAAGCCGGTGAGAGTTTAAAAAAAACTGTTGAGCAGGGGCAGCAGGGTTCGTGACCTTCTGAGTTGACAGCCAGGCGCTCACCAAAATTAGCTGGACAGAGCGCCCAGCTAAAAGGCGCTAGGGAGAACACTGTCACAGTGTGGCTGGAACTTGCAGAGAGCAGAGTGGTGAAAAGAGAAAGCAGCAGCACTATTAAGAGGGGTAGGTCAGCAGGAGGCTCAAGGCAAGGAGCTAGCCTATAGGACATCTGGGCAGTGACTGGTTAGCTAGCTGGAATGAGGGAGAAGATGGTGGATACATGGGGATGGGGGTGGCTGACTCCTTGGGTGGTGATGAGGGAGCAAAGAGGTGGCCAATTCCTTCCCCTCCTCCTTTTCTTGCCAGCTGGTGATGACCAGCTGAGGGTAGGGGAAAAGGACTGGAGAGGGGGCTGACTGGCTTCCTAGGTAATGAAAGCTAGTTGGGCATGTGGCCAGTTTTGCAGGAGGAGGGAAATCAGTGGGGAAAAGGAGGGAGACCGGTTGATGACAATGTAGGGGGGAGGCAAGGAAATGAGCAAGATTGGATTAATGACAGGGTTAAGGGATGAGAGTGGCTGGGGAGAAGGCTGCTGGCAATGCTACATTAAAGAGTTTAGCTTATTAAGCTTTCTTTTCCTTTAGTTTCAGAAGGAAAAATAGCCTTAGTAAATAAGGCCCTAAAGGGGCTGCAGCAGACCTTACATCTCCCTTCACCTTTCTCCTCCACCACATTTTTCCATTTTGGTGAAGACAACATTGGGGGGAGGAGGAGAAGAATGAAAGATCTCAGGAGTTGGCTTGTAAATCTAAAGAAAATGTAAGGCCTGTGCTAAACATTGACAGATTTTTGTAACAAAAAAATTTGGCCCAGATTTACTAAGCAGGGGAGAAAAGGCTTAGTGAATAAGGCCCTTAAAAATGATTCTTTTCCTTCAAAATAGGTTCTACATATCAAAAGGTGCAATAGTAGATCAGCTTGGAGGAGACTTGAATTCTACTCCACTTCATTGGGCAACAAGGTAAAAACACATCTTTATATTCACCTTCTTATATCACTTTTTTTTTATAATGCTTTATTTTGTTTCTGAAGATAGCAATTAATTTAACTATGCTGGGAATATTCTTGTGTTCATAGTGTTAAGAACATGTTCAGAAGTGAATCTAGCACCATTTAGCTCAAACCTAGGATGAGAAAACTGATAACACACCTTTCTGGTTTCCCTAGAGGATCTGTCATCCTCAAAGGTGTGCCGTGCACTGTCTGTCCAAAATATTAATATAGCCTTATTGGTTATATTTGCTGTATAGTGTTTACTTGTTTGAAAATATTCCTTATGGTACATTAATCCATTAATGTCAGTCCTTTAAATTCCTCCCTCCACCCCAATTTATGGAATTCCTGTTAAAATAATCTAATTACATTTTTGATTTATCAGAATGTATTGAAATTGGTATAAATGTTACAAGTTACCCATTAGATAGTCAATTTTTAAGTTTACTTTATACTGTATAAAAACAAGGACCCCCCCCCACCTTCTTAAAAAAAAAAGTTTGCAGGGTTTTTTGTTTTGTTTTTTAAACAAGCTTTACGCTATGGTAAACGTCCCATTTACACATCTGTTGTGGAAGAAGACTAGGAACTTGGGGGGGGGGGGAAGGGAGGGCTCCTCTCTCAAATAATTTGTTTTGAAGAAAGGAAAGTTGCTCCCCTCAGTGGGGAACAAATCCATGTTGTTTGCCTGTTTCAGCCCGAAGAGCTGACATCATTTATTTCTCAGGTCTCCATGTCCATATAGATGTTAGAGACACCTTCTAAGGAAATAGCAGTAAGCAATCCCACAAAGTCCTGAGGAAAATGATCCTTGCAGATTGGAAATCAATGGGGGATCGAGGTTATGGGAAGACTCTCTTGCTTCAGGAATATCTGGATTCACGATATCATATTCCCAAAATGGATTCCTAGTCAGTGGTGACTAAATGACCACCATCCCATCTCTGGCGCTCTTATAGTGTCTCCATACAGATCAGCGCTGAAGGGCAGTTGTGGTAGATACCCTTTAACAATTTCATCTTATTAACCTTTGGGCAATCAATGTATTTTGTTTTCCCCAAGAAGAGAGGTTTGCTGTGGGTTATGCTGGATCTCAAAGGAGTCAACATTGCCTACTGTGTACACCCAATTTCAAATGGGAAACCTTACAGTCCATGATCATAGTAGTAAATAGGATAGAGTTTCTCTCCTTAGGCCAGCCTAAACAAAGCCTATCTTCACCTACTAATTCGAAATCGATAAACTGCTGTTTCTGCTTTTGTGTCCTCTGTCAGCACTACCAGTTCAGAACCCTGCTATTTGGTTTGGCCACAGCTCTGAGGACCTTTGTATAAGTCATGATGGTGGTGACAGTCTTTCTTCATAAGGAATGGATTGAGGTCCACCCCTCTCTGGAAAATATTTTGCTTCCACTATTTGGGTTTTTGCCAGGTGCTGGCAACCTGGATTGACCATCGTGAGGATGGTCTGGGCTGGATGGACCTTTGGTCTGACTCAGTAAGGCTATTCTTATGTTCTTTCCAACAACACAATAGTGGTGTATATCAGCAGGCAGGGGAATCCAGAAGTGTGGTGGTGGATATCTCTTTGATGTGTGAGTGGGTGAAGAGCATTCTTGGTGGTTTACATTGCTGAATAGAAAGCATATAGGTGGACTTTCTCAGTCAGAATGCCCTGGATCCGGGTGAACAGGAGCTGAGCTCCACAGCATTTCATATGGTGGTAGATGCTGAGGTCTATCAGTCTTTGACTTGATGGCATCTTGCCAAAATACCAAAGACCAGTGGTAATTCAGTTGAAGAAGGGAGCACAGTGCCTGATTCAGTCTTGGGAGAGCCCTTTGTATGTATTTCCTCCCTAACTGCTCATCAGTTGGATTCTGCACAGGATAGTAAGTTATCCCTTTCTGCCATTCCTTATGGCACCAGGTTTTGCTTGTCAGCTATGATATAACAGATATGATCAGATTGCTAATTGTAATCCGCTGAGTTTGCTGCAGGGACTGGTGGTCCTCCATCAGGGTTCAGTCTTCATAAAGTACCTGAATCCCCTTTTGACTTACAGCCTAGCCCTTTAGAGGTATAGACTAATGCATAGGGATTACTCTTCTGAAGGCACACAAGATATCCACCGTACTGGCTTTTGTCTGAGTTTGGCAGGTGTTCAAAACCTAGAGTTTGTTTTCAAGGAAGCAGATAGCCCTTTTATTTCTGGCCTTCTTACCAGGAAGTCTTGAATACCGTACATAGTTACATAGTAAATGACAGCAGATAAAGAGCTGAATGGTCCATCCACTCTGCCCAATATTCACACTCGTTATACATTCATATTTAAATTGTCTTTTCTTTAATATTTCTATGTAATAGACCATAGAAATCCGCCCAGTACTGTCTTTAGGTTCCCACTCCAGCCTATCCTAACTATCCTTTCACTGGAGCTTCTATCAAAGCCCTCCCCAGCTTATCCTAAACCAAATCACCATATACGGGACGCCCAGTTTGTTTTATACCATTTATTTTCTAATTAGAGATCCTCTGTGTTCATCTCGCGCTTTTTTCAATTCTGTCACCGTTTTCATCTCCACCACTTCCCTTGGTTCCTCAAAATGTACGTTGCTAGTCAGGTGGAATGGTGTGTTATTTTGCACACTTGAATGTGATGTGTTATTTTGCAGAGGCAACGCAGTTATCCCAGGACAAGCAGGCAGGTATTCTCACTAGTGGGTGACATCATCCAACGGAGCCCCGATGCGGACGTCTCACAAGCATACTTGCTTGTAGAAACTTTAAAAGTTTCGAGTCGCCCACACCGCGCATGTGCAAGTGCCTTCCCACCCAGTGCACCGGGCGTGTCTCCTCAGTTCTTACTTTTCCACGGAGCCGAGAAGTCTGTCTTCGACTCTCTGCGTGAAGTAACTTCACTTGTGCCTTCTGAGTCCGCGGTTTTGGGTTCTTTTTACTCATAATCGTCGGTTTTCGTCGTGTTCCTTGTTTAAAAAAAAAAAAAAAAAAAATTATTTCATCCGTTCAACCGGGCAGGCCACGTGGCCGCGGCCCCGCGGCTTCGATCTTGCGGCGGAGCTTTTTCGGCCTATGTCCCGGCCTATCACCGGTTTTAAAAAGTGTGTCAAGTGCCAGCGCGCAATTTCACTCACGGACCCTCATCAACACTGTCTTCAGTGTCTCGGGCCTCAACACCTTCCGAAATCATGCCAGCCTTGATCCACACTTACTGCATGTGCGTTCAAGCTGTGGGAGTCGCTTCTTGTGGGAGTCGCTGTTCAGCAAGGAGGCTTCGACGGAGCTGTCCTCAACGAAGAGCGTTACACCTTCGACTTCCTCTTCGACTCTTCAGCCTTCCATCTCTGCGACTTCGAGTCTGCTCAAGCCGGCTTCGTTTGTCCCGGCTCCGATGCCTGCTGCGGTGCCTTCCTCTTCAGGTCAGATAGCGCAGCAGCCCATTCCCCCCGTGGTGCTAAAGGTGCCCAAGGCTTCTAATAGAGAGCTGAACGGGGACGATGGGAATCCCGTGGGACCCCCCCCTTGGGTCACGGGGATCCCGTGGGGACGCCCCCTAGGGTTGCGGGGATCCCATGGGGACGCCCCCTAGGGTCACGGGGATCCCGTGGGGACGCCTCTGAGGGTCGCGGGATTCCTGCGGGGTTGGATCGCAGTGCATTCGAGCCGCGAGGCTAGTCTTCTCCTTACCTGCCCTGCCGCAGCACACAGCCGACCGGAAGTCTTCCCGATGTCAGCGCTGACGTCGGAGGGAGGGCTTAAGCAAAGCCCATGCCTCCATTGGAACCGATTCACTCGATGCAAGGAGCAGAGTCTTTGTGAGTGCCTTCATTGGAACCGATACCCTCGATGCCAAGTCTCGAGGCTTGGCGGGTGCCTCGAGGTGCTTCTACCCATCCACCTCTGCTGCGTTCCACTGCCTCCAGCCCCATCCACTCGCTGGATGCCTCGACGACGCCTCGCTCACCTCGACGTTCGAGGCCTACTTCCAGGCACGGTTCTGGTCATCGCTCGAGGCATTCCTCGAGGCATTCATCCAGGCATGCCTCGCCTCGTCGGAAGCAGCCTTTCATCGAATATTCGCCTCAGGCCTCCTCACCTCCTCCTATGCCGGAGCTCAAGGACACCATGGGATCTTGTTCCCCCTGTTGATCCACGGCCTCGTTGGATCCGGAAGCCTCGACGTCCTCAAGTCCTTCTCGGGGCCCTGCTCTGGCTGACCAGCTGTCTTTTTCTTCCTTCCTTCGACAGATGGCTGTGGATTTGGACATTAGCCTGGATTCGGGATCCAAATTTTCTAAGGAGTATCTGGAGACGATGCATCTCCCTCAACCGCCTGCTGAGTTCCTCTGGCTTCCTCTGCATAAGCTGCTGGACCAGACCTTCATGCGATGTTTTGAGACGCCTTACTCCATCCCCGCTGTTCCCAGGAAATTGGATGCCAGGTACCACACGGTACATCATAAAGGATTTGATGGTGCCCAGCTCTCCCATCAGTCCTTCTTGGTGGAGTCCTCGTTGAAGTGGTCTCACCCCTCCCAGGTCTATGCCACCGTTCCACCTGGCTGGGAGGGCAAGACCATGGACAGATTTGGCAGGCGCATCTACCAGAACTCGATGATGGCCTCTCGAGTCCTTAATTATAATTTTCATTTTACAACCTATTTTGAATTTTTCCTTTCAGTCCTGCGCAAGTTCCTGCCCTATTTGGACTCTCAAGCGCAGTTTGAGTACCAGGAGGTTCTGGCTTCGTTGTCCCAACTTTGGTTGCAGATGATGCAGTCCTCCTATGACGCCTTTGAGCTCTCTGCACGGGCTGCTGCTTGTTCGGTGGCCATGCGACGCCTGGCATGGCTTCGAACCATCGATATGGACCCCAATCTTCAGGACAGGCTGGCTAACGTCCCGTGTACTGGAGCCGACCTCTTCGATGAGTCCATCGAGGTGGTGACCAAAAAACTGTCGGACCATGAGAAATCTTTCCAATCGATTCTCCGCCCAAAGGCCAAGCCTGCTCCTCCTCGTCCATCACGCCCGCCTTTGATCTACCAACGGCGTTACCCACTGAAACAGGCCCCTCCTATCCGTCAGCCTATTAAGCGGCAGCATCCGCAGAAGCAGCCACAAAAACCTCAAGCATCTGCTGTCCCCAAGGCTCCTCAGCCTTTTTGACTGTCTCATGGAGAGCATAAAATCCGTCGTTCTGCCCTTCCCTGTTTTTCCCCCCATCTGAGGTCGCCTCCATCATTTTTATCATCGATGGACAGCTATTACCACCGACCTCTGGGTCCTTTCCATCGTAAGGGAGGGATACTCTCTTCAGTTCCATCAAGTTCCTCCGGAACATCCTCCAAGAGAGTATCCTTCCAACTTGACCCAGACTGCCCTTCTTCTTCAGGAAGCTCAGGCTTTGCTCCAGCTCCGGGCTGTCGAGCCGGTTCCTTTGGCTCAGCAGAACAAGGGGTTTTACTCCCGGTACTTCCTTGTTCCAAAGAAGATGGGCGATCTGTGTCCTATTTTGGATCTCAGGGTACTCAACAAGTTTCTGGTCAAAGAAAAGTTTTGCATGTTGACCCTGGCTTCTCTCTATCCCCTCCTCGAGCAGAATGACTGGTTATGCTCTCTGGACCTCAAGGAGGCCTACACTCACATTCCCATTCATCCGGCCTCCCGTCAATTCCTCAGATTCCGGGTGGGACATCTTCATCTTCAATACCGAGTGCTCCCTTTTGACCTGGCTTCGTCACCCAGAGTCTTCACCAAGTGCCTGGTTGTGGCGGCTGCAGCACTCAGGAACCACGGTCTTCAGGTGTTCCCCTACCTCGAAGACTGGCTCATCAAGGACCCCACATCTCAGGGAGTCGTCCAGGCGACCCAGAGGACGATCTGGTTCCTGTAGAGTCTGGGGTTTGAGATCAACTTTCCAAAATCCCATCTGCAACCTTCCCAGACTCTTCCCTTCATCGGAGCTGTTCTGGATACTATTCAACTCAGAGCGTTCCTTCCTCCACAACGTCTGGATGCTCTTCTTCATCTGTGTCACTCAGTGTCCTCTCGGCGAGACACATGATGGTTCTTCTGGGTCATATGGCCTCTACAGTACACGTGACTCCTTTTGCCAGACTTCACCTCAGGATTCCTCAGTGGACCCTGGCATCTCAATGGACGCAGGTCTCCGACCCCCTGACTCGACACATTCAGGTCACTCCTGCTCTGCTACAGTCTCTTCGCTGATGGATGCTCTCTTCCAATCTCTCCAGAGGTTTGCTGTTTCACATGCCTCCCCATCAGAAGGTTCTCACGACCGACTCCTCGACCTATGCTTGGGGGGCTCACCTGGATGGTCTCCGCACTCAGGGCTATTAACATAGAAAAATGACGGCAGATAAGAGCCATAGCCCATCAAGTCTGCCCACTTCACAGACCCACCCCCCTGAGTCTGCTCTCCTGGAGATCCCTCTCCTAATGACCCATCCTTAACTCCACCCGTTTAAGGATCCCACATGGACATCCCATTTACCCTTAAAATCTGGCACGCTGTTGGCCTCGATTACCTGTATTGGAAGCTTGTTCCAATGATCAACCACTCTTTCGGTGAAGAAATACTTTCTGGTGTCCCCATGAAATTTCCCGCCCCTGAGTTTAAGCGGATGCCCTCTTGTGGCTGAGGGTCCCTGGAGGAGGAAAATATCTTCTTCCACCTCGATATGTCTGGAGATGTATTTAAATGTCTCAATCATGTCTCCCCTCTCCCTACGTTCCTCGAGAGAGTAGAGCCGCAGCTTGTTCAGCCTCTCTTCGTATGAGAGATCCTTGAGCCCCGAGACCATCCTGGTGGCCATCCGCTGAACTGACTCTGCTCTTAGCACATCTTTACGGTAATGTGGCCTCCAGAATTACACACAGTATTCCAGATGTGGTTTCACCATGGTTCTGTATAACGGCATGATGACCTCAGGCTTCCGGCTGACGAAACTTCTGCGGATACAACCTAACATTTGTCTTGCCTTAGATGAAGCCTTCTCCACTTGATTGGCAGCTTTCATATCTGCACTGATGATAACTCCCAAATCTCGTTCTGTTACAGTCCTAGCTAAGGTTTCACCATTTAAGGTGTAAGTTCTGCATGGATTCCTACTGCCGAGGTGCATGACCTTGCATTTCTTGGCGTTGAAGCCCAGCTGCCAGGTAGATGACCAACGTTCCAACAAAAAAAGGTCATGCGTCATACTATCGTGTAAATCAGAGCCGCTCACTATGTTACATAGTTTGGCGTCATCGGCAAATAGTGTTATTTTACCTTGAAGCCCCTGAGTCAGGTCCCCTATGAATAAGTTGAAAAGGAGCGGGCCCAAGACTGAGCCCTGCGGTACTCCACTCGTCACTTCTGACGTTTTAGAGAGGGTACCGTTAACCACCACCCTCTGAAGTCTACCACTTAGCCAATCCTTGACCCATGCAGTTAGCGTTTCTCCCAACCCCATCGATTTCATCTTGCTCAACAGCCTACGGTGAGGGACGCTATCGAAGGCTTTACTGAAGTCTAGGTACACTACGTCTAGGGATTCTCCCAAGTCCAGCTTTCTTGTTACCTAGTCAAAGAAGCTAATGAGATTGGATTGACAGGACCTACCCTTGGTGAATCCATGTTGACTGGGATCCCGTAGATTCTCCTCATTCAGGAACGTGTCTATTTTACGTTTGATTAGTGTTTCCATGAGTTTACACACTATTGATGTTAGACTCCGCTCTGCAACCTTTTTTGTGCAGTGGAACAACGTTAGCCGTTTTCCAGTCCATGGGTACTCTCCCCGTACTGAGTGAGAGATTGAAGAGTATGGATAGCGGTTCCGCCAGGACATCACACAACTCCCTGAGTACTCTGGGGTGTAGATTGTCTGGACCCATGGCTTTATTCACCTTTAGTGTTGTAAGTTCGCAGTAAACGTCTCCGGGTGTGAACTCGAAATTCCAAAGTTACGGGTCTTTCGCTCCTTGCTTCGTCTGTAAGTGTGGACCGTGCCCCGGTGCCTCGCTGGTGAAGACCGAGCAGAAGTACTTATTCAGAAGTTCGGCTTTTTTGGAATCTGATTCCACGTACTTTCCATCTTGTTTTTTTAGGCGTACTATCCCGTCTGTGTTTCTTTTCCTGTCGCTAATGTACCTGAAGAAGGATTTGTCTCCCTTCTTGAGGTTCTTCGCTAAAGTTTCTTCCACACGAAGTTTGGCCTCCCTGACTGCCGTTTTGACCGCTGCAGCCCTGGATGTATATTTTAGTTTGGCTTCCACTTCCTCCGTACGTTTATAGGAAATAAATGCCTTTTTCTTTTCTTTAACGAGGCACGAGATCTCAGCAGTGAACCATTGGGGTTTATTGTTTCTCTGCCGTTTGTTTACCGATCTAATGTAGAGGTTTGTTGCTTCATGTATGGTAGATTTCAGGGTTGACCACATAGCTTCAACATCATCCGTCTCTGCTTGTTTCTGCAGTGCCTGATGGACAAAATCTCCCATGCGTTCGAAGTCGGTGCCTCGGAAGTGGAGTACCTTTGTTTTTGTGTTTGATCTAGGGAAACCTTTCCTAAGGTTAAACCGTACCATGTTGTGGTCACTGGAGGCTAGCGTATCTCCTACCGAGACCTCCGAGATGCTTTCCCCGTTGGTGAGTACCAGGTCCAGGATCACCTGGGCCCTAGTGAGCTCCAATACCATTTGTTTAAGTCGTGCTCCCTTCATGGCCGTCAATAGCCTCCTGCTGCTGCTAGTTGTCGCTGAAAGTGTGTTCCAGTCAGCATCAGGCATGTTGAAGTCCCCTAGCAGAACAGCATCCCCCCGTAGAGTTATATTCTCAATGTCTTCAATTAGTTCCGTGTCTTTGTCTTCCAGTTGTTTTGGAGGTCTATATACCACACCAAGATACAGGCATTTTTCTCTACCTCTGGCCAAGTTCACCCAGAGGGATTCCCCGGTGTACTTGACATCTGTGATCCTGGTCGTTTTGACGTCCTCTTTAATGCATAATGCTACCCCTCCCCCTAACTTACCCTCTCTGTCTTGACAAAGTAAGTTGTAGCCCGGTATAGCCATGTCCCACCCATGAGAGTCCGTGAACCAGGTTTCGGATATTGCCACTATGTCCAAGTCGGCATTTATTATTTCGGTCTCCAATTCTAGAATTTTATTGCCTAAACTGTGTGCATTAACATACATAGCCCTCCACACCTTGTGTTTGATAAGTCCCTGTAGAGAATTTCCCATCTGAGTCAATGTGACTCCTAGAGAATCGTTTGTAGTGAGGGTACTTACCTCGGACCTAGAAGCGGAGTTTCGACTCACCTCATCAGGATTATTACTTACTGCTCTGGTATGGTATGAGTGGGTACCCTCCCCCAACTTACCTAGTTTAAAGCCCTGCGAAGCAGGCGGGCTAGTCGGTGTCCGAAAACATTCTTACCTCTACTGGTCAGGTGGAGTCCGTCTTGTCCCTGAAGTCCCTGCAGCGTCTCTCCATGATTTAGAAATCCGAAGTTCATTTCCCGGCACCATCCATGTAGCCACTCGTTTGTCCTCAGGAT
The DNA here is from genome assembly GCF_902459505.1 of Geotrypetes seraphini. Taxonomy (NCBI): domain Eukaryota; kingdom Metazoa; phylum Chordata; class Amphibia; order Gymnophiona; family Dermophiidae; genus Geotrypetes; species Geotrypetes seraphini. The sequence continues at coordinate 41,601,625 of NC_047090.1, read as the reverse complement.
ACGCTCGTCTCTGGCCCTTCCCTTACCTCTAACTGGAAGGATCGAAGAGAAGACCACCTGCGCTCCTGTCCACTTTAGCCTGTCCCCCAGAGCTCTGAAGTCTCTGGTGGTGTCCTCCGGTGTGTTCCTGGCAGTGTCATTTGTTCCGACATGGATGAGCAGCATGGGGTAGTGATCTTGGGGCTTGAGCAGCCTATCAAGACAGGCGGTCACATCTCGGATTCTGGCTCCAGGTAGACAGCAGACCTCCCTCGATTGCATGTCTGGTCTGCAAAAAGGTCCCTCGGTGCCCCTCAGCATGGAGTCCCCGATGACTATTACTCTACGCTTCTTCTGGGGGGGTCGATCCATTGTCCCCGGAGATGGAGCCTTGTGTTGGACCCGCTCCTGTTCCTCGTCGGTAGTCTCTTCCTGCAAGGCCTGGAATCTGTTCCTCAGGATAAGTTGAGGGGTCGATGTGGAGCTACCCTGGTAAGAAAAAGAAGAAGAAGAAGGTGAAGAGATTGAAAGGGGGGGGGAGGGTTTCCTACGCTTACCCGTGGAGGATGTCACCATCTCCAGCCACCTCCTGGACCCCTGTGGTTGGTTTCAAGGCCGATGGTCTGGGCGTCTCAAGGAAGGATCCGTCATGGGCCTGCTCGGTGATTTGGGACAGCTCCTGCACTACTTCATTGATGTAGACCTCATCCTCTCTGATGCTTCTCAGGCGTTTGACCTCCTCCCTGAGGCTCCTTAGTTCCTGCATGATGTCCTCATTCAGCTGACCGACCTCCTCTGTCTGTGTAGAGACTGTAGTGAACTGCTGGGGGATGGTCTCGGTCTGCACGGAGGCCTCCGTCTGCCGTCCTGGGTCCTCCTCCTTGGACGAGTGCAGACCACCTGTGCCACATAAATCTCCTGGAACTCAGGGTGATTTTCAATGCTCTCATTGCTTTTCAGCATCTGCTTCACGACATGGTAGTCCTCATTCGCACGGACAATCAGGTCGCCATGTATTATGTCAACAAGCAGGGAGGCACGGGATCGGCCTCCCTCTGTCAGGAAGTTCTGAAAGTTTGGGATTGGGCAATTCGCCAAAACACCTTCCTCAAAGCTGTCTACATTCAGGGGGCAGACAATGCCTTAGCGGACAACTTGAGTCGTCTTCTTCAGCTTCACGAGTGGACTCTCCATTCCACGCCCCTTCATCACATTTTCTCTCTGTGGGGAATGCCTCAGATAGACCTCTTCGCAGCCCCCCCCAACTTCAAACTGCCTCAGTTCTGCTCCAGGATCTACACTCCTCATCGCCTCAAGGCAGATGCTTTTCTTCTGGACTGGACGAATCTCTTTCTATATGCGTTTCCTCCATTTCCTCTCATTCAAAAGACTCTAGTCAAGCTGAGGTCCGACCATGCCACCATGATTCTGATTGCTCTTCGGTGGCCCAAACAACCGTGGTTCTCCCTTCTGCTTCAACTCAGCAACAGGGAGCCCTTCCTTCTACCAGTATTTCCATCGCTGCTTACACAGCATCAGGGATCTCTGCTTCATCCCAACCTGCAGTCTCTACACCTGATAGCTTGGTTCCTTTCAACGTAACTTCCCTTCAGTTTTCACCAGCTGTGCGGGATGTTTTGGAAGCTTCTCGGAAGCCTGCTACTAGATTTTCTACTTGGTGTTTTTCTCATCATAAGGAGCCTCAACATGCCTCCTTATCCTCTGTTTTGGACTATCTTTTGCATCTGTCTCATTCTGGCCTCAAGTCTACATCCATCCAAGTCCATCTTAGTGCAATTGCTGCTTTCCATCAGCCGCTTCAAGGGAAACCTCTCTCTGCTCATCCTGTGGTTTCCAGATTCATGAAAGGACTTTTCCATGTCAATCCTCCTCTCAAACTGCCTCCTGTGGTTTGGGACCTCAATATTGTTCTTTCTCAGCTTATGAAGCCTCCATATTGTCTATTTTTCTGTAAACCGCTTAGAATCCTAACGGAGTTTAGCAGTATATAAGAAATAAATTACATTACATTACATTTGAACCTCTTAACAAGGCTCCTCTGAAATATCTCACTTGGAAAGTGGTGTTTCTGATTGGCCTAACTTCTGCTCGTCGAGTCAGTGAGCTTCAAGCCTTGGTTGCGGATCCACCTTTTACAGTGTCCCATCATGACAAGGTGGTTCTTTGCACTCATCCGAAATTCCTGCCTAAAATTGTCTCAGTGTTTCATCTCAATCAATCCATTGTTCTTCCAGTGTTTTTTCCAAAGCCTCATTCTCATCCTGGAGAATCGGCCTTCTTACTCTGGACTGTAAACGTGCCTTGGCTTTCTACCTGGAACGCACGAAGCCCACAGAACTGCTTCTCAACTTTTCATCTCCTTTGATCCGAACAAGTTGGGATGTCCTATCTCTAAGCGTACCATCTCCAACTGGATGGCGGCTTGTATCTCTTTCTGCTATGCCCAGGCTGGATTACCCCTTCCCAGTAAAGTCACAGCCCATAAGGTCAGAGCGATGGCAGCGTCTGTAGCTTTCCTCAGATCGACACCGATTGAGGAAATTTGTAAGGCTGCCACTTGGTCCTCGGTTCATACCTTCACTTCTCATTATTGTCTGGATACTTTTTCCAGATGGGATGGACAGTTTGGCCAAACTGTTTTACAGAATTTATTCTCCTAAGTTGCCAACTCTCCCACCATCCCATTGTGGTTAGCTTGGAGATCACCCACTAGTGAGAATACCTGCATGCTTGTCCTGGGATAAAGCAATGTTACTTACCGTAACAGTTGTTATCCAGGGACAGCAGGCAGCTATTCTCACGTCCCACCCACCTCCCCTGGGTTGGCTTCTCTGCCAGCTATCTGAACTGAGGAGACACGCCCGGTGCACTGGGCGGGAAGGCACTCGCGCATGCGCGGTGTGGGCAACTCAAAACTTCTAAAATTTCTACAAGCAAGTATGCTTGTGAGACGTCTGCATCGGGGCTCCGTCGGATGACGTCACCCACTAGTGAGAATAGCTGCCTGCTGTCCCTGGATAACAACTGTTACGGTAAGTAACATTGCTGTTTGGCTGCTGCTCTGGGGGTAGTTTATCAGAATGATTTCAATTTGGTCCTGAATGCCCTGGCAAGCAACTCTGACAGATTTGTCTTTGAAGACTGCGTTTTAGTGGCTGTCTGCCCAGCTCAGGGGCATGACAGAGTTGCAGGCCTTCTCATGTCTCCATCTATTAGTTGTATGGCATAACCCACTTGTTTGGACTGATGTAGCAGGATTCCAGGGAAGAAAAAAATTCACTATCTGCAGTTCTCCAGTCCTCCCCCACCATATGAATGAGCCAGCTCTGCCTGCTAATAGTATAACTAGCAGCAAGGCTGTGGGAAGGATCCAGCCATCACGTGGAGTTGAACCCTGGAAAGCAGTTTCAGTCACAGGAAGGGAGGAGGTGAATCGGAGGAAGTTCTTGTGCTGCACAAGTGAAGTTTAAACTGAGATGGGGGAAAGCTGACCCAAGAGCGGCTAATGTAGCTGGTTTTAAGAAAGGTTTGGACAATTTCCTGGAGGAAAAGTCCATAGTTTGTTATTGTGAAAGACATGGGGGAAGCCACTGCTTGCCCTGGATCAGTAGCATGGAATATTGCTACTCTTTGGGATTCTAGACTCTTGCTACTCCTTGGGTTTTGGCAAGTACTAGGGACCTGGATTGGCCACTGTGAGGATGAGCTATTGGGCTAGATGGACATTTGGTCTGACCCAGTAAGGCTATTACGCTCTTAAGTAAGATAAATGAATTCCCCCCTCCGCCCCCACCCCTGCAAATGAAGAGGAGAAGCAGTTCCAACAGTTCTAGCTCCCTCTTATGCTGCTTCCATTCCTAAAATGGCCCCTAAAACCTCCTGTGGTAATCTCACGAGGATCCTGGGGGAAGTTATGGTAGCCATTTTGGCTGAGGAACCTACAAGGGCAAGAGTGACTTGGGATTGCTCTTGCCCAGAAAAAACCACTAGACACACCAGGCTGTTTAAAGCAAAGGTAGGTCCGGAGAGGGCTTTTGGATGGTAGGAGGCCCAAGGGGTTGGGGGTCCAGTGGCCAGCTGGCCCTCTTCCTGGGGGAGGTGAATGGCAGTAGCTGGCTTGGGAGAGCCTGCAAGAGACCATCTTCAGGTCCTGTTTCAACTGAAACCAAGCAGTGAATTTTGATCATGGATTCAGTTTCTGCCAAAATTAAAATCACCAGTTTGTCTCTATGTCACACAGAAACAAGAGTATGGTTGGAAAGAATTCTATGAGACATGGTCTCTCCTCCTTTTTTTTTTTTTTTTTAAGAACAATCGTTGCACTGTGCTTTGCAGAATTAACTCATTGTATGTTCTTGCTGATGCAGGTGATATGTGGAGCAGAGATAACCTTAGGCTGCTATAGAACAATTTTTATTTATTTATTTGTGCAAGAAAGAGTCTCAAAAACATAGAAATGGTGCAGGAGCACAACCACTGTGAAACATAAATATTTCTTTTAAGAAACTGGGTTTTAATGGCCTCATAAAGTGAGCAGAGAAGCCCACTAGACAAAATGCAATAACCTAAGTTTGCTGGTCTCAGTTTTAAAGTAAACAAAAGTTTATACAAACTATTGACATGTTTTACAGGTTGACTTGTGCACTCTCTGTTCTGTTTTAGACAGGGTCACTTATCCATGGTTGTACAACTGATGAAGTATGGGGCAGATCCATCGCTCATTGATGGGGAAGGATGCAGCTGCATTCACCTAGCTGCTCAGTTTGGACATACCTCAATTGTTGCTTACCTGATAGCAAAGGGGCAGGTAAGTGTTTAAAACTCAAGGGAATGCAGGAAGAGGGCAGTGCAGTCGTATAATTGAAAATCCCAAACCATTCAGAGCCCACTCTGTTAAATTTTGTGCCTTTAGAGGTTTGATTCAGCTTTCCATAGTTGCCCAGTTCAGATGTTTCTGTTTTAGAAATGGATAATTCTACTATAGTTCTACTACTACTACTACTACCAGAAGGGAGAAAGTTAACTCTTGCACTTAAGATTCCCACAGTTCAAATGAAGAGCAGAGTATGACATATAGTAGTCTGGGTAGTGATAATAACAGCCTACCTATCTGCTTCTTGCTTGTTGTCCATCATTACATTATAACATCAAGTACAGTGATATCTTGGAATCCGAACTTAATCCATTCCAGAACCCCGTTCGAGTTCCAAGACAATTTTTCCCATTTAAAATAATAGAAACTGGATTAATCCGTTCCTGGGTCCCACAAACTCAAATTTTAACAGTAAATACACTGGATTTTAAGGTAAAATTTTAACAAATAATAATACAGTACAGTATTTTCCTCACTACATGACACAAAGGCGAAAATCACACGAGATGATTTCACTACAGCTTCCGACATTGAACTGAACAACATATGGGTGGCCTGAGAGCTGGGGAAATGTATGCACAAACACACACAAACAACGTGCAGGATGTTCGGATTCCAAAGCAGTGTTTGGCTGGGGCAAAATTTGCTTGAATTTTTTGTTCGGATTCCAAGTTGTTCGAGTACTGGGGCATATGGATTCCAAGGTATCACTGTATATGAAATTGTGTCCTCTTAGGCTTCTGCGGCTGGCGTCATGATTGTAGCAGGTCTCCGGGTCTTGCCACATCTGCGTAGAAAGAGCCGACGTTTCAGCCATCATGCTGTGGCTTTCTTCAGGGTATGCTGTGAGGCCTGCAGTGTGTCTTTTACATATAGTGGGTTAAATGAGAACAGGGCAGTCTGTGGGTCGAGAAATTTGAATTTTTGACAGGAGACCCACAGACTGCCCTGTTCTCAATCAGATCCATGAACCCAGTATATTTATAAAGACACACTGCAGACATCACAGCATACCCTGAAGAAAGCCACAGCATGATGGCTGAAATGGCTCTTTCTACGCAGACGCGGCAAAACCCAGAAACCTGCTACAATCATATGAAATGTGCTCTATTTGGGAGGGTAGTTAGAAGTATAGGAGAGAATGTGCTGGATCCTGTGGCCATCTACCAAGCGCTGATGAATGTACTGACCAGAGTAATCCCTGGGAGCATAGAACTGATTTTTTATGGGACATGTTTTTAGCTGTTGCTGTTTGTTCTACTTTGAGCAGAAACATGCGTCATTTATTATCATATTCTGACCGGTTTGTTGCATGTCAGGCAGCCAGCAGCACATGCAGAACATAATGGCAATGTATATATTACTTCCCCCATTTTTAACTGCATATATCATCTAACTAGAGCTCTAGGTGCAGTAGGGGTACAAGTGTAGCTTGGCAGGAGTAACAACCGCATACTAGTTTGCATATGGCAAGCCTAGATTTTGGAAATGACTTTTGTAGAAACTGATGATTTTGGTTCCAGTGAGTATTATAACAGCTCCTGCAGGATGGTTTGATGTACAAAAGGTCACTAATGAGATCAGTTGTGCCCATTTCAGTAGTTATTAAATTTCCTTACTTAGCGGATGCCTGTTCATGCTTTTGCTGTCTCTCAGTTAATAAGCTATCTTGGGAAAATATGGTATATAATCTAGTATGAGAAAGAGAAGTGAAAAATTATTGACCAGAAAGATTTCAGAATCTATTCCTTACTGATTTCCTGTCTTAGGCTTTTATTATATTCTGGTATTACTTTCTGCGTTGCATATGAAAGCATGCATTGCAATCTGTCTTTGAAATCTCTGCTTGTACTTACCAAACACATGAGTACTTTTATACCTATATTGTGTGTTCCAATCTCATTGTAATAGGGAGAATTTAAAGGAGGAAGGAAATACTTTTTTACAGAAAGGGTGTTAAATGCGTGGAACAGTCTCTCGGAAGAGGTGGTAGAGCCAGAGACTGTGTCTGAATTCAAGAAAGCATGGGATAGGTACGTGGGATCTCTTAGAGGAAGAGATAATGGTTACTATGGATGGGCAGACTGGATGGGCCATTTGGCCTTTATCTGCCATCATGTTTCTATGTTTGGTTTCTAGTCCTACATGTACTTTATAAACTTATTTCCTTAGATTACTCCTGGGCCTATCACCTCTTAACTTCATCCTATGCCCTCTCATTCCAGAGCTTTCTTTCAAATGAAAGAGATTCAACTCATGCGCATTTATATCACGTAGGTATTTAAACGTCTCAATCATATCTCCCCTCTCCCACCTTTCCTCAAAAGTATACAGATTGAGATCTTTAAGTCTGTCCCCATACGCTTTATGATGAAGACCACACACCATTTTAATATCCTTCCTCTGGACCGACTCCATCTTTTTATATCTTTTTGAAGGTGCGGTCTCCAGAATTGTACAATATTCTAAATGAGGTCTCACCAAAGTCTTATACAGGAGCATCAATACCTCCTTCTTTTACGTCCCTTCCGAATTCCATAAGCTAGGCGTTCAATCTCAATCCGGGAGTCGCAGAAGTCCAATGGTTTTCTGAGCACATGCTCCACCCCCTTAGCCTGAGAGCTAGCAAACATATCTAGTTACAATTTCTACAGAAGTCTCTTGCAGTTGCTCTGTGTTTTCAGTCAATGAATGGCAAGGAAGCTAGGGCCGGTTGCCTTGGTTCGGCCTTGGCCATCTCACGAGCTCTTGTATGTGTTTCCTCCGTGGCCTCTGGTCAGTTGGGTCCTCCGCTGGATAGCAATGTTTCCCAGCCTGGTGCTTCTAATAGCTTGAGACTGGCCTCATCGCTCATGGTATGCAGATCGCGTCCATCTTCGGTGGGATGAGAAACTCCGGCTCCCTCTTCATCGATATCTTCTCAGTCAGGGGCCAATGCTCATGGAGAATCCACGGTGTTTTGGTCTTACGGCACGGTTCTTGAGTGCTCATTGTTGATGAAGCGCGTTTTTTTGGATGTAGTTCTCTCAACTCTTTTGCACTTGATGAAACCCTCTACTATGGGGTCTTGTGCCAAAGCCTGAAAGGCTAAGGATCATGTGGAGCCTGAGAAGGTTCCATTTTGGTGAGCCTGGTTTTATTCAGGCAGGCCTAGAACCAGGTTTAGCAGTGTTCTCCCTATAGTTTAGGTTGTAGGCCTTTCATGTTTTAGAGTGCGCTGAGGTGCTAGTTCACTTACTGCTCATCCAACTATTTTCAGGTTTATGGGAGGGGCACTTCGTTTGCGACCTCCCTTATGTCTTCCATTCCCTTCGTGGAATCTTAACATCATTCTGCAGGGCCTTGGAGATGCCCCATTCAAACCACTGAAGGGTGCTTCTCTTCTGGATCTGGCTGTCCAGACTGTCTTTCTGGTTGCCTTTGTCTTGGCATGCCGTATTTCAGAGCTTTGGACTCTTTTGTGCAGGGAACCCTTTCTTCATATTTCAGACGTAGGTAGGGTTCTCCATACTGTCCCTTCCTTCTTGCTGAAGGTGATTTCTGCCTTCCATGTCATTCAGGAAGTTCGTTTGTTGGCATTCCCTTCCACAAGTTCAGAGAGAAAGGGTCGGATTTTGCACAAATTGGATGTCAAGAGAGTCTTGCTCCACTGTTTGGTTGGAGTGGTCTAATGATTTCTAGCTGTCTGATCTCCTATTTGTCCTGACTGCTGCGCCTCACTGGGGTTGACCAGCATCCAAGTCTTTGATCACTCGTTGGATTTGAATGACCATTTCCACAACTTTCTTCACCCATGGCAAGCAGCCGTCAGTTTCTCTTACGACCCACTCGACTGTTTCTGCATCGTGGGCGGAGTCTCACACGATTCATCAGGATGAAATTTGCAGGGTGGCTACTTGGTTCTCTCTTCATACTGTTACCCGGTTTTTCCATGTAGCTGTGGTGGCTCGCTCTGATGCCGTTTTTGGGACCTCGGTGTTGAGGGCAGGCTCTTCTGTCCCTCCCTAGCTGCTACCTTTGCTTTGGTACGTCGTCTAATGTATGAAATACAGAAGGGACGTAACAGAACTACTATTTTATTTACCCAACCCCCTTTTATAAAACAGTAGTGCAGTTTTTAGTGCTGGCCACGGCAGCAACAGCTCCTTTCCCCACTAGTTTCTTTGTTGTGAAAAGCGTTCAAGTCTGTACGGAGAATAATCAAGGCAGAAAGAAGCAAGCTATTCCAAACAACTGAATGTATACAGAGAGGGTGGGTCATATGGAATCCTACAAGGACTAACAGAAAGAAGATTATCGAAGGTATAAACCTAATCTTCCATTAAAAGGTATAAATCAATCAATCCAACCTTCCACTCGCACCAGCTTATTCCCCAAATATAAGATATACAGTATAACATCTGCCAGTATTCTGTCCTGCAATGGTAAAAGGAAGCAAGTCCCTATTTTTACTGAAGCATGTGCTTCCTTTTGCCATTGCGGAGCAGTTTTAATTTGTGGAGGAACCAGTTACCTTCAAGACCCTCCTCGGCACCGCACTCACCTACCTCCTGAAACACCTCGCCCTACAGGACAAACTCCGCCTCTCTCGCAGAACATTACTGTTCACATTTTCTTCTCCCAAAGGATGCAAATTCAAAAGATTCCTCAACAGGACACTCTCCTTTCAAGCAGTGATCTGGAACAAAACCTTAAGCGACCTAATCCTGAACGCACTAACATACCATTCATTCAAAAAATCACTAAAAACCCACTTATTCGACAAATTTATCTGATCCTTCTATTCCGCTCGTCTCTTACCTCTTCTCATTTGCTCCTTCTTCCTATCCTACCACCCCATTCACTCAACTGTCTTACACACTTTCCCAAATCTAACTGATGTAACCTCGCTGTCTTTACAGCATCTCTTGTTGTTCTTGTTGTATACTGTCTTGAGAAAGGTATGATGAAATAAAGCTATTATTATTATTACTCATGCCAAGAAAGCAGGCCATAGAAATGGTTGGCTAGGTAGTTTTATTGTTCTGTTTGTGATGGCCAAACACAAGGTCTATTCATAAAACCAGGAAGAAGGCACAACTAGTTTTCATTTACCGCTTACTGTTAAAACTGAATATATTACCCTAAAATTAAAGTCATGCAGCAGTTGGCATGTTGAATCTTCCAAATCCATGTAACACTTTTTGGTTTGCCCAGTGCTTGGGGAAGTCTCTGACACACTGCAGAATTTTGCTGAGACCAGCTCATGAAATGTGCTTGGCAGGAGAAAGAAATACAACTGTTGAAAGCCACGTGCAGGGATTTTATTGGGCTTGTTTGGGCATGCAGCCACTTCAAGAGCCTTTTTAAAGTAGTACCGAGTTTGATATTTGTTTTATTTGCCTTGCAACAGCAGATGGTGCTATGGCTCACGAAAGCTTTAATCTTATGAATGATAATCCTTTTCTTTACATGCTGCATTGTGCAGTGGCCAGTTTAGGGGAGAGAACAATCTCTGGACTGTAGCCATAAGAACATAAGAACTGCCATCTCCAGATCAGACCTTCGGTCCATCAAGTCCGGCGATCCGCACACGCGGAGGCCCCGCCAGGTGTACACCTGGTGTAATTTATAGTCCACCATATCTTTATATGCCTCTCTTAAGGAGATATGCATCTAGTTTGCTCTTGAAGCCTAGGACGGTCGATTCCGCAATAATCTCCTCTGGGAGGGCATTCCAGGTGTCAACCACTCTCTGAGTGAAGCAGAACTTCCTGACATTAGTCCTGAACCTGTCCCCCCTTAGCTTCATTCCATGTCCTCTAGTCCGTGTCAAATTGGACAGTGTAAATAATCTTCTCTGCTCTATTTTGTCGATTCCTTTCAGTATTTTGAAGGTCTCGATCATATCCCCAAGCATTCTCCTTTTCTCAAGGGAGAACAATCCTAGTGTTATAAGTCTATCCTCATATTCCAGTCTCTCCATACCCTTCACCAGTTTTGTTGCTCGTCTCTGCACCCTCTCCAGCAGTTTTATATCCTTCTTTAGGTAGGGAGACCAATGTTGGACGCAGTATTCCAAGTGTGGTCTGACCATTGCCCTATAAAGCGGCATTATAACTTTCTCCGATCTACTCGAGATTCCTTTCTTTATCATGCCCAACATTCTATTTGCCTTCTTTTCCGCTGCCGCGCATTGTGCCGACGGCTTCAGGGTCCTATCTATCAGTACACCCAGGTCCCTTTCTTGTTCACTCTTCCCCAGAGTTGCACCTGACATTGTATACTCGTATTCCTTATTTTTATTGCCTAAATGCATTACCTTGCATTTCTCCACATTGAACTTCATCTGCCATTTCTCCGCCCATGTTTCTAACCGACACAAGTCGCTCTGGAGTTTCTCTCTATCCTCCTGCGATCTGATTGCCCGGCATAGTTTTGTATCGTCTGCAAACTTGATGATCTCACTGGATGTTCCTTCCTCCAGGTCATTGATATAAATATTAAAAAGGATCGGCCCAAGTACCGAGCCCTGGGGTACACCACTAGTCACTTTCTCCCAGTCGGAGAACTTCCCATTTATGCCCACTCTCTGCTTTCAGTTTTCCAGCCATTTGCCTATCCATCTTTGTATATCTCCCTCTATGCCATGGCTTTGTAGTTTCCTGAGAAGTCTTTCGTGTGGAACTTTGTCGAACGCTTTCTGGAAGTCCAAGTATATTATGTCCACAGGCTTCCCACTATCAATTTGCTCGTTTACGGTCTCAAAAAATTGGAGTAAATTCGTCAAACATGATTTCCCTTTCCTGAATCCATGTTGACTGGGTTTCATCAAGTCGTGTGCGTCCAAGTGCCGGACTATGCTATCCTTGATCAGTGCTTCAACCATCTTGCCGGGGACCGACGTAAGACTCACAGGCCTATAGTTGCCCGGTTCCCCTCTCGATCCTTTTTTGAAAATTGGCGTGACGTTCGCTATCCTCCAGTCGTCCGGTATCTGTCCAGTTCTGATTGTCAGGTTTGCAAGTTTGTGCAATAACTCTCCGATTTCAACCTTCAATTCCTTTAAGACTCTCAGGTGAATTCCATCCGGTCCAGGGGATTTGTCACTTTTAAGTTTGTCGATCTGATAGTATATCTGGTCTAAGTCCACTTCAACTGTGGTGAGGCTGTCCTCTATTTCTCCTGGAAACACTTTCTCTGCTTCAGGTATTGTTGAGGTGTCTTCCTTCGTAAAGACAGACGCAAAGAAGGAATTTAGTTTGTCTGCGATTTGTTTATCTTCCTTGATGTACCCTTTTCTTCCCTGGTCGTCCAGGGGTCCCACTGCCTCTTTTGCAGGTTTTTTCCCTTTCACGTATCTAAAGAAGGGCTTGAAGTTTTTGGCCTCCTGGGCTATTTTTTCCTCATAATCCTGTTTGGCATCCCTCACCGCCTTGTGACATTTCTTCTGATCATCTTTATGTTTGTTCCAGGCTTCGGTTGTCTTTATGCATTTCCATTTTTTGAAAGAGTCCTTCTTTTCTTTTATGGCTTCCTTCACCTGTATGGTAAGCCATGCCGGTTCTCTTTTGCTCTTTGTTCTCCGATCTTTGGAAATCCTCAGAATGTAGAGATCTTGTGCTTCTGTGATAGTATTTTTCAGTAGGGACCATGCCTGATCTACCGTTTCAAGTTTGTTCACCATCTTCTCTAGTCGTTTTTCTACCATGGCCCTCATGCGATCGTATTTACCCTTTTTAAAGTTTAAGGTGGTGGTTAAGGTTTTGGCATGTTTCCCTTTCCCGATGTCAAGTTTAAAGTTGATTACATTGTGATCACTCGTTCCCAGTGGAACCACGACTTCCACTTCTGTTATCGGTCCCGTGAGGCCATTTAGGACCAAGTCCAAGGTGGCGTTGCCTCTTGTCGGCTCTTTTACCATTTGTTCCAGGAAGCAATCCCCTAGCACCTCCAGGAACTTGGCCTCCTTGCCGCAGTTGGAGGTTGCTAGTTTCCAGTCTATCCCTGGGAAATTGAAGTCTCCCAATATAATTACATTGCCCGTCTTGCATTCTTGTTTGATTTCCTCCATCATTTCTGAGTCAGTTTCCTCCGCCTGTCCTGGGGGACGATAGTAAAGGCCAATTTTCGTATCTGCACCATATTGACCAGGAATTTTGATCCAGAGTGACTCAAGCTTCTCTTTCATTTCTGTTGTAACCATTTCAACAGAATCTATTCCCTCCTTAACATATAGAGCAATACCTCCACCTTTCTGCCCTACTCGATCTCTTCTATACAGTTTGTATCCCTGTAGTACTGTGTCCCATTTGTTTTCTTCATTCCACCATGTTTCTGTTATGCCAATGATATCCAATATGTCATGTCTCGCTATTGTCTCTAGTTCCCCCATTTTGTTACCTAGACTTCTAGCATTCGTATACATACATCTAAATTCCCTTTGTGTTACCTTTTTGGACCTTCTACTCTTGGCCGTCCCTATAGTTTCAAATACGGTATCCTTTACTGCTCCTGTGTTATCACCCTTGTTTGCTGTGTGGTCGTCCTCTCCTGTGTCTGAGTTGTCCCTTCCTGCTTTTTCTCCCTTATTGGCTGTGGGGTCGTCTTCTCTTGTGTAGGAGTAGTAGTCCTTGGCTTCTTCGTCGGGGCATCCTGCTATCCGTGCCATCGACCGGTGGTCGACTGTCGGCTTTCCCCTATCTTTCAGTTTAAAGCCTTCTCGATTGCCTTCTTCATGTTGCCTGCCAAAACTCGTGCTCCTTCCTTGTTGAGGTGTAGTCCGTCCCTTCTGTAGTTCTTGCTTTTTCCCCAGAACGCCGTCCAGTTGCGCACGAAGTCGAAGCCTTCTTCTTCGCACCATCGTCTCATCCAGGCGTTGATTACTTGCAATTCCCCTTGTCTCTTTCCATCCGCTCTTGGTACTGGGAGGATCTCAGAGAAGGCCACCCTCACCTCCCTGATCTTCAGTTGTCTTCCGAGTGAGCGGAGCTGGCCCTTCAGCTCTTCCCTGTCATACTTCCGCCCGCTCACATCATTTGTTCCCACGTGGATAAGCACAGCGGTGTCCTCTCCCCCTGCGCCATCTATGATCCTGGAGATCCTGTTGGTCACATCCTTCACTCTTGCTCCAGGCCATATTTTGTTTTCTATACAGTATATACAACAGAGCTGTTGAGTGATGGTATAAGTTCTTACTTAACATTAAGACCTGCTAGTAAGTTCTGGCATTCATTTGAGGTAATATAAAACCCCAAATTATTTGTGGTGGAGGTGGAGGATGTTCACAAGCAAGCAGGAAGGAGATTTCTGTATCACCAGTTGGAAATGGTATTCCAGTGCAATAGATGAGACATTCCAGACAAGTGGGTAGTGTCTTTATGGCCACGTACCATCTACAGAAGAAATCCAGTTCAGATTTTTCTCTGTGCCTCTTCTGTACTTCACTGAGCTCCTTAGTTCCACCTACAGTTTTTTCCTTCTGCACGCATGCCAGCAGGGGTGTGTTTATTCTGTTCTCTCCCCTTTTATTATTTTTTGCTGGGTCGGATTATGTGACTGACACTTTATATGACCTTATGCTCCAGAACAAGCAGAGCCATATTCCTCTCCACTTTCGGTGGTGCTCTTTTTTCTCCAGGCTGGTCTTGATCAAGGCCTCACTGTGGCGTCATTTTGGGTCCAAGTGGCTGGGCTCACTTGTTTTCAAGCCCGGGGTTGTCATTCATCTTTGGCATCTCGCCTTGATGTTGCCAGATTTCTGAAAGGGGCTCTTTGCATTAGACCACTGATTAATTTGCTGTTCCCTTCGCGGGACCTCACTCTGGTGCTATGTAGTCTACCTAAGATTCTCTTTGAGAACCTTCGGGATGCATCCCTCTTGGAATTGACGCTCAAAATGGTCGTTCTGTTCGCTGTTATTTCAGCAAGGCATGTCTCTGACCTCCAGGTTCTTTCTCAGAGACGGGGGATATCCTTGTGCACGGTTCCTTCCTTTCTGCCGAAGAAGGTTTTCGCTTTCCATGTTAATCAGGGAGCCCAGTTGCCTGTTTTTCAGCCTGCTGGTTCAAAGACACGGAATTGTGTTTTGAGGAACCTAATGTGCACAGAGTGCTTCTTCACTATCCTGGCGGTCACAAATGAGTTTTGCCTTTCTGACCATTTGTTTGTGCTGACTCATTCTGTCAAGCAGGGCACTCCCACTTCTAAGACCATAATTTCCAGATGGATCCGTGAGACCCTTTCGTCAGCCTACATTCTTTCTGGGAAACAGTCTCCTGTTCCGTCAAGGCGCATTCTTCTAGATGTATGGCTTCTTCGTGGCCAAAGCTAGAGCTTTGGATGTGTTGGCAAGACAGGACCTTTGGGTCCTCAGTCTTGAGGGTCAGCACAGTAAGTCCACCTTAGCTTTTTGGGGACTGCTTTTGTATGTCCCACTTGTCTAGAACAGAGTTTCTCAACATGCAGTACATACACGAGCCATTTGTTGGGGGTATGTGACACTATACGGGTCTCCTACCCCCACAGCTTTAATTTCCATGAGGGAAAGCAGGCTTTTCATATCATGAAATGTAGACTGTAACTTAGACATAACTCTTTTCCTTAATCACAGAGCTCTGAAATAATCTTACCACCCCACTGTGGATTTTGAGTTCCTTCCAATTATTCTGTAAGCACCTGAAAACTAGGCTCTTCACAAAATTGTAATGTTCTCTTCCCCCCCCTAGATTGAATACCCAACCCCTCTATGCTACTCCTTCCTTTATTAAACTCTTGTAAACCATGCTGAGCTCTATAATTATGAAGAGGATGCGGTATATAAACTTAAGGTTTAGTTTAGTTTAACTAACTCGGCCAGCCTTCTCTTTGTGTCCTTCAATCCAAGCAGGATAGGGGAGACAGTAATAAAGCAGATCCTATCCAACAAGAAGGTGGACTACATAACTCGCATTGACTGGTACACCTTCCCTTTTATGATACAGCCAAGTGTTAAAAGGATTTCTTTGTAGAAGGTCAATTGCCTTCCTTCCCACTTCCATCATTATATGAGCTACGTGCTGAAGAATTCAACTTAATGTGGTAGAGGCAACTTTTAGCTTTGGCTGATTTAATTTTGTTTGCTAATAGACCAAACAGTTGCTTACCTGTAATGGATCCAAGCACTATTGTATCAGATTGAGGAGCAGAAAGGCAGCTGCAATGTGGGTACTTGCTTAGTCTTTCTGAATTCAGAGAGCCAGATCCTTATTGACCTTTGGATAATGTCACCTGCTAATGTGTTTAATTTATACTGCTGTCTATGAAGAATCCCCATTATAGGTATGCAACTTCACTTGCTCAAATCTGAATGTGTCGCAGGGTAGCACAATTTTTAGACTCTGTATTTTGGATGACTACAGTTGAAGCCTATTAAAATGTCTACTTTTGTATTGAACAAAAATATATTTAACATTTATTATGTTCATATTCTTTCTAATATGTTATAGTGGAACATATTAGGCCTCATCATGAAAATGTCTTCTCTTGGATTGGCTGCTTTGAGAACGGGCTACTGGGCTTGATGGACCTTTGTTCTGACCCAGTGGAGCTATCATATTCTTACATTAATCTTAAATTATCTTTACACAAAAGAAATGTTTTGGTGTTTGGTGTATTCCCTTGTGTACTGTGACAACATTTTACTAACTCTGTCAAATATTAATAGATAAACACAGGGAACTCACTTGACTAAATATGGCCTTTAATGTGACAGTAGTGACTAAAGAACTCTTAACATAATTCTGTGGGGATTTAAAAAGAGCAAAGTTAATTTACAACCTTCCTGTACTGTTCTTGGGTTATTTGAGCTACCCCAAAAAGTAGTACCTGTTACACCTTACCTTTATAGGCTTTTATTTTCTGTAGTAGTGTATCTGACATGGGATTTCTTTATACAATCTCTTTGTAGGAACATACAAATAGCCTTACTGGATCAGACCAATGTTCCATCTAGCCCAGTATCCTGTCTTCACAGAAGCTAATCCAGGTTACAAGTACCTGGCAAAAACCCAAATAGTAGCAACATTCCATGCCAGGGCAAGTAGTGGCTTCTCCTATGTCTTTCTCAACAGCAGTTTATGGACTTTTCCTCCAGGAACTTGTCCAAAACTTTTCTCTTGGGTCATTAAGGAACTAAGGGTAGTCATAATTATGTGGGAGGGGGGAAGGGGTAAGATAATTTGAGGAAAAGATATGATAAGAATCAAGACTTTGCTTCTGAACTTAAGTCTTTTTTGCTTAGATTTTACTGAGGGGAGGGGGAACTATAGGGGGTTCTTAGACTTTATACAAGGTTTGTATTATAATAACCAGCACTATTCAGTTGTTTGCTGTAATGCTGTTTTATTGAATTTTTAAATAAAATTATGTATATCCAATGTTTGCAATCCTAGTAATCATTGAATGAGAACTTGAGCTCAGATGTCCTGGGGTTGGGTCAGTGGTGTGGCCTTTAACTTCCCAGTAATGGCACATGATTCTTACTGTAGGTTTCATTCTCAGGAGTTATACTTACACAGGACTGTTATACTTTTCTAAGTAATATTCTTTTTCTTTTTAGGATGTAGATATGATGGATCAAAATGGAATGACTCCATTAATGTGGGCAGCTTACAGAACACACAGGTAATAAAGTGAATGTATTATCTCCAAGTATTGCTAAAATATATATATATATATATATTTTTTTTTTAAACTTTTGCAGGTTGATTAATTAAAATCTTCTAACCTAGTTTGTTGGCTTGGTTTAAGGGGAAGAGTGTGGCGCAATGGTTAAAAGCTACAACAGCCTCAGCACCCTGAGGTTGTGGGTTCAAACCCACACTGATCCTTGTGACCCTGGGTACGTCACTTAATCCCCCCATTGCCCCAGGTACATTAGATAGATTGTGAGCCTGCCGGGACAGACGGGGAAAAATGCTTGAGTACCTGAATAAATTCATGTAAACTGTTCTGAGCTCCCCTGAAAAATTGAATAAATAAAGTGTTTCACTTTTTTAATTTTATTTATTTATTGTATTTATTTGCCTATATTTTAAGTGGATTCCAATAAACCTACTTGTTACTGTTCAAGCACAGGTTCTCACTCTGCTCCTCAAACTACTCATAATAAGGTTAATTCTTCTATGCTTTTGTGGTATAAATCATGACCTTGCCTGAATCAAAGATTGTAATTCACTAATGGAGTATTTTACCATCTTGGAAAAATGCCCACCTAGTGATCTTTATGTCCACTAGGCAGAGACAGGAAAAGCAGATGCTTTGATCTCAGTAGTGGCAGTAGGCACGCTAATGACATTTAAAACAGTCCTTTTTTTTTTTTTTTTTTTTAGTGTGGATCCCACGCGATTGTTACTCACCTTTAATGTGTCTGTCAATCTTGGTGACAAATATCACAAAAACACAGCATTGCATTGGGCAGTGCTGGCAGGAAATACCACAGTCATTAGTCTTCTCCTAGATGCTGGGGCCAATGTCGACTCTCAGAATGTTAAGGTAAACAGTAGTACGTGCTACATTATACGAGCATTTTTCCGAGGGGCCACTGAAAAGTTCTCGGCCCAACCAGAAGAGAATGATGCGAAGCCGTGAAACTTACAAGTTATTCCACACTTTTCTTGATACTTTGTTTCAATGAGGCAAATGCATCTAGTAAATGAGCACAAGTATAGGGAAACCAAGCCATTGTGACATCACCAATCAGGTTGGCTCTTAGGCATTGGTGGAAGGAGGCACTATTACATCACAATACGAGGGGCTACTGAAAAGTTCTCAGCCCAACCAAGAAGAAAATGATGCGGAGCCATGAAACTTACAAGTTATTCCACACTTTTCTTGACACTTTTCATTTTATTTCATGTCATTGAAACAAAAAATGTCAAGAAAAATGTGGAATAACTTGTAAGTTTCATGGCTCCGTATCATTTTCTTCTTGGTTGGGCTGAGAACTTTTCAATGGCCCCTCGTATGTGTCTTTCTGTTGGAGATGAGGAAAGTACTCCAAAAAAAGGCTGAAGTATTTTATTCTTTATGTAGAACCTCTGTTGGAGGACTGAAGGATGCTATCCTTGTGCATCTAACAGTGTAAATTAGTGTTAGATGTTTCAGTGGATGAATTGTTAATTGCACAATCGGATACATTTTTATAGGACTAATATGTGTCTCACCTAGGTTTTGGTTTTAAAAGAATTCATTTTTTTAGGCTTGATGAATGACATGCGTCTCTCACCAAGACAGGAAATATATTGAGTTGGTCCTCTTAAAAATGTATCATCTTAGATTTAAGCAACGTTAATTTTAGTGGAAAAAAATGAGAGATTGATACATACATACAAACATTCTTATTTACTTACTTACCCTCCCCCCTTTACAAAACCATAGTGTGATTTTTGGTACCTGCTGCAGTTGTAACAGCTCCGATGCTTATAGGAATTCTATGGCCATTGGAGCTGTTACTGCAGCGACCGGCGCTAAAAACTGTGCTATGGTTTTGCAAAAGGGGAGGGGCTTATTTATTTATATATTCCACTCTATCAACATTTCTAGGCACATTCAACAAACAAATACATTAAGACAGCAATTACTTAATAAACCTAAAAACACTTTAAAAACAAAAAAAAATGAGATGAATGCTAGCAGGCTCCAGCTCTCCAAACCATTCTTTGAGTTAGAATCATAGTAACATAACATAGTAGATGACGGCCAACCTGGTTCAATTTAAATTTTTTCTTCTTAGCTATTTCTGGGCAAGAATCCAAAGCTCTACCCGGTACTGTGCTTGGGTTCCAACTGCCGAAATCTCTGTCAAAACCAGCCCATCTACACCCTCCCAGCCATTGAAGCCCTCCCCAGCCCATCCTCCCCCAAATGGCCATATACAGACTGTGCAAGTCTGCCCAGTATGGGCCTTAGTTTAATATTTAATATTATTTTCTGATTCTAGATCCTCTGTGTTCATCCCACACTTCTTTGAACTCAGTCACCGTTTTCCTCTCCACCACCTCTCTCGGGAGCGCATTCCAGGCATCCACCACCCTCTCCATAAAGTAGAATTTCCTAACATTGCCTTTGAATCTACCACCCCTCAACCTCAAATTATGTCCTCTGGTTTTACCATTTTCCTTTCTCTGGAAAGGATTATGTTCTACGTCAATACCCTTCAAGTATTTGAACATCTGAATCATATCTCCCTTGTCTCTCCTTTCCTCTAGGGTATACATATTCAGGGCTTCCAGTCTCTCCTCATACGTCTCCTATCATTTTCATCACCCTCCTCTGGACCGCTTCAAGTCTTCTTACGTCCTTCGCCAGATACAGTCTCTAAAACTGAACACAATACTCCAAGTGGGGCCTCACCAATGACCTGTACAGGGGCATCAACACCTTCTTCCTTCTACTGGCTACACCTCTCTTCATACAGCCCAGCATCCTTCTGGCAGCAGCCACTGCCTTGTCACACTGTTTTTTTGCCTTTAGATCTTCGGACACTATCACCCCAAGGTCCCTCTCCCCGTCCATGCATATCAGCTTCTCTCCTCCTAGCATATACAGTTCCTTCCGATTATTAATCCCCAAATGCATTACTCTGCATTTCTTTGTATTGAATTTTAGTTGCCAGGCATTAGACCATTCCTCTAACTTTTGCAGATCCTTTTTCATATTTTCCACTCCCTCTTCGGTGTCTACTTTGATACAAATCTTGGTATCATCTGCAAGAAGGCACACTTTTCCTTCTAAACCCTTCAGCAATGTCACTCACAAACATATTGAACAGGATCGGCCCCAGCACCGAACCCTGAGGGACTCCACTACTCACCTTTCCCTCCTCTGATCGTAAGCAGTTATTTGCTACCACCCTGCATTTTCTTTTGTGTTCTTTTTAAATCCCGCTTGCCATCTAGTTCAATCGTTCCAGCGAGGGCCCATAGACTGCAGTTCCCTCCAGAACATGGTGCAGATGCACTGTGAGTCTGTGCACTAGATTGCGCCATTTTTTCTTTATTAGTGATTTTTTTAAATTAATTTAGTCTATTAATATTTAGTTTATTTAGCTAATAACATTTTAATTATGGTCTGATACTGATATTTAATTTAGGTTATTTACTTTAACCTTAAATTTGTTTTAGTAAGTTTGTTCTAATTTGCTATTTGTGGGGTAGACCCTATATACCATAATTAGAAGGAAGTTTCTTTTTATCTTTAGGTTTAATTATATGATATATTATATACGTTGAACTGTATATTGTATAGGCCAGTGTTTTTCAACCTTTTTTGGGCAAAGGCACACTTGTTTCATGAAAAAAATCACGAGGCACACCACCATTAGAAAATGTTAAAAAATTTAACTCTGTGCCTATATTGACTATATATAAAGTAATTCTCTTGAATAGGAATCAAATAAACACAAAGAAAGTATTTTATAATTACTTTATTATGAAATATTAAGTAAACAGAATAGTGAAAAATTATAAAATACTTTATTCATTGCGAAACCTGGGCCTGTTTGGCTGAACACAAAGCTGATATTCTGGCTGGAATCGAAGAAAGACACACACGTAGCTCTTCGTCAACAGCTCTCAGTCTCTCTCTGTATTTGGTTTTTATAGCATACAAAAATAGACAAATATACCCTCCATCCTTTTTATTAAACCACAATAGCAGTTTTTAGCGCAGGGAGCTGCGCTGAATGCCCAGCGCTGCTAGTGACGCTCATAGGCTCCCTGCGCTAAAAACCACTATTGCGGTTTAGTAAAAGGTGACCATATTGTAAAATATAGACAGCAGATATAAATTCAGAACTGTGCATAGTAAGTGAAGGGAAGTTTTCATCTCTGGGAATTTACCCAGTTAACTATTAAGTTATTTGGGCAAATTCCTTTGAAAACTGTGGTAATACTGCCTCCACTTTGCTAAATTTAAAATAAAATCATTTTTCCTACCTTGTCTGGTGATTTCTGGTTGCACTTTCTTCTTCTGACTGTGCATCCAATCTTTCTTCCCTTCTATCAGCCTGTATGCTTTCTCTCCTCCACACCTCATTCCCTCCCCCAACTTTTTCTTCCTCTCTCCCTGACCTTTCTTTCTTTTTTTCTGTTTCTCTTCTTTCCTTCTGTTTCCCTGCCTGCCCCCTTTCTTTCTTTCTCCCTGCCGTTCCCCAAGCCACTGCCGCTGCCATCGGGGAACAGGACCCACCAATGGATAACAGGCCCCAAAGCCGACGCCGACGCATGCTCTCCCTGACGTCAATTCTGCAATCGGAGAGAAAGTTCCGCCCAGCCAGGCAGCGATTTGGCTGGCCCGAACTTCCTCTCTGACTGCAGAATTGACGTCGGGGAGAAGAAGACTTATCGGCTCGATAGATTAGATCGCCAAGACAAAGTGAGTCCTGGGTGATCGACTCACTTTGCCTTGGCGAGCTACTGGCGCCCCTGCCTCGGGCCCCCTGTCAGCTCCGGGCCCCTGAATGCAGGACTGGTAGTACTGCCCTGATGGCGGCCCTGCGGCACACCAGGCAACATCTCGCGGCACACTAGTGTGCTGCGGAACAGCGGTTGAAAAACACTGGTACAGGCATAGTATACTTACTTAGTTGATGCATTATAACACCATTACAACAGCTCATGTATATTGCTTTGTATTATTACATCACTACAGAAGCCATGCTTTGTAACATTATTGCAAAAGTTCATGTAAACTGCTCAGATTTGACTGCTTCTCTCATTAGTAGCGGTATATAAGCTTTTAATAAACATAAACATTGTTCAACAGATGACTTACTTGGATTTGATATCTAATTATCCACCTTTCTAAATTTAATCACGTTGCAGTGTTTGCAGGTGCAAGCTCAGAGTGCAGGAACTCAGTAGTAGCTGGAAAGTAGTTGGCTTAATCTTCACCAGACTGCAGTGCCATGAAGTTTCAAGTTTATTTAAAATTTCTTATACCGCCCAATCAACCTTCTAGGCGGTGTACAAAATCATTGAAACATAAAAACATACTTTAGCTAAAATACAAATTTAAGATGACAAAGCATCACCAAACAATAACAATAACTTGCAAAGACAAAGACAAGCAGGAACAAAAGGTAAAAAGGCAAGAACTACAATAGTCAAGGTAAAAGAGTTAAGAGAAAAAATAATAGGAGGAACTGCTATAAATAATGTTGAACTCAAGTGCCCTTAAAAGGACAGTTAGGTCTCGAAGGCATCAAGAAAGAGAAATGTCTTTAGCTTCGTCTTAAAATTATTAAGAATTGATTCTTCACATTAGTAATTTGGGATACTATTCCAGAGAGAAGGGGCGGTATCAGTGAAGATAGTAGACCTTGTTGTATTTATATACTTCAGTGACGGAATAGAAAAAAAGATTATTGGCTGTCGATCTTAGAGTCTTAAAAGGATTATAAGGGGTAAGAAGATTATTAATAAATTTGGGTTGATTGTTTAGTCTGGTCTTAAATGTTAGCAGAAGAATTGAGCTTAAAAACTGAGAAACAGTTGCTCTGCATACCTTTCATTTGATACAAATCTTTTATTACCTTGGCAGGGAGAGTCTCCACTTGATTTGGCAAAACAGAGAAAAAATGTTTGGATGATCAACCACTTGCAGGAGGCAAGACAGGCAAAAGGGTACGACAGTCCATCATTTCTGAAAAAGCTGAAAGCAGATAAGGTGAGCTGCTGGTGATCCTTCAGGCTTTAGTTTACATTAAAGTCTGAGGAGCGACAAATGTTGTAGAACTACAAGTTGAGAATATAGCAGAGATCGGTGCAGGATTGAGGCTGCACGTACAGTGCAATCTCGCTATTTGTGACAGTGCGGTTCTTAAAAAAAAAAAAAAAATCACAAACAGCAGATAGCGAAACAGTGTCCCTATGGAAATATAGGGCTTAGGTTCCAGCTATACCTATGTTTAAAAAAAAACCAAAAACCAGAAAGTGAATAATTATTCCTCTAAGGAAAACAGCTGTCAGAACAGGTTTAGTGACGATCGCTGGCTTTAGTGTATCTGGGCCTCAGTCTCTAATTTTGCAAGGTCGTCTTGCAGTTTCTCACAGTCTACATGTTATCTTGCAGCACAATACAGGAATGTTGCAGAAATGATGTGCCCAGGTCCCAGAGAGAAAGAGAGAGGGAAAACTATTGCCGCTGTGGGCAGCCTTCAAGTGATGCTAAAGGGATAAGTCTTGGAAGTCATTGACCTTGCAGCTTTTGGTTCAACTGAGCAGTTGTACAGAGGGATGAGGGAGATGCAGGCAAATGTTTATGTAACATTTTGTATGCATATCAAAATGTATGTGTGTGTATGTGTTTTTTTCCCCCTAGGAATTTCGTCAGAAGGTGATGCTTGGAACGCCTTTCCTAGTGATTTGGCTAGTTGGGTTTATAGCAAACCTTGACATAGAATCTTGGCTCATTAAAGGATTGATGTATGGTGGTGTTTGGGCAATGGTACAATTTCTTTCAAAGTAAGTGTTTAATACTCTTGTTCAGAAAATGCCCATGAAGGCTTTTTTAATCCTTTTGTTCTCACAAGTTATGTTGTGTTCATTTTGCTGTGGCCAGCCAGACGCCTTAAATGAACCTTCCTCTTTCTTTTCTTTTGTTTAATCAAATATGAGATGGGTTCTGTTTTTCTTAAGACCTTCTGCCTTTCCAAGGTTTGATATTTAATTCCAGTACTAAAACTGTATAGTCAAGATGTCTACCCCAAAATAAATGTGCATTACCAATATTTGAAAACATTAAGGGAATAAAGGACTTTTCTTTGGACAATTTAAAGATCTGTGAGACCCGTTTTAAACATGGTGTTTATTTCTGTACACGAGTAGTGGAAGATAAAAACCTTCACATATAAGGTCATAGTAAGATGAAACACAAGAGCAAGGCTGATGTGAATGTTATGGACTGATGGTCACAATATATTGTTTTCAGGCTTATTACCCACAACATCAAGACAGTCTCTGTGGTCTCAAGTCACCATTGTTGTTGCTTTCCACACATTAGTTTCAAATTACTTTTTGTTAGAATTCAATGTGAGCAGAGATGCCCCTTATGAAGTCAGGTAATGTAAGCACTCCTTTTAGAGAATAGCTTAGGTAGGTAGCAATTGAGCTACCAAACCCATAAACCTTTTGCAAAAGCTACAGTAGCAAGCAAAATTGAATTGGTGCAAAATATTTTGTGTGAGGAGACATGGAAAAGGTTATTTGTGCGTGTGAATAAGAGCGAGACATTGTGTGCGAGTATAACAGAAGCAAGCACTGCACAGTAGGTGGCTCTTTCTTCAAGAGGGAGGATTTGTGGCCCAGATTCTGTAAACAGCGCCTAAATCGGCCGGTGCCTACTAAAACGGCACTGGCTGCGTGTCCATCACAGCATCGCAGCTACTGGCACCTAAGAAAAAACTTAGGTGCCGGTAATGTAGGCCAGGTTTTTAAAGGCCTACATTTCTGTTGCCTAAGCTTTACGGAGAATTGTGGCATAGCGGTAACTAAGGTCATCTCCGCTCCTAACCACGTCTACTTTGACCTTAGACACAACTAAATACCATACTGTAGGCGCGATTCTGGTGCCTACTTAAACAAATTTTAAATGGTGCAGTCAATTACAGCAATTAAACTCATCCATAAAGCTAAAAAATATGACCATGTCACCCCCCCCCCTACTTCGAGACTCTCACTGGTTCCAGTCTCTCATAGAACAACTTATAAGATTCTTCTTTTAGTCTTCAAGATCAAGATTTTCTACCTGCCTGCCTTTCTAGATAAATATCTCATCCCACACACCCCTTCCAGGGCCCTCAGGTCCACTAACCAGAATTTACTAACAGTCCCTTCAATCAAGGATTTATATTATACTAAAAATACAATTTTCTCCATTGTCGCGCCCTCACTTTGGAA
Source organism: Geotrypetes seraphini (assembly GCF_902459505.1). Taxonomy (NCBI): domain Eukaryota; kingdom Metazoa; phylum Chordata; class Amphibia; order Gymnophiona; family Dermophiidae; genus Geotrypetes; species Geotrypetes seraphini. The sequence continues at coordinate 41,575,834 of NC_047090.1, read as the reverse complement.
TGCAATGCCATCATACCTTCACTCTGAAAATTCTCTAAACAAGTTTAAGAAAAACCTTAAGACATTTCCTTTTAAAGACGCTTATCAAAATTCCAATTGAGCTCCCCCCATAAATGGGAAAATAAAAACGCTTTCAGGAAGCGACACCCCCTTTTTTTTCCTCTTGTTTTATCCTTCCCTTCTTCCCCTCCTTTTATTTTCATTTATACAATGTAATTACAATTTTCCCTTTCCCCTTCTTTCCCTTTATCCCATACCCATCATAATAAAGTCTTTGTTTTGATCTCAATTCCCCTATTTTTATTTTGATATTTTTTTATTATTATATATTTTTTTAAATATCATTTTAACATTTTAAATAATCTCTTACTTTTTATTATTGCAAACCGACCAGATACTTGTGATGGTAGGTATATCAAATTATAAATAAACTAATTACCACACCAATTAAAGCAGTTAAATTAGGAGCTGGTACCAGTGCCTAACAGCGCCATTTTTAGAATCTGGGCCTGTGTGTTTAAGAAAGAAGAGGGAGCAGCTGTTGTGTTCTGTGTGGCGAGAATTCTGTCATTTGTATGGCTGTTTTTATCTTTCTGTGTGCGGTAAGAAGGTATTGAGTTTTGTTGTTTTTTTACTGTCTGTGTACACTTACCAAGTTGTGTGTGTATTATCCCAGGACAAGCAGGGAGCATATTCTTGACTGATGGGTGACGGTACCGACGGAGCCCCGGTACAGACAATTTTAGAGTGATTGCACTCTAAGAACTTGGAAAGTTCTAGCAGGCCGCACCGCACACACGCGAGTGCCTTCCCGCCCGACGGAGGCACGCGGTCCCCAGTTTCTTAGTTTCCGCGGAGCTAAGAAGACGCACTTTTCAACGGCTGTTGAAAATTTTTTTCCTCATTCGCCTTCCCGCTCGCGTAAACCTCTATGGAAATTGTATTTCCTTTTTTCTTTTATTATTTTCTTATTTAAAAAAAAAAAAAGAATTTCTTTTTTCTTTCTTTTTTTCGGTTTTGCCCTGGCGGGGCCTGCTGCCACCATCGAGGCCTCGGCCTTCGATTTGGCAGAAGCCGTTTTTACGTTCATGCCCCCCCAACCCGGGTTTAAGAAGTGCCAGCGGTGCGCACGGCCCATCTCTCTCACCGACCCGCATAACTGGTGCTTGCAGTGCTTGGGTCCTGACCATCGGGCATCCACCTGCACCCGATGTGCCACTTTAAAAAAGAGAACCTTAAAAAACCGTCAGATCCAGCAGCGGTTATTGTTTGGTACCGACATGTCGGATTCTGCGGCACCGGCCCCGACATTGGCCCCGTCTCAGTCGGCACCTACCTCGTCGACACCACGCCGGCGTCGCATCCTCCAGGTAAGCCGGCTAAGAAGCCTTCCCCGCTGGAGCGTCCTCCGGTCTCAGTAGCAGCAAGCCAAGTCCTGCCGACCTCGAGGCGCCCGCGGAAGCGCTCTGCACCGATTGAGGTGAGCCCCTCGACATCGGGGTCCTCCTCTTCGGAGTGTCGAGCGGCACCAAAGGTACCGCAGAAGAAAAAAACGGTACCGGTGCCTTCGCTGGACGAGCAAATTGCCGCCGTCCTGCAGGTGCAGCTCAAGGAGCAACTGCAGCAGCTCCTTCCCGCTCTTTTGAAACCGAGCCTTCCAGTCCCGGTCCGGTCTGAGCCACCGGTACCGACATTGGAGCAGCCTCTTTTATCTGCATCCACTCTGTCGGTACCGGTACATTCTGCTTCATCGGTATCCATGCCGATCTTAGCGCCGGAACCGAGGGCCTTACATCAGGCTGTGCAAACTTCGGCACCGACACAGCCCTTAACATCTCCCAGTACCGCTTCTCTAAGGTCGGGTAAGTCGACACGCAAAACTCGACACCTGGACCCTTCCACACCGGAGTCCCGGGATCGCAGCTTCCAGGTGAGGGACCCTGATCTGTGGGGTGACTCTGAAGAGCCTCTTCTCTCTGAGGGGGAATGTTCATCGGCTGATGAGGATCCTTCTGTTTTAGATCCGTCCTCTAAGCCTGATGCAACCTCTTTCACCTCATTTCTGAAAGAGATGTGTGATTCTCTCTCTATTCCCTTGGAGGCTGAGTCCAAAAAATCCAAGGCGTTTCTTGATGCACTGGATTTTGACCAGCCTCCAAGGGAATTTCTAAAATTGCCTCTCCATGATATATTAAGAGAGACTTTTTACAAAAATCTGGAGACGCCTTTAACCATCCCAGGAGCCCCTCGCAAACTGGACTCCTTATACAAGGTCATCCCCATTCCTGGCTTTGACAAACCACAACTCCCTCATGAGTCTCTCTTGGTGGAATCCACTTTAAAGAAATCCATGGGAGCTAGTGTGTATGCCTCGGTCCATCCTGGCAGAGAAGGTAAGGCCATGGATAAGTTTGGCAAAAGGTTGTATCAGAATGCGATGCTAGCTAATAGATCAGGGAATTATGCTTTTCATTTCTCATTCTATCTAAAGCATCTCATTCAAAATCTGACTGCTTTTGAGAAATACCTCCCTGACCGCAAAAGATCTGCCTTTCGCAAAGCTTCTTCATCCCTTTTACAACTACGCAAATTCATGGTCAGGTCGATCTATGACACATTTGAGCTGACCTCTCGAGCCACGGCCATGTCGATGGCCATGCGTCGTCTGGCATGGCTCAGGGTTTCAGAACTTGATGTCAACCATCAAGACCGACTGGCTAATGCGCCTTGCCTGGGTGATGAGCTCTTTGGAGAATCCATGGACTCCACTACCCAAAAGCTCTCAGCTCATGAGACTAGGTGGGATACTCTCCTCAAAACAAAAAAGAAAACCCCACCTACTAGGCCTTTTCGACAGCAATCGGCCTACCAACGCAGCTATGTGGCTCATCCTTTGCCACCGGCCCCTCAGCAACCTAGGCGCCAACACAATAACAGAGGCAAAACCCTAGACCAGCGCAACAACAACAACAGGTGAAGCCTCCTCCTCCACAAAAGTCGTCCCAGCCCTTTTGATTTGGTTCTCCAGGACATAGCCAGTATTGTACCATCTGCCCATCTTCCACAACCCATAGGAGGACGCCTTGCTCATTACATAAGCCGTTGGGAAATCATCACCTTGGATCAGTGGGTCCTCAACATCATCCGCCACGGCTATTCTCTCAACTTTCAGACTCTTCCTACCCAAAGTCTGCCAAAAGAGTCTGCTTTGAACACTCCGCAGTCTTTACTCCTTCTTCAGGAGGTTCAATCCCTCCTCCTTCTGAACGCCATAGAGGAAGTTCCTCTAGATCAGCAGGGACAGGGATTCTACTCCCGTTATTTTCTAGTTCCCAAAAAAACAGGAGATCTCAGACCTATCCTAGATCTTCGCGATCTCAACAAATGCTTGGTCAAAGAAAAATTCAGGATGCTTTCTCTGGCCACTCTTTACCCTCTTCTCAATCAAGGTGACTGGCTATGTTCCCTCGATCTCAAAGAGACTTATACTCACATCCCGATCAATCTGGCCTCCAGACAGTACCTCCGCTTCATGATCAATCATTGTCATTACCAATACAAGGTGCTGCCCTTCGGTCTTGCCTCCTCTCCAAGAATGTTCACCAAATGTCTGATTGTGGTGGCTGCCTACCTACGCTCTCACCCCTTCAAGTCTTTCCTTACCTGGACGATTGGTTAATCAAGACCAATTCATCTCAGTCAGTACTTTTGGCCACCAACCAAACCATCCTGTTTCTACAGCTCCTGGGATTCGAGATCAATCTACCCAAATCTCATGTCATCCCCACTCAGAGACTTCAATTCATTGGAGTGGTGCTGGACACAGTCCTCATGAGAGCGTTCCTACCGTCCAACCGTCTTCAAACTCTTCAATCTCTATGTCAGCAGGTACTTCCACAGCGTTCTATCTCGGCCAAGCAAATGATGATATTCTTGGGTCACATGGCCTCCACAGTTCATGTCACACCCTTCGCACGTCTTCACCTGCTCACTCCTCAGTGGACTCTAGCTACCCAGTGATCCCAAGCGACGGATCCTTGCTCTCGACACATATCTATGACATCATCTCTTCGTCGATCTCTACAATGGTGGTTGATATCCTCAAATCTCTCCAGAGGTCTTCTATTCCATCTACCTCCTCATCAACTTGTCATCACCACCGACACCTCCCCTTATGCCTGGGGAGCTCATTTGAACGAATTCCAAACTCAGGGTCTTTGGACAGCCCAGGAAATGAAGCATCACATCAATTTCCTGGAACTCAGAGCGATGTTTTATGCCCTCAAGGCCTTTCAACATCTTCTCCTTCCTCAAGTCCTCCTGCTCTGCACAGACAATCAAGTAGCGATGTACTACATCAACAAGCAGGGTGGGACAAGCTCTTGCCTCTTGTGCCAGGAAGCCCAGAAGATTTGGGCTTGGGCCACAAATCAGCAACTATTCCTGAAAGCAATCTTCATTCAGGGAGAACAGAATTCCTTGGCGGACAAACTCAGCAGAATTCTTCAGCCTCACGAGTGGACTCTCGATCCTGTCACCCTACAGTCCATCTTCGCTCAGTGGGGCACTCCTCAGATAGACCTCTTTGCAGCTCCTCACAATCATCAGCTGCCCCTCTTCTGCTCCAGGCTCTACACCCCTCACCGTCTAGCAGCAGATGCATTTCTCCTGGACTGGTCGAATCTGTTCCTGTATGCTTTCCCTCCACTTCCTCTCATGTTGCGAACCTTGTTCAAGCTCAAGAGGGAACAGGCCACCATGATTCTCATCGCTCCACGATGGCCCAGACAATATTGGTTCTCCCTTCTACTTCAACTCAGTTCCAGGGAGCCTATTCTTCTTCCATTGTTTCCTTCTCTGCTTACTCAGCATCAGGAGACCCTTCTGCATCCCAACCTCCAGTCTCTGCACCTGACAGCTTGGTATCTCTCGGGCTGACTTCGAATGATACTCTTTTGTCCCTGCCCGTTTGTTCCATTCTGGATGCCTCCAGGAAACCTGCCACTCTTCAATGTTATCACCAGAAGTGGACACGGTTTTCTTCCTGGTGTCTTCTTCATCATCATGATCCTACGTCCCTTGCAGTGGAGACCTTGTTGGATTACCTTCTTTCTTTGTCTGACTCTGGACTCAAGTCTACTTCCATCAGAGTCCACCTCAGTGCTATTGCTGCTTTTCATGAGGCAGTACATGGAAAACTCCTTTCAACTCATCCTTTGGTTTCCAGATTTATGCGGGGTCTTTTCAATGTGAAACCACCTCTTAAGGCTCCACCTGGAGTCTGGGATCTTAATATGGTTCTTTCCACCTTGATGAAGCCCCCGTTTGAACCTTTGGCTACGGCTCCTTTCAAGTTTCTCACTTGGAAAGTGGTCTTCCTTATTGCTCTAACCTCTGCCAGGAGGGTCAGTGAGTTACATGCACTAGTGGCGGATCCACCTTTTACAGTCTTTCATCATGACAAGGTGGTTCTGCGTACACATCCAAAGTTTCTCCCTAAGGTTGTCTCTGAATTCCATCTCAACCAATCCATTGTTCTGCCTGTCTTCTTTCCGAAACCTCACTCTCATTCTGGAGAACAGGCTCTACATACTTTGGACTGTAAGCGGGCTTTAGCTTACTATTTAGAGCATACTAAACCCCACAGATCATTCCCTCAACTCTTTCTGTCCTTTGATCCGAATAAATTGGGACGTCCTGTTACGAAACGTACGTTGTCTAATTGGCTTGCAGCGTGCATTTCTTTTTGTTATGCTCAGTCCGGTCTGACACTGGAAGGTTCTGTCACGGCCCATAGAGTTCGAGCTATGGCAGCATCTGTAGCTTTCCTCCATTCCACTCCTATTGAGGAAATCTGCAAGGCTGCTACTTGGTCCTCAGTTCATACTTTTACATCTCACTATTGTCTGGATGCATTCTCCAGACGGGATGGACACTTCGGCCAATCTGTTTTGCAAAATTTGTTTTCCTAATGGCCAACCTTCCCTCCATCCCTCTTTTTGTTAGCTTGGAGATCACCCATCTGTCAAGAATATGCTGCCTGCTTGTCCTGGGATAAAGCACAGTTACTTACCGTAACAGGTGTTATCCAGGGACAGCAGGCAGATATTCTTGAGTCCCACCCACCTCCCCGGGTTGGCTTCTTAGCTGGCTTATCCTAACTGGGGACCGCGCGCCTCCGTCGGGCGGGAAGGCACTCGCGCGTGCGCGGTGCAGCCTGCTAGAACTTTCCAAGTTCTTAGAGTGCAGTCACTCTAAAATTGTCCGTACCGGGGCTCCGTCGGTGCCGTCACCCATCAGTCAAGAATATCTGCCTGCTGTCCCTGGATAACACCTGTTACGGTAAGTAACTGTGCTTTTTGTCAGCTTAGGTTGATGGTCAGTATTTTATTTTTGTACTGCATGACCTGATCTAAGGCCACATAAAGCCACAATATATAAAATATATTGATCTTGTAAGGACATTCATTGTTTTATCCAAGGAATTGTATTTTCCCATAGAACTATTATGGCTTCTTTTTCATGTAAATAGCTTTGAACTAAATGGTATTAGAGCAATCCAGAAATCCTGGATTAGATTAGCTTCAGTGGGAAATATATACACATAAGCTCCACAGCCTATAAAATGTAAGTCTTATTTGAACTACGAGGAACATTTCATAAATAATGCACATGTTTTTTGTTTTGTGTTTTTTCAAGTATTTCTTTACAGTCCTTCAATATAGTCTCCCTGCTTTGCAATGACCTAGTCCCAATGTCCGGGAAGCTTCATTATTCCATCCAGACACCATTTTTGTTTAGTTGCCGAATAGCTCGGGTACCAGCAGGAAAAACCTCTTCCATGTGCCTCAGGCCCCGCCCCCAGGAGGGACCTAAAGCTCCCGGGCCTATTCTGATTGGCCCAGGCGCCTTAGGCCCCACCAGTAGGCGGAGCTTTGGGACGGATGGGCCAATCCGGCCTCATTCCGTCGTTGGCTGCCTGCCGGACAGGCGGGTTTGGCTCCCGTCTGTCCGGCCAACTACAGAAAGGTACGGGGAAGGGGGTTGGGGGTGTCGTGGGGGTCGGCCAGGGGGGTCGCGGGTCGGCTGGGGGGGCGGTCGGAGGTTCTTGGGGGGGGCGGTCGTTGGGGGGAGGGGGGGTTTGCGTCGAGGGCAGGAGGGCCTGGGATCCCTCCTGCCCGTAATGTAGTGTAGGGTGGGGTTAGGGGGTCGCCGTGGCCAGGAGGACTTGGGCTCCCTCCTGGCCCGATATTGTGTGGGGAGTTGGGGAATCGGCGGGGCAAGAGGGCTTGGGCTCCTTTTTGCCCCGATCGTGTCGGGGAGTCGGGGGGGCAAGAGGGAACCAGGCGGAGAGAGGGCAGTTAAGCGCAGTGCCTGCGCGGAAGGATGCAGCTCGGGCGACTTCGTTGTGTGAAACGAAGTTCGTTGTACGGATCAAGACATAAAGTTCGTTGTGCGCAGCGTTCGCTGTGCGAGGCGTCCGTTATGCGAGGCACCACTGTACTATGAAACATCATGATGAGCAACCCAAAAGGCAAGTGCAGTTTAGACAGAGAGACAGACAAGCTGAGTAGGATGAAGGTATTAGGAATAAGAGGCAGGTAAATTTGAATAAGGGATTAACCTTAGTTACAGGTTAATCAGCGAGCTGTTCTAGTGCAATTGGCGTGTCACTCTTGAGCCTGTGGGATGTGTACCTCTCATCGCAAGATCTGGTGTAGAGAGCATCATTTATATTTTTCTGCCATAGGCGCCTGAGCCAATCAGGGCCTTATGCCCCTCCTGGAGCATCCCAGGATGCATAGGAAGAGGAAGGCCCGCCATTTTGGAGAGGTGGGTCTGCAGGTAAGAGGGAGGGACTGAGCATCCCTCCTACTCTCTTCTTCTATATAAGAGGTGGGGCTGGGGCAGGTGGCTGAGGCAGAAAGGAGTGGGAATCCGTCCTGCCAACGATCATCGTTGGGTGGGGGGAGTTCTGGATGGCATGATCTCAGCAGGGGGGAGGGTCGGGAGTGTAGGGGGGTCGGGTGGCTGAGGCAGAAGAGACTGGGCATTCTTCCTGCTGACTATCTTCGGGGGGGGGAGAGGATTGGGAGTGTGGGAGAGGCTCCAGGTAGAGAGTTGTGCGGGGACAGAAATCCTACCCATCCCCATCAAAGTCCCACCCATCCCCATGAGGAATCCCACCCGTCCCCACCCATCCCCGTGAGGAATCCCCTCCGTCCCCGCCCGTCCCTATAAACTTCAGAAATAGTTATTTCATTTAATTATGCTACTGAATTAAAGGCTCTGGTAGAAACCCATTTACAAATAAGCAAAGAGATTTTATTAATTTGGAAATATTAATTGGGAAGAATACATACTTTGCAAACAGGTTTCTACCAGAGCCTCTAATGTTTATAAATTTTTATCAACACAACTAATATACAGTGGTACCTTGGATTATGAGCATAATCCATTCCAGGAGCATGCTCGTAATCCAAAATGCTCGTTTATCAAAGCGAGTTTCCCCATAGGAAATAATGGAAACTCGGTTTGATACGTTCCCCCCCCCCCACGAGAACCGGCATTGCTCCCCCCAAAGGCCCCCCCCCTTCGATCCGGCACTCCCCCTCCCCGCGATCCGGCACCCTTCCGACACGATCCGGCAACCCCCCCCCCCCCCGACGCAATTGGGCACCCCCCCGCCGCTTCTTACAGTCATCTGGGTACCAGCACCGGCATGTCCTGTGCTTGGTGCCGCCCGAAGATCGTCTTCCTCTTCTGCTGGGCCTTGAGCATCTGCACATGCTCAAGGCCTGTGAGTTCACGTTCCCCATTTCCCTTCAGCATCTTCTCCCCCCTCTTTCTTCCCCAGCGTGCTCGATTTTAAGAATAAATGGGACATCCACGTGGGATCCCTACGAGGGTCAAGTTAAGGAACTAGGTCACTAGCACTCAATGGGGTGGGTCAATAGAGTGGGCAGACTTGATGGGCTGTGGCCCTTTTCTGCCGTCGTCTTTCTATGTTTCTTTGTCCTTTCAGTGTCCTTATCCCCCTCTGTCTTCCCCAAGTCCTTTCAGCGTCCTTCTCCCCCCGTCTTCCCCATGTCCTTTCAGCGTCCTTCTCCACCCCTTTGTCTTCCCCATGTCCTTTCAGTGTCCTTCTCCCCCTCTGTCTTCCCCATGTCCTTTCAGCGTCCTTCTCCCCCGTCTTCCCCATGTACTTTCAGCGTCCTTCTCCACCCCTTTGTCTTCCCCATGTCCTTTCAGTGTCCTTCTCCCCCCCATCTTCCCCATGTCCTTTCAGCATCCTTCTCCCCCCTCTGTCTTTCCCATGTCCTTTCAGCGTCCTTCTCCCCCCCGTCTTCCCCATGTCCTTTCAGTATCCTTCTCCCCCATGTCCTTTCAGTGTCCTTCTCCCCATGTCCTTTCAGCGTCCTTTTCCCCCCGTCTTCCCCATGTCCTTTCAGCGTCCTTCTCCTCCCCCATCTTCCCCATGTCCTTTCAGCATCCTTCTCCCCCCTCTGTCTTCCCCATGTCCTTACAACATCTTTCTCCACCCCTTTGTCTTCCCCATGTGCTTTCAGCGTCCTTCTCCCCCCTCTGTCTTTCCCAGTGCTTTCAGCGTCCTTCTCCCCCCTCAGTTTTACCCATTTCCCTTAAGCGTCTTTTCCTCTCCACTCCACCTTTCCTCCCTTTCTCCCTCCCTGCCCCTTACCTTCGTGGCGCTTCCCCGCCCGCCCGACAACAGAACAGGCCCGGTCCGACAAATCTCCCTGCCCTGAATCCAGCTGCTGTAAGAAGGTAATTTAGATTCGCGGCTACAGGGCAGGGAGTTTTGTCGGACCGGGCCTGTTGTCGGTCAGTCGGGGAAAAGCACCACGAAGGTAAGGGGATCTGGCCGGCTCTGCACCCCCCCTAAGGCTGCCCCGGGGCAGACCGCCCCCTTCCACCCCCCACCCCCCTTGGTATGCCAGTGCCTTGAATTTCCCTACCTGCCCTGCCGCAGCACACAGCCAACCAGAAGTCTTCCCGATGTCAACACTGACGAGGGAGGGAGGGAGGGTTTTGCTTAAGCCCTCCCTCCAACGTCAGCACTGACATCGTGGAAGACTTCCGGGTCGGCTGTATGCTGCGGCAGGGCAGGTAGGGAAAAGTAAACGAGCCTCGCGACTCGAGTGCATCCAACCCCGTAGGAACCCCGCGACCCTAGGGGGCGTCCCCACGGGATCCCCGTGACTCAAAGGGGAAACCCGTGGGATCCCCGCCGTCCCCGTTCCCGTGCAGCTCTCTAGCTCCAGGTTTCCAAGGCAGGAGGAAGTAGGCATCCCTCCTGCCTCTTTTTTTTTGGGGGGGGGCATTGTCAGAGGGGGCAGCACAACTACTTTTTTAATGGGGGACAGATATTGTGCGTGTTAACACACATCTGTGCCCATTAAAAAGAAAAAAAATTCTTCCTGCCCCAAACTGCTGAATGACAGGAGACTGCTTCAGGGCTTCCCCTGCCAGCTCTGCGCATGAGTCAAAGTCGCTTTTACAGCCACTGATGGGGTGGGATTGTGGAAGAGCTCTGCGAAACCTATTTGCTTGGGAAGTCGTTTGAACATCAATCACCGTTTTGAAATCAGACAACTTATTGGCCCCACAGTGACACACCGGATTTTAAGGATGATTTTAGTGCATCTGGGCCTGAGTGACTAACTGGGATCAATCAGCATGTGTGCTCCCTAAATTTCACCCTTACCCCTCTCTATCCAAACTCACCTGCATGCCCAGGCTCATACCTCCTCAAACTCACCTCTCCCCCAGACTCGCCTTCCCCTCCACACTGGTCCTGTCCAACCTTTAGACTCTTCCTTCCCACCACTCTCACCCCCATTGTTCCTCCCTCCATATTCAAGCCTTCACCCCTGTCATCATTACCTATTTCAATATCGGTAACATAGGCAGAAGGAGAGGAAGAAGCAGAAGTGAGTTACCTCTGGCAGCTCAGTAATGGAAAGGAAGCCAGCGTTTGACCCACTGCTGGTCAGAGAGGCCCCAGGAGTGGCAGCAGACCCGTAGAAAACTCTGGCAGTGCAGTGGCAGGCAGGTGCAAGCCCCAGGTATAAAAGCAACGGCAGGGTATTTAAATAAAATCCCAAGAACGGCAGCAGCAGGTGACAGGTTCAGTAGTTACGCATGGAGGCAGAGACAACAGGAAGAAACTGTGCTTAGGCTTACTAGATTGCACGGATGCAAAAGCCTTCTCCTCTCTAGCGCATGGCAGTCTGAAAGTCTGTGATTGCTGCTTTGCTAGTGTGTCCGCCTTTGATTTATTTATTTTTTTAACTCTTAAGGCCTCTATGACCCCAAATGAGAATTTTTTTTAAATGTAATTTTAATTTTAGTTTTGATTTGGGTTTGCAGCCCACAGTTTTGGAATTGCAGACTTAATCCCTTGTAGAAGAATTGTTTCCCATGTTAAATTTTGTTTATAATGGGTGAAGTAGTTTGCTAGCTCTGTTAGTCCACTTTTAAAGGTAACAGAAATAAAACAAAGAAAATTCTTCTTTTGTTTTGTTTTATTTCTATTTAGTAGCTTATAAAGGACAAATTTCTAATACAGTAAAACTTTGGACTGCAAGTAACTTGGTGTGTGAGTGTTTTGCAAGTCGAGAAAAATGTTTTATTAAATTTTAACTTGATAAACAAGCGAGGTCTTGCAATGCAAGTACGTGCAGTATATGTGCATGTGAACTGAGCCGATGGTTCTTCTCTCGGGAGTGTACTGACTGTTCTAAGTGAGGGAGGTCTTGCAATACACTCGTCACAGTGAAAGTTGTCCTACACAGTAATCCTCATCCTTTTCTCTCTCTCATCTCTCTCACACCAGACAGGATTCTTTTCAAAAGTAAAGTGAAGGTTAATTTATTTTTACTTTATACAGTACAGTAAAACCTTGGATTTGCAAGTAACTTGGTGTGCGAGTGTTTTGCAAGCCGAGCAAAGTCTTGCAATACGAGTACATACAGTATACACGCGTCACATCATCACAACTGAGCCGATGGTTCTTCTCTCTCTAATGCTGCAGGAGTGTAGTGACTATTCTAAATGAGCGAGTTCTTGCAATACAAGTATGTATAGCATTTTGTATTAAAGTTTTTGGGTTGTTGAACGAATCATCTGAGTTTCCATTATTTCTCATGGGGAAATTCGCTTTGATATATGAGTATTTTGGATTACAAGCAAGTTTCCGGAAAACAATTATGCTCACAAATCAAGGTTTTACTGTATACGGTTTACTGTAGTCTATCAGTTGTAAAAGATATGTTGGTCTCATTTGGTTACTGATTTATTATAACTGAAAAGCATAATATTTTTACACATGCATATGGTGTGTGTGTTGGTTAACATTCAGGTGTTCAGGTTTTGATTACATGAAGCTGTTCTGTGCGTGTTATTAAGTTTCCCCAGAGGCAAATAGTTCAACTGCTATGAATGTTTCCTAACATTTTGTTTTAATTGCAATAATTTTCTGTCACAGTAGCACAAAATAATTAATAGGGACCGCACTATAAAACGTGCATTCATATTCTCTGTCTGTAGAAGTGATGGAAAAATAAAATGATCATGATAGCTAGGACACGCATAATGTAAAAAAAATGAACCTCCGCTTGGTTAATTTCCCAGTGACTCATTATTATCCTCTGAAATATTGTTAAGGAAATTCTTTAAAGAAATCCTGGGATTACCCAATGCGGAGAATTTCCCAATAAATAATTCTTATTATATTCCACAAAAGAAAATACAATCCGATCAGGAGGTAGACCAACTGGTAACAGAAGAAATAAATCTGACAGTTTTTGGAGGATACTTAGGATGTGGTCCAGAATAGGTCTACCATGGTAATAACATGCATGAGTGAGATAGACAAAACGTTAATAATGAAACTTTACTTTAAAAATAGGCTGACTAAATTTTGTGGAGATTTTGTTAGGATTTTTCCCGATGTCTCAAGAGCAACGCAGCTAAGAAGGAAAGAATTTTTTAAATTAAGAACAAGAGTCTTAGCACTTGAGGCATCTTTTTATTTAAAATTTCCATGTAAATGTCTTGTTAAAATACAAGACATTGAATATGTATTTTGGGATCCCATTCAGTTACAGCAATTTCTAATAGCTCGAGAACAGAAATGAGTTTTATTTTTGCCTTTAATGATTCACCACTGAGGAAATGGTAGGATGTCAAAGTCCCAAATTTGTTGGGAATGTCTAGATTCATATGAATCAAGAACAATCTCTTAATTTTCCTTATACTTTGTTAGTTTGTAAGTAGCATTGCTCCCCATTGTTGTGGACTTGAAAAGGATTTTTTGTGTTTGTATATTACTTTTAATTTGTTGTTAAAAACCTTTTTATCCTTGGTATCAATTGATATTGTTAACTATTAAAATTGATAAATAATGTAAAAATGATCTACCGCAGTGTCATACAAAGCTTTTGTTTCACTTACTAAATGTTATTAGTACTCATATTGGAGTGTTTTGAGTCAATGTACTGCAAATGTGTATCAAAATTTCCCTTCAAACAGAGCTAGTGGCTAGAAGGTGCTGCCCAAGCACCAGTATAGAAATATCGTGCTGTTATCTTGACTGTAGTTTCAGTTTGATCGTTTATCAGAATCTATAGGTTTGTTCCAGAGAAATGGAGCTCAGTGGATTACGTTTTGATGCTTATTGGCATTACATATCTCCATCCATGATTACAATACAGAATTGTGCAGATGAAAGAGCATTCTTTTGGACAGGATGCATTGTTTAATATAGAACAAGGTAGAAAGCCTACCCACATTCCTTCTTAGTCTTGCCACATAGTACACTTCTCTCTCCGCATTCGTGGTGATAGGGGAAAAGCATAGCAGCGAATACCGAAAATCCGTGAATAATTTTTCGTATGTTATTCGTGGGTTTTCGGTAACAAACCCCCCCTAAAAAAGATTAAAAAACGCGAATAACCTAACCTGATTTGCTCCAGGAGAAGTGATTTCCTGTGAACCAGAGAGCGAAAAGTCACGAATAATCGAAACCGCGAATACTGGGGGGGAAGTGTAACAGTATAAAATGGGCAACACTCCAAACGAAGATCAGACTTGTCCTCGTACTCATTTTCTCAGTGGTCAGTTTATGGATGCGAAAGCTGGACACTATGGAAACAAGACAGAAAGAAGATTGACTCATTTGAGCTTTTGTGCTGGAGAAGGATTTTAGGCATGCCGTGGACCACCAGAAGAACTAACAAATCGATTCTGGAAGATATCAAACCGGCTATGTCACTTGAAGCCAAAATGATGACGTTATGACTGTCTTATTTTGGTCACACCATCAGAAGAGAGAGATCGCTGGAGAAGGACTTCATGTTTAGGAAGATCAAAAGAACCAGGTGAAGAGGACGACTTGCAATCAGATGGCTGGACACATTGAAAACAACCATTAGGATGACACTGGAGGACCTTTCTGGACTAGAACAAAACAGATTTCTTTTTAGATCCGTAATTCATCAAGTCACTAGGACTCGAGCACGAGTCAGTGACACCTAACGACAACAAGATGGGTAAATTAAAACCAAATTGACCCACCCAGTTTAGCCAATGGCCAGCTCAGAAAATATTTCCCTCTATAGTTTACCTGTTTGACACTTGCATAGCCAGCTATAAAGTGCTTTTTTAGCGAGACATAAAAGCTGTAGGATTTTTGTATACCTTGAATTGTTTATTGAACTTTGCACTCCAATAAAAGAGACTGAAACATAAATGAAAAAAAATAAATCTAAGCTCTGCTATACTTAAAAACTAACTCCAGGTGTTCTTTAGGGATATTAAGAGTTGTGTTATTTAATTTCATCGTAGCTTAAAAGCCTGTCTTTTTATCAAATATTTGACTGGTTTTAATTGAACGATACACACTTGATATCATTTCTTAGATCTATAATTCTCTTTGTTTTATAATCCGCTGAGAATCGTTGGGTAGAGCAGAATATAAATATGTGCCATTAAATTCATCACACACCCCCACTGTCAAATTATGAAATTATTTGCTTGAATGCCATATTAAACCATCTATTGGTCTGATTTGTATAACTAAGCTAATGCGTAATATTACCATTATGGGATATGCAGAAGAGAGCAAATTCAACTGGCAGTTATAGACTTAGGACCCCTTTTACAAAGCTACAGTAGCAATGCTACCATGGCAAATGCACCGAAGCCCATAGGAATTGAACGGGCTTCAGTGCAGTGTAAAAGGGGCCCTTGGATAACAATTAAAATTTAATTTTCCTAGATCGAAATGGGTGAGAGAGGGAACAGTCCTGAAGCAATCTTTACTCTTATCAGGCTGCCAACATTTGGAATGCTCTGCCAGAACAAATTAAAACTGTAAACTATAACAATTTCAGAAGTTAGAAACATAGAAAATGACGGCAGATTGTACCCCCTTGCCAGTCAGGTTTTCAGGATATCAACAATGAATATGCAAAAACTTGATTTGCATAAACTGCCTCCATTATATGCAAATATCTTTCATGCATATTCCTTGTGGATATCCTGAAAACCTGACTGGCAAGGGGGTTCTCCAGGACTGAGTTGAGAAACACTGGCCTAGAGGTTAAAGCTGCTGCCTCAGGACCCTGAGGCGATGTGTCTGATCCCAGCCTGCTCCCTGGGACTCTGGGCAACTCACTTAACCCTCCATTGCCCCAGGAACCACAATTAGATTCTGAACCTGCATGGACAGATAGAAAAAATACTTAAAAGTACCAGATTACTATTCAATGTATTGTAACTGCTTTGGGTGAATCTCTTCATGAAAAGGCAGTAAATAAACAGCAATTGCTATGGGAACTCGTGTCAGCCATTTTTGAGTAGTGAAACTACCTGGGGCAGGAGTACAGGAGGATCGCTCTTACCCTGGCTCACCACTGGTCCAGCAGGGCTTAAGGTAGGCCTGAGGAGAGGGGGAAGACTCAAATATAAACAGAGACCCCCTGTTTTTAGGCCCAAAAATCTAGGTTTATATTTCAGTATATAAAGGGTTGTTTGCCTTAAGAAGCTGATGTAATTTTTGTAACTTCATTCTGTTGTTTCTTCAAACTTATCTGAATTTCTTGCTATATGTAATCTGCATTGAACTAAAATATTGTTGCAGAATATGAATATATCAACTAATGGTATATGTGGTATATCGATTTAATGTGGGTTATGCTTTTGCCATTTCTAATAATTTGACAAATGTTTTATATAGGACTGTAAAGTAAACATCTTTACCATATCAGTTGCACAGAAGCAGTTCCTGTGTATCATTTGTAAACAGGCTAACAGGTTTTCATGATCAAGTAAGGCCATTAATGCTTTCAAACGGAAGTTGTGTTAATTAATTCTCTTCTTCTGCAGGTCATTCTTTGATCACTCTATGCACAGTGCGCTGCCCCTTGGAATATACCTGGCGACCAAATTCTGGATGTACATGACGTGGTTGTTCTGGTTTTGGAATGATATCCTTTGTCTTGGACTTCCTGACATTTGTGGTGATTGAGTGTGGAAGAGGGATGCTTGTTAATACATGCCAGCAGTTTAGTACACTAAAAGTAGTGTCCCATCGTGGAGCCATTTTAATACTTTTGTTTTGACTTGGCAGCTTGCTTCCACTTCACTGATTTTATAGCTCAGTTATGGGATCCTGAAGCTTGAGCCTTCCTTTGTAGTTTCTCAGAGATGATTTTCCCCCTAGTCTATCTCCACCCAATACACATTAATCCAGTCATTGCAGTAATGTCTAAGGGAGTTGGGTGGGGGAGGGGATAGCCCCTTTGAGAGTGTAATAATTGGGCCACCAGATACCATCATCCACTTATCTACAAAATGAAATTCAGGGAGACACCGTTTTAACCCTTTTTGATACATTTTTCCTCTATAGTAATGTCTTGATTTGAATAGAGCAGATTTTCTTACTGTTGAAATGAATTTAAATAGCTCTGTTTTTACTCAGATCTTTTCATGAACGTCTGCTGTCCTGCTGAGTGATATGTTTCCCACATTTCCGCAGAAGAGCGGTTTGACAGGTGTTTGTATTTCTTGGCAGTTCTGTTATTACTTTTTTAATCCATGGAGGCTGTTAAATATCCAGTGAGCTTTCTCTGTTTTCTCCATTTCCTCTGCTTTTCTCTTCCGCCTTGCTTCTTGAAAATTACGTAGCATGGCACCTGGATTTCATACACAGTCCCTGCTTTTCCCTCTTTGCTTGCATCATTGAAGCCAAATTTAAAGTACACAGTATGTAAGAATCTGAGGGAGAATAAGACAATAGAAATATTTTACCAAGTCATTTTTAAGCGCATTTCATTCATAATTAATTCATAATAGTTGTGATAAATTTATCTATCCATTCATGTACTTGTCCATAGTGATCCAGTTAGAATTTATAGCAGTACTGGACTTAAAAACAGTGCTGTACAGTGATAAGTATACAGGTACAAAATGCCCCTTCACCTAAGACCTTACAGTCTAAGTAGTACCTAAAGAACCAAAGGATAGCAATTTGGCCAAGGTCATGAAGTGTCAGAAACAGAATTTGAATCATCATTTTCCTGATTTTTGCTGTATCCACTAGTGATGTCTGATTCCCGATTTGAATCAATTCATCATTTAGTTTGGCTGAATTGATTCAAATCTAAGTGTGTAAAAAAAAAATCTCGCCCATTCAGGCACTGCTGGGAGAGGGGGTGGAGGCAGCGGCAGTCCACCCTGGGTGCAGGCCATAAGGGAGTGCTCCCAGATTTGGCATCGGTGTCCAAACGTCTTTTCCTTCCAACGGCAGCAGCAGCACTATTACCAGCAATGGACCTTACTCTCTGCTGGGACTTGCCTTCGGGAAAACAGGAAGTAGGTGGGACCAGCAAAGAGGAAGGCTCAACATCAGCAGAGCAGTGAGTTGAGAAAACCTCAGCCAATGAAGAGAGAGCTACCCTCTGTGCCCCCCCCCCACCCCGCACCTCTTGACATGTTTGCAGGCATGAGCAGCATCTGCTGCTTGCGCAGACTTCTGTTCACTTCTGATGTCACATCCTGGTCCCACGACCTGGAAGTGATGTCAGAAGAGAGCAAAAATCAGCACGAGCAGCAAGTGAAAGATGCTGCTTTTGCTGGCAAACATTTAAAAAGATACACGGAGGGGAGGAGAGGTGCTGGGGCTGGCACCCCCCGCGAAGGCGGTGCGGGGGCAGTCTGCCACACCTTACTACGACATTAATACCATAGCATGGAAGAGTATGGAGAGAGGGAAGAAGAGGAGAAAGATTCCAGAGAGTGGGGGAAGGGAAGGAGACAGATGCCAGTCCATGGGGTGGTGGTGGGCTGGAGGGAAGGGAAGAGAGAGAGAATGCTGGCCACATGCGGTGAGGGGGGGCTGGAAGGAAGGGAAGAGAGAGAGAGAGTGCTGGCCACATTGGGTGAGGGGGGCTGGAGGGGAGGGAAGTGAGTGAGGGTGATGGTCACATGGGGGAAGGGAGAGAGACACTTCATTGGGGGTTGAAGCTGGAAGGGAAGGGAGAGAGGGTACTGGACCCTTGAGGGGTGCTGGATCTGCAAGGAGGAGGAGAGAGAAAGGAAGGGAGGGAAGGTACAGAGATGGAAGATGGATGGTGAGCATGGAGAAAGAAGAAAATGTCAAATGGACAGGAGACCCTGGCGAGTTAACAGGACAAAACAGAAATCAGAGCCTGGGACCAACATGATTTGAATAATAAAATGACCAGACAACAAAAGGCAAAACAAATTATTTTATTTTATTTTTTTGTGACTGCAATATCACAGTTTTGAAATGTGTATCCTGCCTGAGTTGCTGTTTAGACTGAGTGCAAACTAGGATCTAACAGTGTTTACACATGATAGCACTGGCGTGGGGTTGGATGGTTGAAGAGGCTGCAAAATAAACCCTCCAGCTAATTTTCAAGTTATATCATAGAAAGTGAAGCAAATCATATTAAAAAAATCAATTCAATTGGTAAAATCGAAAATTTTTTTCCTGAATCAGTCAGCTCTAATATCCACCAGTCCAGTTTTCTCCAATAGATTTGCACCTTGTAACGTTAAAGGCATATATTTATCAGTCAATCAAACTATTTTGTAGATCTGTGCTTACCTGATTTTAGTGTAAGATAAAATGACATATAAGGAGCATTCATGACTAGTTTGCATGTTGACTCTTATTTCTACATGGCCAGCAAACGAAATTAGCCTCACATGCAGCTGGGTTTTAGTTTTCCTAGCCAATAACTTCTCACAGTATTTGACATCTAGAAATAAACAAGCTTATAAAACCATGTAACAGCTGTGCTGTCCTGAAAAATAGCTCGGCTTTCACAATTAGCAATTGTCTGCTTTTTATTTAAGACCATAAAGATAAAGCTGACACGGTGCTTTGTAACCAGCTCTTTCAGGCTAAAGTTGTCAGCTCTGCTCATTCCTTTTGCTGATAATTTAAGTTGCATGCAGTGTAATAATTTGCCAAGCTCATTTCGGAGCAATTTTTGATCTTGTTTAAAATACAAAAATGTACCAGCCGTGCCTTTAAAGCTTCAGTTGGAAAATCGTGGTTTTTATCAGGAGAATGCATATTTGGGCTGCTTTGAATAGTTATTGTGAAGCATGGTACCACATTTTCATAATGTAGACAAAATACATTCTTTCTTAGAACAGGTTTTACAACTTGAGCCTATGTGGTGCCCTTGGAAAAGGCAGACTTTTTTGAAGAAGCCTTCATCCAGCCATCTGACAACTTTCCAACTGGAAATATAAAATACACTGATGCAAGCTTCATTACTCTGTGTTTTAGTATATTAAAATTCTCTTCTTCTTTTTTTTTAATACAGCAGTCCTACCCTGTATTGGTGTAGATCAGGAGTGCCCAAAAGGTCGATCGCGATTGCGTTGCCTTCGCGTTCTACTTGCTTCCCTACTCAGAAGTGCAGAGCTGACCAACTTTCCCCACCGGACGACAATTCTGATGTCGGAGAGGAAGTTCCGGGCCAGCCAATTACGTTGGGGAGAGGAAATCTGGTCGACCCGACGCTTCTGTGTGGGGAAGCAGGGAGAGCTTGGGGCAGCAGTGATTTGGAGGCCTGTTCCCTGATGGCGGCAGTGGTAGTTTGGAGGCCTGTTCCCCAATGGCGGCGGCAGTGGCTTGGGAGCAGGCAGGGAGACAGAAAGAAGGGGGAGCAGGGAAAAGAAAGAAAGGGGGGACAGGAAGACAGAAAGAAAGGGGGCATGGAGAGAGACAGAGACAGAAAGAGGGGCAGGGATACAGAAAGAAAGAAAGGGGACAGGAAGAAAGAAAGAAAGAAAGGGGCAGGGAGAGAGGAAGAAAAGGTTGGCGGAGGGAATGAGGTCTGGAAGCATACTGCAGGCTGAAAGAAGGGAGAAATATTGGATGCACATTCGGAAGAATAAAGTGCAACCAGAGACTCATGAAATCACCAGACAATCAAGGTAGGAAAAATGATTTTGCCCCCTTTTTACTAAACCGCAATAGCGGTTTTTAATGCAGGGAGCCTATGAGCATCGAGAGCAGAGCATTCAGCGCAGCTCCCTGCGCTAAAAACTGCTATTGCGGTTTAATAAAAAGGGAGGTCTACATCTCACCAAGCAGGGAGCGAGAGTCCTAGCTGAGAACATGAAGAAGTTCATTGAGAAGGCTTTAAACTAAAGATCAGGGGAGAGCCGACAGTCGACAACCAGTCGATGGCCCGGACACCAGGATATCCGAAAGAAGAAATTCAAAAAACCATACAGCTATAGGGGAAGAACAAGATGAAACTACGGGAGGCGATGAAAAAGAAAAAGATCAAATGGATACAAAAAGTGGTGGGAGAACCACTAAATCCAGGAAATTAGCACGAACAGATCTTAAATGTATGTATACAAATGCTAGAAGCTTAAGAAACAAAATGGGCGAACTGGAAGAACTAGCAAGAAATAAACAACTGGATATCATAGGAATAACAGAAACGTGGTGGAATGAAGAAAATGTATGGGACACGGCATTGCAAGGATATAAACTATACAGAAGAGATAGGATTGAGCAAAAAGGGGGAGGCATTGCCCTGTACGTCCAGGAGGAAATAGAGTCTGTTAGAGAGGGGGGGATGGAAGCAAATAGTAAACTAGAGTCCCTCTGGATAAAGATTCCTGGACAAAAAGAAGCAGATATACAAATTGGCCTCTATTATCGACCACCAGGACAGACTGAAGAAACAGACAAAGAAATGATGGAGGAAATTCACAGTGGATGTAAATCAGTAAATGTAACGATCATGGGGGACTTTAACTTTCCGGGGATAGACTGGAAATTGGGAACATCAATCTGCGGCAGAGAGACAAATTCCTAGAGATGATAGGAGATTGTTTCCTTGAACAATTGGTGGGAGAACCGACAAGAGGAAACGCAATCCTGGACTTGGTTATAAATGGCATTACTGGAAGGACGGCAGATGTAGAAGTTACAGCCCCGCTGGGGACAAGTGATCACAATATGATCAATTTTAAAATTGGCATCTGAAAAGGGAAACCAATCAAGACTAAAACCACAACCTTTAACTTCAAAAAAGGAAATTACGACAGCATGAGAACCATGGTCAAAAAACGGCTCAAGAAGGGCAAAGCAGAAATCCATTCAGTTGAACAAGCATGGTCTCTACTGAAAAACACCATCATAGAAGCTCAGAATCTTTACATACCGAAGATATCCAAAGGAAGACGAAAAAAGAACAAAGGAGAACCAGCTTGGTTATCCAAAGAGGTGAAGGTTGCAGTAAGGGAGAAGAGGAACTCGTCTAAAAAATGGAAAAGGGAAAAAACGACGGAGACCTGGAACTGTCACAAAATCGACCAGAAAAAGTGTCATAAAGCGGTTATACAAGCCAAAAAAGACTATGAAGAAAAGATAGTGCAAGAAAACAAAAACTTTAAGCCCTTTTTTAGATATATAAAAGGGAAGAAACCAGCAAGAGAAACTGTGGGCCCTCTCAACGACCAAGGAATGATAGGGTCAATCAAAGAAGACAAACAGGTTGCTGATAGGTTAAATTCATTCTTTGCCTCTGTCTTCACAAATGAGGACACTACAACAATGCCAGACACTGGGAGGGTATTCACCAGAGGCATAGAGGAGAGCCTAACATCAATAAATGTGGAGTTGGACCAGATTTACTTTCAGATTGACAAACTAAAAAGTGATAAATCCCCTGGACCGGACGGGATTCACCTGAGAGTTTTAAAGGAACTTAAGATAGAAATTGGGGAACTAGTACAATCTTTAGCTAACATGTCAATTAGAACCGGGCAAGTACCAGACGACTGGAGGATAGCAAATGTCATCCCAATTTTCAAAAAAGGATCAAGAGGTGAACCAGGAAACTACAGACCGGTGAGTCTCACATCGGTTCCTGGGAAGATAATCGAAACACTATTTAAGGACCGCATTGTACAACACTTGGATAAGCACAACCTAATGAGAGATAGTCAACACGGCTTCAGGAAAGGGAGGTCATGTTTGACAAATTTACTCCAATTTTTTGAAAAGGTTAACAAGCAAATAGATAGTGGAGATCCAGTGGACATAATTTACTTGGACTTCCAAAAAGCGTTTGACAAGATTCCGCACACAAGGCTTATGAGTAAACTATTAAGTCATGGAATAGAAGGAGAAGTGCACGGATGGATCGGAAATTGGTTAGAGAACAGAACGCAGAGGGTAACCATAAATGGGAAATTCTTGGAATGGGAAAAGGTGACCAGTGGCGTGCCCCAGGGCTCGGTTCTTGGTCCCATTTTGTTCAATATTTTTATAAATGACCTGGAAGAAGAAACAACCTGTAATATAATCAAGTTTGCGGATGATACAAAACTATGTCGGGCGGTTGGCTCTCAAAAAGTCTGAGAGGATCTTCAGAAAGATCTAAATCAGCTGGAAACGTGGGCAATAAAGTGGCAGATGAGTTTTAACATAGACAAATGCAAGGTGATGCATCTGGGAAAGAAAAACAAAGAACATGAATACAAGATGTCGGTGACATTAACCAAATGCGAACAAGAAAGAGATTTCGGGGTGCTGATAGACAGAACCCTAAAACCATCGGCTCAATGTGCAGCGGCGGCAAAGAAAGCAAATAGGCATGATTAAGAAGGGGATCACAAGTAAGTCGCAAGATGTTATAATGCCACTTTACAGAACAATGGTCAGACCACACTTAGAATACTGTGTCCAACACTGGTCTCCATACCTTAAGAAGGACAAAATTCTGTTGGAGAGGGTACAGAGGCGAGCTACGAAACTAGTCAAAGGCATGGAGAATTTAAGCTACATGGAACGCCTCGGAAAACTGGGACTGTTCAACCTCGAAAAGAGAAGACTGCGTGGGGATCTAATAGAGACTTTTAAAATATTAAAGGGATTTGATCAAATTGACCAGGAAGCAGCATTACTGACATTTTCAGATGTGACGCGGACAAGAGGTCATAGCTTAAAACTGAATGGCAGCAATTCAGGACAAATGTCAGGAAGTTCTGTTTCACACAAAGAGTGGTGGGCGCTTGGAATGCTCTCCCGGAGGAGGTGGTGGCAGAAAATACTGTGCTGGGTTTCAAACACATGTTGGATGCACACCTTCTTGCAGATCATATTGAGGGATACGGGAAAACCGGGTCTCCAAAAAGGAGCACCTAAATGGGCCTCCGCGTGTGCGGATCGCCGGACTAGATGGACCTTGGTCTGATCCAGTGAAGGCGTTTCTTATGTTCTTATGAGGGGGTATGTTTGTCTATTTTTCTATAGTTGTTCCTGAGGTGACATTGCATAAAGTCATCTGCCTTGACCTCTTTGAAAACCCCCAGAATATGAATGATAATTAATATTTTCTCAGCATATAGTGTGCTTTGTGGGTTTTTTTTATTTTATTGTTGGTAGATCATTTTGACTTGGTCATTTTAAAAGTAGCTCGCAAGCCCAAAAAGTGTGGGCACCCCTGGTGTAGATAGACTTAAAGATCTCAATATGTATACTTTGGAGGAAAGGCAGGAGAGAGGAGATATGATAGAGACATTTAAGTACCTAAATGCGCATAAGGCAAATCTCATTTGAAAGGAAGCTCTGGAATGAGAGGGCATAGGATGCAGTTAAGAGATGATAGGCTCAGAGTATTCTAAGGAAAGTATTTTTACAGGAAGGGTGGTAGTTGCGTTGAGGTGTTGGAAACAAAAGACTGTGTGAATTCAAGAAAGTGTGGGACAGACACTTGGGATTTTTTAGGGAGAGGAGGAAATAGTGGATGCCGCAGATGGGCAGACTGGAAGGGCCGTTTGGCCTTTTTCTGCCATCATGTTACAGTGTTTCTATAACCATAAAGTTCTATGACATCACAATGCAAGTGTAAAGAGCCTTCGCCAATAGGGAGAGAAATTCTATGACATCACAATGCAAGTGTAAAGAGCCTTCGCCAATAGGGAGAGGAGGAGATAGTGGATGGTCAGACTGGCTGAGCCATTGGCCTTTATTTGCCGTCATATTTCTATGTTAAGCACACTGCTGTCCATTCAAGGCAGAAACTAAGGAATTGACTTAGCCAGTGTCATGTATTCTGGTGCTCTACTTCATTTATGGTCACTCAGATTTGCTAAGAGGACCCCTTATGCTTTGGCCCCAGAAAATTGCCCTGCTTCCCCCACCAATAAAATGAGCTGAGTCTTGGAGCCTTCAGGCAGCTGGTTTTCAGGTTGTGCATAGTGATGCTACATGAGAGCTTTTTATCTGTTCACTCTATGAACTAGGTTATGTTTTGGTTGCCCCGAAAAACAGTTGTGTTCTGAGGCCCACAAAAAAGTTTACGAAGCATTGCCATAATGCATTATCCCTTCTTGTAGTAGCAGTATTTGTGGATTAAGAATGTGTAGTATGGCATATGAAGCATTCAGCTCAAATCTTTTGTCTTTCCTTTATGCCTCCCCTGCCCTCTAATTGTTTCAATTAGGAATATATTAGTACAGTGGAACCTTGGTTTACGAGCATAATTCGTTCCAGAAGCATGCTCGTAAACCAAAATACTCATATATCAAAGCGAGTTTCCCCATAGGAAATAATGGAAACTCACTTTGATACGTTCCCCCCCCCCCCCGAGGCCAGCGGCGCTGCTCCCCCCACACTCGCAAAGTCCCCCCGCGTGAACCGGCACCACCCCGCCCGACCAACTTGAACTCACCCCCCCCCCCGGTCTGGCACGAGAACCGGCAGCGCTCCCCCCTGCTTGCAAAAGCCCCTCCCATGAGAACAGGCACCCCCCGCCCGACCAACTTTAACTCCCCCCCCCCTGTCTGGCACCGGCATACAGCCCACAGGACATGCCGGTGCCACTTGAAGATCTTCTTCCTGCCTCTGCCAGCTTTGAACATGCATCTGTGCATGCTCAAGCCCTTCTAATTCTCCCTCTCGTCGAGGAAGGGGTGAATTATAATTCTTAGCTAGTATAGCAGGACACAGGGGGATGTTGTTCCATCAGTTGTACCTCAAATAGGTATATTTCAAATGTTGAAATGAGTTAAAGACCTCTGTGTATTTGATATATGTTTTAATTAATTTACCCTGCCTCCCAGAAGAAAGTGGTTTATTTTTCAGAGTAGACAGATTTAGCCACTTTTTTTTTTTTTTTTGCTGTAGTTATTTTGGATATTGCCAGTTTTGACAGTTAAATGATCATGCTTCCCTGCATCTTTTTCTGATTTTCCCTCGGGGAGTCTAATAGTCTTCTGAGGGTGGTGGTCTTGATATTACATTGCAGTTCTTTGGTGGCTGGGAAGATATATTTTGTAAGAAGAGAGCGAGACAGTTATATGGTAGAGAGAAAAAAACACCCTTTTCTTCTGTAGCTGTCTAGACTTAGCATTTAGTAATTAGGAATGACTCATGTAAGATTTCTTTCAAATCTTCTATTCCTTGTTTCAAGAAAATTCTGTTTAGGTAAAATCATTTGGAAAAATAGTGTAGACAGAAAGCTCCTGCTTCTGCGATCTGTACTAATGGAAGCATCTGGTTGTGGGGTTTATTTCTTTACTGTTATATTTTGTCATTTGTTTTTCTTATTTAGGTCAATGCTTGGTGTATGAATTTTAGTGTGACCATATGGCTCCAGAAAAAAGGGGACGGATTGAGACATCCGGGTTTTACTTCCATTGAAAGCAACCAAGATGTCTCAATCTGTTCTCCTTACTTCCATTGCTTTCAATGGAAGTAAAACCCGGATGTCTCAATCCGTCCCCTTTTTTCTGGAGCCATATGGTCACACTATTTATGATATATTTAAATGTAAATATAGTAGGTGCATCTGTTTTTCAGGGCCATAACTCAATGATTAGATGCCAAGCTTCAGATCTGTAGATCATATACTAAGGGGATCTTAGGGATACATGCCTCTGCATATATATATTTTTTTTTCAGGCATGGTTTGTATTCGCAGAGGCTTTGTTCCCTGGGGTGTCTGCTCTCTGGTATGCTGACTGATTTCTCCTGCAGATGAGGTTAAAGAGAATGGGGGGAAGATGGTACATTAAAAGGCGGCAGTGATCTTCAAGGGGTACAGAGCAGATGCAGAGATTGGAGAGGGGGAAATTCTGCAGCTGAAGGCTGACATGAAGAGCTTATCTTAGTCCGTCTCCTAACTGCAAAGCTGTGGAGGTGAGTGCTGCATTTGCAGTCCGGCCAGTGACTGATGCAGTTGCTGGTAGTGAATCTAGATTAGCTGGAGGACTTTCTGGGGCTACTTTAAAATGATAATCACTTTTAGTAAATACTTGTAATGTTTCTGCTAGGGGCAATGTTTTTCTCAAATTGCTATGACCTGATATAGTGGTTGGAAACATGGCTGTGGAGACAGAGTCAGAACTGGAAGCAATTTTGGGTGGAATCAAAGTTGGTTAAAATGTTCTGGATCTAAAGTATAAAATGATACATTTACCATATATTATAATGTTTATATATATTTACCACTACTTTAGATGCAGATCAAAAAATTTAAAGTAGGAGTTGGAGTCAGAGCTGGAGTTTGCAGTTAACCCTTTATTTGGCATTGTTGCTCAGAAGCAACATGTGTTTTTATTGCTCTTATGGGAGATCTGCATCTCCAAATGCCTGTTACCTGGCGCTGTTGCTCTCATTCAGAATCAAATTACATAAAGCAGCTGTGTCACTATCTGCCAATTAAAGGGTTAAATAGGCATCAAAGGCATCAAAGTCGAAGGTTTGGTTCACTAACTTCACAACCCTGGTTGGAAATAACATTCCTTTCATTTAAAAGCCTATTTTAAGTTTTGCTTCCTTCTAGAAGAGAAAGTTAAGATTAATTTAGCATTCCAAGTGAAATTCAGAGCATATACTCTTTCCCTACAAGATAAGCCTAACAAATGAAAAAAACACTCAGATTTTCACCTTTAAGATAGCATAAGCTATTTAGCTACTGTTGATGTAGGTGAGGGTTGGTTTTGGGTTTTTTTTTTATCTGAGGGTATTTCCTAATCAACCTTTATTTTTGTATGTCTTATAATTCTAGTTCTCTGGATTAGGCATGATTTAGTATTCATTTTTGTACCAGAGGCTTTTTCAGGGTTTTCTATCCAGGTTGATTTTCCTTCCTGCACTGTGCATTTCTTTGTGCATACTAATTTCACTGATGACATGAAGGGTGATTGGTTGCAAAATGTACAAAAATTAAAACTGCTGTTAGCAGAAAATTAAGTGTATTAGATGTATAGGACCACAGACTTAACCATCTCCATTGAGTAAGAGTGTGAACCCTTCTAGTTGTTATTCCCTGGAATAAAGATGCTTTACAAGCAGTACCTCTCAACCAAGTAAACAGAAGGAAAGCATCCAAAAGGCTGATAATATTAGCTGGAAAACACTCAAGTTACTATTACCCAGCTGAGAAAGTGAGAAATATTAAAAACATCATGCCAGAGGAGGATTCTCAAAGCTCACTGGTAATAGGAGCAATTTTACTTTTACGAGCGAATAGCAATCAAATTATATGCACGCTATTTGTTCGGAGACTCACCGGTAAAGGGGGGAGGGGCAGGAATTGTGTCTAGCATTTGCTCAGAAGAGTAATCGCTAATACAGCTCTTTCCTCCTGTCAAAGTGGGGAACCCCTCTCCCCCAAATAAAAACATACCCATGGCTGCTACTCTCCCTTCCAGTTCTGCTAATTGAGACTCCCCTTGCTGTGATGGGATTAGCTGGCGGGGAGATTCTTATTCATTATTTATGATTTTTTTTTAGTTAACCTTTTGTAAACCGCATACAACTTAAAGGTAATGCGGTTAAAAAATAGATTTTGTTATGTTTATGTTACCTGCCGTTGCTGCCCTCTCCCTCCCACCAATCTCCCACACTTTAAATTGAAGGATGGCAGGAGGGATGCCCAATCCCTCCCACTGTCGGGAGTCCCCCGCCCCCCTCCAAAAAAAGAAACCCTCCCAACACACCCACACTTTAAACTAAAGGACCGTGGTGGACCTCTAGTGGCAGGAGGGACTGGGCATCTCTCCTGCTGTCCTTCATTTTAAAGTGCAGGGGGTTTGTCAGGGGACTCCTTGGTGGGAGGGACTGAGCCATCCCTTTTGCCATCCTTCAAATTAAAGTGCAGGGGGTTGTTGAGATTTGATGGGGGACCTCGGCAGCAGGAAAAGGAGTAGGCATCCGAACAGCTGTCCTTCAATTTAAAGTGCAGGGAGGGGTTGGGGTGACTCTTAAAAAAAAAAAAAAATTTGCAAGGGGGGAGGGGTCCAAGCTGTTGAACCTTAATTTTCTTGTTAGTGCCTGAGCCAATCAGTGCTCAAGCACTGACTGGAAAGTAAGGCTACCACAGCTCAGATCCTGCTAGAAAATTTTGCCCATAAATGTAGCACAACGAGGTTAGAGTATCACCCAGAATGTTTGTTTAAATATTCATGAACCCATTTTACTAGCATTTTAATATTAATGACCTTGTTGGCAGAGTCGGAGACTACTAGGAAGTTCAGAAAAGACCACAGTGCGCCGTTTAAACAATCGGCCAGTAAAATATTGGCACGCTAAACTGGCTGGATCTGGTTTAGTGACCATCGTTAAGGCCACAGTAAGTTTTGAGACTCCAGCCCTCGGTATTCAGTTACCTTAGTAACATAGATGATGACAGATAAAGACCTGAATGGTCTATCCAGTCTGCGCAACAGTCACACTCATGATCAATTCGTGATTAAAAAAATACTTGATCCTGGTCAGTCTTTTCCATTTTGGGAACATAGACCATAGAGGTCCACCTGGCACTATCCTGCCTTCGGCTACTGGAGTTGTTGTCAAAACCCACTCCAACCTATCCCTGCCCTGGGTGAATATCTTCATAAATTTTGACAAATACGAAACACAGACCATAAAATTTTGCCCAGCACTGGCCTTACTTCTTCAGTTAGAGTAACCATCAAAACACCACTTGACACATCAACATGCACGCAGTTATTAAATTCTTTATTTTTATCCCATCCCTTTTCCAAAATGATTCCTCCTGTATAAGTTACTTAACTCATAAGTGAAGAAACATGTTCAGCTTTGGAGCCAACTTTTCAGCTGTGGAAATGGTACCAAGTCCAGATTTTGAGAATCCATTTCTTAAACACACAAGCACAAGAAAGTCTCCGGTTTTTACACATTTTTGTAAAAGTTTTACAAAACCAGTTCTCATAGCTATATAAAATTATTTCCAGCTTAAAAAATGTTAAGCATATAATACTTCATTTTTTCCTTTTGGAATTTTAGAGGTTAAGGGTAACATTGAAGGAACTTGTAATGTCTTCTTAGCAGACTGAATAAGAATGCAGAATTTCTGTTACTCGAGATTCTTCCCTATTAAAACATGCCATATATGGACAAAAGCAGTTTTGAGGATTCTTTGACTATGATCCTAAGTCTGCAAAATAAGCAGTTTATGTTAAACATGATAATTCATGGTACATATCATGTGAAGTGGAAATGGGCAATGTCTTAAAATAGGACAATCATTTATTAAAGACAGCAGTGTGATTAATGTCAAAAGTATACATTTTGTGGAACTGGACAGAAAGATTTTCTAAGAAATAAAAATTTAAAACACAGCTTGGACTCTGTAATCTTTACTATTCACATTTGGGAAATGAAAAAGATTTTTATTTCAAGATAAAATCATTAAAACCTGCGTGCTGTGAAATATTGTATCACAGTAGACCCAGCTGTTCTGCAAGACATTTTGTCACATATGGATTCCTTAACTTGGAGCACATCTGGATTTTCTGTGTGTTCATCTTCCATTCCTTGCTAATAGTGTAGCACTTTTCTACAATTTTGGAAAATCCTGGAAATCGGACCCAGGGATTATAAAAGCCACAGAAGAACATAAGAAAAAGGTAACACGTAAATATCTTGGTAACGAATCTGTGTTGCTGTTCTGTCATTTCTGTTCATTAATACTTAGCTCTCCATTTGGAATGCTTAGGTACTGCTACTATTTAACATTTCTATAGTGCCGATAGGCATATGCAGTGCTGTATAACAACATATTTAAGAAATGGTTCCTGCTCAGTAGAGCTTACAATCAAAATGAACGGGACAAATAGGAGCTTAGGGAGTTTCTTAGGGTGAGGGGTTATGAATTAAATGCATTCTCGAAGAGGTGGGCTTTTACTCTGTATTTGAACAGTTCCAGGGACGCAGCTTGACTTACTGATTCAGGCAGTGTGTTCCAGGCATAGGGTGCAGCCTGGAGTTGGCAGTTGAAGAGAAGGGAACATAGAGAGAGATTTGCCTGATGAATAGCGTTTCCAGGGAGGAGCGTAGGGAGAAATAAGAGAGGAGCAAAAAAGAGTGAATACACTTGTAAGTCAATAAGAGGGGTTTGAACTGTATGCGGAAGTGGATAATGGTTAATCTAACTTCCAGGAACAGCTGAGACATTGTAGAATAATGTTTTAGTAATAATTGTGACTTTAAGTATAAAGTTTAAGAGTCATGTTCAAAAACATGTTCATGCGTGAAACAGGGTATGTACAGAGATGGGGCTTTTGAAAATTGCCCTACCCCTAGGCTTATATACGAGGGTCATTTCATAAATAATTCACACTTTTTTTTTTTTTTTTACATGTTTATGGTTTTTTTTTTTCAAGTATTTCTTTACAGTCCTTCAATATAGTCTCCCTCCTTTTCAATGATCGAGTCCCAATGTCCGGGAAGCTTCATTATTCCATTCTAGACACCATTTTTGTTCAGTTGCCGAATGGCTCGGGTACCGGTGGAAAAAAGCTCTTCCAGAGATGCAAAATGATGTCCATTCATAGGTTGTTTCAACTTTGAAAAAAGTTCGAAGTCTGGTGGATTCATGTCTGGACTGTAGGGAGCATGAGGTAACATCTACCAGCCGTATTTCCGTAGTTTTTTAATGACGAGTGGAGAGCTCCATCTTCCCCCTGATCAAAAAATTTTAATGAGCTCAATCAAAAGACAAACAAATGATGATTTTTGCTTATGATCATGAAGGCATCATCATCACAGACAAAGTTCAATGTGGATGAAGTGTCACAGCAGTGTATTATCATGATTTTTTGCAAAAAATGCAAAACACCTGACCTCAGTTGCTCTTGGCTGGGCCACTCATTCTTCACGACAACATTCGCCCGCACATAGGGAATGTCGTCATTGAAAAACTTCGCAAATACGGCTGGGAGGTGTTACCTCATGCTTCCTACAGTCCATACATGAGCCCACCAGACTTTGATCTTTTTCCAAAGTTGAAACAATCTATATGTGGACATCGTTTTGCATCTCTGGAAGAGCTTTCTTCCATTGGTACCTGAGCCCTTCAGCAACTGAACAAAAACGGTGTCATGGATGGAATAATGAAGCTTCCCAGACGTTGGGACTCGGTCATTGCAAAGCAGGGAGACTATATTGAAGGATTGTAAAGAAATACTTGAAAAAAAATAAAACATGTAAATTAAAAAAAAATATTGTGCATTATTTATGAAATGACCCTTGTATGATTGTCTCAGGGGGAGGGATTACCGTTAGTTTTCTAAGCTTCTATGGGTGTTATTTATAAATATGTCTTCCCAAGTTTTAGTTTTGTTTTTTTATGGTTTTTCAGCCTAAATTTTCTAACTTATATTTGGGTACTAGAAGCTATTTTTAGAGGTTTTCATCTGTCTCAAAGCATAGCTCCCAGGCTTTATTGAGCCTAGCCTCTACTTCATCACAGTTTTTTGAATATTGAGGTTATTTGTTCAACCCTACGAAATGATTTTTTTTTTTTTGCAAACAGACTTTCTCCTCTTTAGCTGCTGCACTTACTTTTAAGTAAATGTTACTCTTTAAGATCAAAGCAAAATGTTTTACACTCAAGGAAATTATGAAAGATGGCTTAACCCAAGGAGGGCTCACTTCTGCCTTCAGAATTCACCAACTTGAATACCTAATATTTGGAAGTCCACCCCCATTACACAAAACAGCAGACTGGGTGACATCACTGAATGTGCTGCTGTGGGCACACCTTGTGTGCTCCTGTCTTCAGGATAAATTAACATACAGTTTTGTTTTGGTGATTGGACACAAAGAGTGATATTCAGCGGGAAGTAGCTGGTTAATTTTGTTTAGGATATTTAAAAAGCTAATTGGTTAAGTCCCTAGTTTGGAAAATGTCCTTTTAAAGTTAACAGGTTATTTTTATCCTAATAACTGAAGGACATGTGTCGTCTCATCCAGACTGCATTGGTTGTCTTTAGCCAGGTAACTCTGATGTTAAGCTGGATCCTGTTAATTTATTGTATCCTTGACATGTTTCTTGCTCCGTGTCCTTTTAACCTGAGAGTCTTCTGGCCAAAAACTAACCATGTTAATCTGGAATTTGAGAATAATTGGTTTTGGGGTTAGATTAGATGCATTTCTATTGCTCTGAGGACAAGCAGGACATTGTTTCCCACGTGTGGGTGATGTCATCCTATGGCGTCCCAGCAGCATTGCGTTGCATCTGCCCAATGCGAGCACGCAGGCCCAGCAGTTTTCATTTTTTCGTAAAGCAGACAGGTCATGTGTTAGTGAGCGCTCCTCAGCACCTCATTTGTTTTCCATTTTTCAGATTTCCTCATTTTTTTAATCTAGGTAATTTCCCCAATCACCTTTATTGTTTAGGGTGGGTTTTTTTAAGGCAGATGTTGGTATTCATGCTGCATGTAGTTTTACTGAAATTCCTAGGTTTGATCATTCAAGGGTTAGTTTAATTTTGAATGAGTGCACTCTCCATCTCCGAGCACAGCGACAGAATACTGTTTCTCTTGATCAGTTATCTGAAACCAAAATAGGGAGATAGTGACAAATAGATGGCAAGTCATATCTGAAAGATTAGGGTCATCTCCCTACCAGCTATAACAGCCTTGAATTATACTATAAAATTTACGGGGGAAAGAGGAGGCATGGTTTCCCTTCCCTTATGTGACCAGCTTCATATGCAGCTGAGCATCATTTAATTTTTTTATGTTCCTATTTAAAACATCAGGTTAACACCAGGTTTTTAATTTGTTGCAGACAATAGTTGAACTTGCAGAAACAGGAAGTCTGGATCTCAGTATATTCTGCAGTACTTGTTTAGTAAGTATATTCTTTTGTAATGCATTTAAGCTTGCAAAACTTTTCTCTGTGGTAAACTTCAAAGATATTCCTGGAGTTTGAAGGAAGGCAGTTGTGCTACTGATGGTGGGACAGAGGTTAACTCTGCCTTTATAGGTGATGCTGACTGTTCATTCTGCATCAGCTGCTGCATTCACGGATGTATTTAATTTACTGTTAGCTGGTATTTCAACTTCCTGTTAATACACCTAACATAGTAAAGTAAATAGACTCATCATTGATTGTGAGAGGTATAAAACTTGCCAGCATTGGAAGGTTAAGGACTTTCTATCTACTGAGCATATACAATGGTAGCAGTACCTTAATCCAGCTCTGGTAAGATCTCACCTAAAAGGGCAAGATGGTCTGTCCTTGGCTTTTCACTCAAGGTGGGAGTTAATAAACGATAACCTTGAAGTTGGTTTGAGTGATATGGACACTTGTTTACTGGAAAAAAAAATTTTCTGAGACCATCAGCTCGTTTCACATCATCTACCACTGGCATTTAGTCACTGCTGATGCAAGGCCAGTTTTAAGATGGGGGTGCAAGGTAATTGCCGAGGTATCCAGTCCCACAGCATGCATTCTTGTATTTCTTTAAAGACATCGCTGGCTTCCCAACTCATTATCTGGGTTTATATCAAATGAGAAAACATACTAGGGAATCAGTATTTTAGATGACCGCATTTCATTTGCAATAACTTATAACGGTTGCACGTTTATTTTAAAAAGTATCCGAGACTAAACAGTTCATCATGTGACTTTTCCATGGCATTCAAGCAAAGGTCATCTGGAAACTGACTGGCTGAGTTAGAGAAAGGTAGTCCTTAGAGTCCAGCAGACAGTGAGATGGATCATAAAAAGAACAGCCTTTTCAGTTACAAAAGACACATACTTGAAGTATATAATTCCATTTTTTGCCCTTTCACCTCCTCAGTGACAGAAAGCAGGTTCCAAATGACAGGTGAATTTCTGGACTCTAAATTATTTTATGACCTTCATTTTCTCTGGCATCCTTTGGATATCTCATCTTCCAGTACAATAGAGAGACCTTTATAATGAACTCAAGTTTGCCACAAGAAGCTCATATCAGAAGATTCGCTCTCCCCTCCTGTTTGATAGGGAAGAAAATTCTCAAAGCCGTTTCTGTAGAAACCGACTTTTATAAAACGCCTGTCCCTTATGAGGGTAGACATACATTTGCACTTCTGATTTGTGCCCTTACCCCCTGTAGCGGGAGGTGTCCTAAATTTGGAGTAACATGCTTACTTATCAACTATCCATATCTGTCTCTCACCCACCCACCCCTCTTTGTCTTTCACCTTGCCATCCCTCCCTCCTCCTGTGAGACTATCATTGGAATGCTTTTATGTTTCACTTATATATAAGAGGGGGTACCACTGAAAGCGAATCAAACAAGGCACTAATTTAGTCCAATAAAAAAATTTATCACCTTTATTCCCTTTGTTTTGTTTCAGCTGAAAATACACTGGTATTTTCAGCCAAAACTGAAGCATGACCAAATGTGGATTTCAGGCCAGTTTTGGTGCTGAAACCAAAACTGAAATTTTATGATGTGTTAGCTACCTGGAGCTTGCAGAATTAGTCCTTAATCCCAAGATGATTACATGTTTTGCTATATAAACCAGATAAGATATATAATTCAGGCTTTCTCATTAAACATCTATCAGACATATATAAATTCCCCACCTTGACCTAAGAGCTGCTTAGTTAACTCATTTGTCTACTAGGTGCCTGTACTGTAAATTACAAAGAATCTTGAGCAGGATGTGCAGCATTAATTAAACTCTGGGACTCGTTGCCAGAGAATGTGGTGAAATCAGTTAACTTAGCGGGGTTTTAAAAAGGTTTGGATAATTTCCTAAAAGAGAAGTTCATAGCCATTATTGAGATGGCTTGGGGAAATCCACTGCTTATTCCTAGGGTAAACAGCTTAAAATCTGTTTTACTACTTGGGATCTAGGTAGGTACTTTGGACCTGGGTTGGCCACTGTTGGAAACAGGATGCTGGGCTTGATGGACCTTTGGTCTGTTCCAAGAAACACTCCTTCCTCAGAGGTCCTAGAAAGTGTCACATACTAGGGTACCATATGGATAACAACTGGAAATAGCAATTTTGTGAGCAACTAAACGAGCAGAGTCTGCTCCTCCGCTTTGATCTTGCAATGTGAAGGAGCAGACTCTGCTCGTTTAGTTGCTCACAAAATTGCTATTTCCAGTTGTTATCCATATGGTACCCTAGTATGTGACACATCCTAGGACCCCTGAGGTTGGAGTGTTTCTTGGAAACATGGACCATGTCAGGTCCGGGTTTATCTACCTCTTGGACCATATGTTGGATACAAACTGATATTTGTTCATATTTATGTTCATTAATTAAAGACTTAGAACATAAGAATTGACGCTGCTGGGACCAGTGGTCCATCGTGCCCAGCAGTCCGCTCATGCGGCGGCCCCCAGGTCAAAGACCATTACTCTAAAATGAGTCCAGCTTCACCTGTGTACGTCCCAGTTTAGCAGGAACATGTCCAGCTTTGTCTTGAAACCCTTGAGGGTGTTTTCCCCTAAAACAGACTCCGGAAGAGCGTTCCAGCTCTCCACCACTCTCTGGGTGAAGAAGAACTTTCTTACGTTTGTACAGAATCAATCCCTTTTTAACTTTAGAGAGTGCCCTCTCGTTCTCCCTACCTTGGAGAGTGTGTACAGTCTGTCTTTATCTACTAAGTCTATTCCCTTCAGTATTTTGAATGTTTCAATCATGTCCCCTCTCAGTCTCCTCTTTTCAAGGGAAAAGAGGCCCAGTTACTCCAATCTCATTGTACGGCAACTCCTCCAGCTCCTTAACCATTTTAGTCGCTCTTTTCTGGACCCTTTCGACTTGGCATCTTGTACACCATTCCTGCAGTTTTTCCCTTTTACCGCTTTAACCACTGCGCCATACTCTCCAGGTGTTGGCCTTTAAAACCTTGGCCTACATTATAGGCACCCAAGTCCTTAAAGCATCACATCTAGCAGACCTAAGTCACTCTCCACTCCTAAACGCACCTACTTTAGTCTTAGATGCCATGTGATAGGCGCCTATCTTTTGTAGAATCACGCCTAAGAAGGCAGGCACCTATTGCCCAATTAAGGCTCATAATTGAAGCCAGTTTACTAAGGCGCCTCTTACAGAATTTGCCCCTTTGTGTTTAAGTGACAAAACTGGGTTATGGTTTCTTTTGGCATGTCCTGATGGGTTTATTTTCTCACTGATTCTAATATGTAATCTTGCCTGTTACAACAAAGCGTAATATGGGCAGTTTCCAGTTGCTAGAGGTCCAAATCACTGAATTAGTTCAAAAAAACCAACAAACCCAACCACTGTAATATAACATAATAACAAATTTCTAGACCGCATAACCATTAGTTCAGTGCAGTTAACAAAAGATTATGCTATGGGAAAATACAAAAATAATGTAATGCGAAGAAATTTAGCTAGCCAAAAATTTGGAGAAAAGTCTTCAAAAGCTTTCTGTAATGTTTATAAGATATAGATCTAATCAACAATGGACGGAAATCTTTGTCAAAAGAAGCAGCCTGATAAGGACATTGCCCATGGTGTTTCTTACTTTTGCAGCCCTTTGCTGAAGGGAAGGTAAACAGGGCGTGAGATTTTCTACTCCTCTCATGTGAAGTTTCAGGAGAGAGGCCTCAGAAATGGAACTACTCTCTCAGTCCTGGAAGGTGTCCTTCCAGAGCAGCATTGAAATAAATCGGCAGGATAGGATGGGGAATTTTGTGCTGAGATGACAATATATGAGCCATATGATTTGAAAAATATATAAGATAAAGTGTTTCTCACTTAGAGGGTCTTCTACTCATGGATAGCATGCTCTGACAACATTAGTGCATGCTATATTTCACAGAGGCCACAGGAATAAAATCCCTGTGGCCGACGTCACACACTATTTGCCTTGACCCCTCTAGCTCATTCTTGATCATTGCACAGAGGGTCAGATGTACTTAAAGGAGTTTTACATATTTTGTGTCATGGGGGGGGATGCTTAGTCCATCTGGACCCCTGTTTGCTTCTAAATTTATTCATCTTTTGCTGTGCTGTAAAACTTATTGTAAATCTCTCTTTTGATAGATCAGGAAGCCAGTAAGATCCAAGCACTGTGGGGTGTGCAATCGATGTATAGCTAAATTCGATCACCATTGTCCCTGGGTGGGTAACTGTGTAGGTAAGTGGAAAAGATGCTGATGGCTTTCCTTTGGTTTACTGTTGGTCAGCTAATGGCAAAGGGAATCGGTGAATTCTTAAGCTCAAGCCTTAACTACAAATGGCATCATTTGTAATTGGAAGGTTCTTGCTTTGGACAGAGCCAGCTGGTCTGTTTCTGAGTAGCGTTGAAAGTATCTCCTTTTTGTTTGCTATGTCTTATCCTGTCATTCTTTCCCCACTCTTTCTTCCTAAACAAAATAGTTAAAGCAAACTTTGGTGACTGACCATTCTCTATTTGCATTTGTAGTCAATAGTCATCATTAAGCCACACTGTTTCTGGAATGCTCCAGCTGTGAGAGTAAATAAAACATGATTACCAAGCAAGATGAAAGTTCCATTGCAAATCTCAAACGTCAATTTGCAGCCTATACACGGAGACTTCTAGTTTAAACTGCCAAGATATGGCCAAAGCACGATTCATTTTCTAAGTTAAAAGAAAACCTGCAACATTGTTAATCAAGATAGCCTGATGTAAGAAGTATTTGTATTTCTTGAGTAAGGGACTAACAAAATGCTCCTTATACATTTGCTTAAGACATTTGGGTTTTAACAGTAGCAATAATCACTATCAGTCCTGTAGTCTGCTTATATCAAATGCAGTCTTCCAGGCTGTTACTGTTTCTCCTAAAAGCCTGTTTTTGAAATTCATGATTTCATTTTTCCAATTTTCTCAGGAAACATGTATAGGATAGTTACCCTTGGCAGCCTTTAGCTCTCTTGTAGTTTGATGAGATTAAACAAGTCATTGGAGCTCTGCTTCTTTTTTAGGGGCTGGTAATCATCGCTATTTCATGGGCTACCTATTCTTCCTGCTCTGTATGATCTGTTGGATGATCTATGGGTGCATTTCTTGTGAGTGCATACTTTTCTCTCGGTGATAATACATGTTATTTATTTATTCAATTTTCTATACTGTTCTCCCAGGGGAACTCGGAGCGGTTTACATGAATTTGTTCAGGTACTCAAGCATTTTTCCCTGTCTGTCCTGGTGGGCTTACACTCTTATCTAATGTACCTGGGGCAATGGGAGGACTAAGTGACTTGCCCAGAGTCACAAGGAGTAGCATGGGTTTGAACCCACAACCTCAAGGTGCTGAGGCTGTAGCTTTAAGCGCTGCGTCACTCTAGAAATCAAAA
Source organism: Geotrypetes seraphini (assembly GCF_902459505.1). Lineage (NCBI taxonomy): Eukaryota > Metazoa > Chordata > Amphibia > Gymnophiona > Dermophiidae > Geotrypetes > Geotrypetes seraphini. Next base: position 41,536,694 of record NC_047090.1, on the reverse strand, counting down.
TGCAATAAAAGTGAGCCAAGTAAAGGGCAATCAAGCCATTGTGACATCACTGAGGAGGTTGGCTCCTATTGGTGGAATGAGGCATTATGACGTCACAATACCAGCTCTGCTTATCAGAGGCTGAAAACTTTTCACACTATTTATTTATTCAATTTTCTATACTGTTCTCCCAGAATGGTTTACATGGATGTAAAGTACTCTAGCATTTTTCCCTGTCTGTCCCGGCAGGCTCACAATCTGTCTAATGTACCTGGGGCAATGGAGGGATTAAGTGGCTTGCCCAGGGTCACAAGGAGCAGCGTGGGTTTGAATCCACAACCTCAGGGTGCTGAGGATATAGTTTTAACCACTGCGCGCCACTCAGCACAAAGGCCATGTGTTCGTGCACACTTTGATGTAGAAAAGTTGGAATAGGAAAGAAATGATAGACATAAAATCTGTTTACTACTTGAGATCTAGCTAGGTACAGTGCTCCCCTGTGAATTCGCAGTCCGCGATTCACAGTCCCGATCATTCACGGTATTTTCCGACCACGAATGACTGGGCAGGAGAGGACAGCCAGAGAGGCAGGAGAGAGCAGCCGAAACGCCGGTAAGTGAAGGAAATCACTTGTGGTATGCTCCGACCACCTCTTCCTGTACTAAAGTCGGGCCTCGCCAATCAGGAGCTGCTTATCAAAGCAGCTCCTGATTGGTGAGGCCCGGTTTTAGTACAGGAAGAGGCGGTCAGAGCATACCACAAGTGATTTCCTTCACTTGCAGATGCTCCGGCTGCCCTCTCCTACCTCCCCTGCTAAAAACCGTATTCACGGTTTTTCAACGTTCGTGGGGGTTCCTGGAACGGAATATCGGATGAGTACTGTACTTGGAACCTGGATTGGCCACTGTTGGAAACAGGATACTGGGGTTGATGGACCTTTAGCCTTTCCCAGTATGGCAGTTCTTATATTCTTCTGTATATTTAACTAGCTGCAAGGTATAAATGCGCAAGAGGCAGGCCTCTTTCGGCAGAGCACAGACTTCTTTACAGCAAGGGTGGTTGATATGTAGAATAGCCTCCCAGCGGAGGTGGTGGAGACAAGGACCGCATCTAAATTCTAGAAAGCATGGGACATGTGCAGAGGATTTCTGAGGGAGAGAAAGGGATTATGTAGAATTGAGCTTTTGGTGTGGGCGAGTAGCTTAGATATGAACAGGCAGTTTTATCTTCATCTGCCATCATTTTCTGTATGAGGCCTCCTTGGAATTGATTCTTTACAACAGTGGTTCTCCAACCCTGTCCTGGAGGACCACTAGCCAATCGGGTTTTCAGGATAGCCCTAATGAATATGCATGAAAGAGATTTGCATGTAATGAAGATGATAGGAATGCAGATCTGCCCCATGCATATTCATTAGGGTTATCCCGAAAACCCAACTGGCTAGTGATCCTCCAGGACAGGGCTAGGGACCACTGCTTTACAGGGAGTGTTCTCATTCTTTGGGGATGTATAAATTTATGTGATAAGATCTAAAATTCCTATTTTCCTCAATTCTATTCTAGATTGGGGAATCCATTGTGAGACCAGCTACACAAAAGATGGGATTTGGACATACATTACACAGATTGCCACATGTTCCCCTTGGATGTTCTGGATGTTTCTGAACAGCGTGTTTCACTTCATGTGGGTTGCTGTGTTACTTATGTGTCAGATGTACCAGGTAAGAGAAACTCTTGTTCCTCTATCAAACACTGAACCCTCTGCAAGCTGTAAAACATTTTATTGGATCAACATGATAATTGTCCTACTACTAAAATAAACTAAACCTTAAGCTTAAAAACCGCATCTTCTCTATAGAGATAGAGCTCGGCACGGTTTACAAGAATTTTAAAGAAAGGAAAATATAATAAGAATTAGTGAATACACTTCTCCCTTGGTATTCGCGGGGGATAGGGGCAGAATCGGACGGTGAATGGAGAAAAACTGCAAATAACTTCTGGTCCGGCTCTGACCCCCCCGCCTCCCTTCCCCCCTCCCCCCCCTGGCATCCCGGCTTTACCTGGTGATCTAGCAGGCTTTCGGGGCAGGAGTGATCTTCCTACGCTCCTGCCCCGTGCAGATCACCAATAGGAAATGACTGCCGTGAGTTCCTGTAGTCTCGAGACTACGACAGGAGTTAACGGCAGCCATTTCCTATTGGCGATCTACACGGGGCAGGAGCGTAGGAAGATCGCTCCTGCCCCGAAAGCCCGCTAGACCACCAGGTAAGGCCGGGATGCCGGGAGGGAGGTGGGAACATCCGAAACTATGGTGGTTTTTTTCCCCCCACCCAAAAAAATCACGAATATGTGAAACCGTGAGTGTCGAAACTGCGAATGGGGAGGGGGAAGTGTATATAGAGAGCAGCAGAATTTACATTGTTGAGAATAGCCACGTTTTCAGATGTTTTTGAAATAATTGGAAGGCGCCCAGGTTACGCAGCTGGACAGGAAAATTATTCCAAAGCTCAGTGATTTTAAAGTAAAGAGATTTCCCTAATTTCTAGTACTATTAATCACTGATGCTTGCCTGTGCACCTCGGCCATGCCTTCCCTCCAAATCTATCTTCTGCAGCTCCATGTTTTTATTTCCCTGCTAAAACTCTTCCCTGCTAGAGTGTTGGTGTTTACAGGTACGTTCAGCGTCTCGCAAACTTTTCAGCTGGCGGCACACTAAACCCAGTGCCCTGGCCGGAAGGCACCCAGAAGTGCGTGGACGTCAATGTGAGAGGCACGTCCTGTAGGCAATCAGTCCTCCTCCCCAGTGTGTCGCGGCACACCTGAAATCTCAGGAGGCACCCAGTTTGCGATACACTGGGTATGTTATATACAACAATCCCATGCTTTATATGAAAAACTCCTGTGCTTGCTGACTGAGGAGATTGCATAGCAGGGAGCCAGGTACTTGAAATTTCTGTTGCTGCTTCCCATCACTTGCCCTCTTGGCCCTGAAATTTGGGGTGCTGCTATCCTCCTTGTGGCTATAGAGCAGGATTTGGCCTGAGGTTGAACCCCCCTCCCCTTCTTCTGGCTCTTATAGGCAGATAGGATAAGTTTTAAGAACAGGACTAGCTGGTTAACAGGGTATGAAAAGGGAAGAACATGGGGACTGTGAGGAGGGTTCAGAAAGAGGGAGTGAGCCTGGGGGAGCAGGAGAAAGAGAGAGTGAGTGAGCCTGGGGGAGCAGGAGAAAGAGAGAGTGAGTGAGCCTGGGGGAGCAGGAGAAAGAGAGAGTGAGTGAGCCTGGGGGAGCAGGAGATAGAGAGAGTGAGTGAGCCTGGGGGAGCAGGAGAAAGAGAGAGTGAGTGAGCCTGGGGGAGCAGGAGAAAGAGAGAGTGAGTGAGCCTGGAGAAGCAGGAGAGAGAGTGAGTGAGCCTGGGGGAGCAGGAGAGAGACAGTAGTTGATCCTGGGAGAACAGGAGAAAGAGAGAGTGAGTGAGCCTGGGGGAGCAGGAGAGAGAGAGTGAGTGAGCCTGGGGGAGCAGGAGAGAGAGAGAGTGTTTGAGCCTGGAGGAGCAGGAAAGAGAGAGTGAGTAAGTGAGCCTGGGGTAGCAGGAGAGAGAGTGAGTGAGCGAGCCTGGGGGAGCAGGAGAGAGAGAGTGAGTGAGCCTGGGGGAGCAGGAGAGAAAGAGAGTGATTGAGCCTGGGGGAACAGGAGAGAGAGAGTGTTTGAGTCTGGAGGAGCAGGAAAGAGAGAGTGAGTAAGTGAGCCTGGGGGAGCAGGAGAGAGAGTGAGTGAGTGAGCGAGTCTGGGGGAGCAGGAGAGAGAGAGAGCCTGGAGTCACAAGAGAGAGAGAATGATTGAGCCTGGGGGAGCAGGAGAGAGAGAGTGGTTGAGTCTTGGAGAGCAGGAGAGAGAGAGGTTGAACCTGGGGGAGCAGGAGAGAGAGAGTAGTTGAGCCTGGGGGAGCAGAAGAAAGAGAGTGGTTGAGCCTGGGGGAGCAGGAGAGAGTGGTTGAGCCTGGGGGAGCAGGAGAGAGAGAGAGGTTGAGTCTGGGGGAGCAGGAGAGAGAGGTGAGCTTTAGGACATGAGAAAGAGGAGACGTGTGTTTATGAGAGAAGTCCAGCCAGTCACATCATTGGAAGGCCACTCTCCATGATGATCCCATGTCCAAGGTCCATGTGTATGAGTGTTATCTATGAGATGTGTAAGTTGAGAAGCACTGCTAAATCATTTTATTCTTGCCACCTTTCTACAGGAGGCAAAAGCCCTTCATTAGCTGTGCACTTGACTGGCTTCCTACTTACACACATGGTAATTCTGTTGATGCTCTGTTTACTCTTAATCACAACAGCTAAATTTCTTCTACTAGGGCAGAAGAATGTGATGGATACAGGGTAAGAAAACCCTTAGTGCAGAAAGAACTGAAAAGAATGGATATCACTAAAAGCAAGCGTCAAAATGTATGGGGCCCTGAGTGCAAAGTACACAGTTAATCTGGTACTCCCACACTTTGATCCTACTGTATCTGTGAGGAAAATGTGTAGGTCTGTTTGTATATTAAATATATGCTTAAATGATCCCTCCTCTGATCCAAAGATGTCTCCTGCTATTCTCACTGTGAAATACCATGCCGATGTTCTGCCACGCTACCTGGGGCAGCTTTTTAACCTGGGAATTAGGCTTTTGACTGTTAGTTAAACATCTAGATTCCTTTTGAAAACTCTTAGTGTGATGAAGCTACTAAACCAGAGAAAATATTTCTTCACACAAAGTGTAATTAAATTCTGCAATTCGTGGCCAGAGAATGTGAAGAAATCAGTTATTTTAGCAGGGTTTAAAAAAGATTTGGCTAATTGCCTAAAAGTGAAGTCCATAGGCCGTTATTGAGATGGCTTGGAGAAATCCATTGCTTATTCCTAGGGTAAGTAGCATAAAATCTGTTTTACTACTTGGGGTCTAGCTAGGTACTTGGGACCTGGGTTGGCCACTGTTGGAAACAGGATTCTGGGCTTGATGGACCTTCGGTCTGTCCCAGTATGGTAATTCTTATGTTAAGTATAGGACAATCAAGCCATTGTGACATCACTGGTGAAGTTGGCTGTTCGGCATTGGTAGAATGAGGCATTATGAAATCACAATCTGAACTCTGGAATGTTGCTACTCTTTGGGTTTGCAATTCTTATTCCAAGTTTCAAAGTTTATTCTTAATTTGATATACCGACCAATACAAGTATCTGGCCGGTTTACAATATTAAAAATTTAAAATATCTTAAAAGTAAAAAAAAATAAAATGGAGATAAAAATGAGGTAGTGAAAACCAAGAAATGGGTATAATTTGTGGGGAGCAAGGGGGAAGGAAAATTTTAATTACATTATGAAAATAAAAGGGAGGGAGGAGGAGAGGATAAAACAGAGGGGATGTCACTTCTCAAAAGCAGTTCTATGTTGTTGTTTGTTTATTTATTTATTTTATCCCAGGACAAGCAGGCAGCATATTCTTAACACATGGGTGACGTCACCGACGGAGCCCTCGGTACGGACCTTTTAACTAGAAGTTTCTAGTTGGCCGCACCGCGCGTGCGCGAGTGCCTTCCCGCCCGACGGAGGAGTGCGTGGTCCCCAGTTTCTTCGTTTCCGCGGAGCGAAGAAGACGCGTGTATTTTTTCAACGGCCGTTGAAATCACTTTTTGCCTTCCCGCTCGCGCTTTTGTTCTAAATTTTTCTTCCTCTACCTTCGGGTTTCCTTTTTCTTTGAATTGCAAAAAAAAAAAAAAAAAAAAACTTTGATTTTTCTTGTTTCTTTCGTTTTTGCCCCGGCGGGGCCTGTTGCCATTATACAGGCCTCGGACTTCGATTTTGCGGAGGCTATCTTCCCCTTCATGCCCCCGCAGGTCGGTTTTAAGAAGTGCCAGCGGTGTGCACGCCCGATCTCCGTTTCTGACCCACACAATTGGTGTTTGCAGTGCCTGGGTCCGGAGCATCGGGCAGATTCCTGCACCCGCTGTGCCACTTTACAAAAACGTACTCTTAAAAACCGAAGAATCCAGCAAACCCTTCTCTTCGGCTCCGAGTCGGCGATGGATTCATCACCTTCAACGGCGGTACCGCAGAAATCGGCACCGTCAAGCTCGACACCGACCGATCCCGCATCGGCGCCACTGGCGCCAGGTAAGCCGGCTAAGAAGCCTTCCTCTTCCCTCGAGCGCCCTCCAGCTACGGTGACGACACCGTCCATACCGGCATCGCACCGGTCCCGTAAACGCTCCGCCCCGATAACGGTGAGTGCCTCGTCATCGGCCTCCTCATCGCCGGGGCGTGGAGCGGCATCCAAGGAACCGAAGAAAAAGAAAGCGGTTCCGATGCCACCCCTAGATGACCGTATCTCGGCCATTCTACAAACTCAGCTTCAGGAGCAGTTGAAGAAACAACTTGAACAACTGCTACCCTCTATCCTGGCACCGCTCCTTCCGGTACCAGACCGGCCCGAGCCCCGCACCGAGCCCCCGGTGTCCACTCCTTCGGTACCGGTAAACACCTCGATGCCGATCCTTTCGGCCCAACAACTTCCTGATGATCCTGTGGTTCATTCTCAACCCACAGTGGATCCTACTCGGCACCAGGCGGTACGGCACTCTTCTCGGGACCGAGAACGACGCCGATCGTCCTCCCCTGGTACCGTTTCGGTGCGCTCTGGTAAATCTTTGTCCAAGACTCGCCACACCGCACCCTCCACCCCGGTGTCCCGACATGCACCAGAGGTCAGGGATCCTGATTTATGGGAGGAGACTCCTCTCGGTACCGAGGAGGATCCCTCCTCATCTGATGAGGAACCATCGGCACCTGATGCCACCTCTAAACCTGAGCAATCCTCTTTTTCTAAATTTCTGAGGGAAATGTCTGCTGCTCTGTCACTTCCCCTTGAATCTGACTCCAAAAAGTCCCAAGCCTTTTTAGAAGCCTTAGACTTTGAGCAACCTCCTAAAGAGTTCCTCAAGCTTCCCGTACATGACATCTTACGGGAGACATTCTACAAAAACTTGGAAAATCCCCTCACGGTACCGGGAGCTCCCCGTAAACTGGACAACCTTTACCGTGTCATCCCTATTCCAGGATTCGACAAATCTCAATTGCCCCATGAGTCCCTTCTGGTGGAATCCACCTTAAAAAAGACTCAGGGCTCCAGTGTCTATGCCTCTACCCCTCCTGGCAGAGAAGGTAAGACCATGGACAAGTTTGGCAAGAGACTTTACCAAAATGCCATGCTTGCCAACAGGGCAAACAACTATTCCTTCCATTTTTCCTTTTATCTCAAACACTTGGTCCAACAGCTGTCTGCCCTCCAGAAGTACCTACCTGAGCGCAAGGTCCCGCTATTCCAGCAGCACATATCTGGCCTTCTCCAAATGCGCAAGTATATGGTCCGCTCGATATACGACTCCTTCGAGCTCACCTCTCGGGCCTCTGCCATGGCTGTAGCCATGCGTCGCTTGGCCTGGCTCAGAGTCTCCGACCTGGACATCAACCACCAGGACCGCCTGGCCAACGCCCCCTGTCTCGGGGATGAGCTTTTTGGAGAGTCACTGGATTCCACCACCCAGAAACTCTCTGCCCATGAGACCAGGTGGGACACCCTGATCAAGCCGAAAAAGAAGGCTCCGCCTGCTCGACCCTATCGGCCTCAATCATCTTACCAGCGGAGGTTCTCAGCCAGGCCACTCAATCCGCCTCCCCAACAATCTCGGCGACCCCGTCAACAGCAGCACCATGCCCAGGCTCGGTCTCAGGCCACTCAACCCTCCAAGCCTCCTCAGCCTGCTAAACAATCTCAGCCCTTTTGACTCTTCTCTCCAGGGCATAGCCAGTCATCCACCCTCGCTGCCTCTTCCACAGCCTATCGGGGGTCGTCTCACCATTTTCTCAAGCCGTTGGGAAGTCATCACGTCGGACCAGTGGGTCCTCAACATCATCCGCCACGGCTACTCTCTCAACTTCCAGACTCTGCCTCCGGACAACCTTCCCGTAGAGTCTGCTTCAAACTCATCTCAAACCCCCCTCCTCCTGAGGGAGGTTCAATCCCTCCTCCTTCTCAATGCCATCGAAGAAGTACCTCCAGATCAAAGGGGGCAGGGATTCTACTCCCGCTACTTCCTGGTACCCAAAAAGACGGGAGACCTCCGTCCCATTCTCGATCTCAGGGACCTCAACAAGTGTCTGGTCAAGGAGAAGTTCAGAATGCTCTCCCTTGCCACGCTCTACCCTCTTCTTTCTCAACACGACTGGCTATGTTCCCTGGACCTCAAAGAGGCCTACACTCACATCTCCATCAATCAACATTCTCGCCGCTACCTGCGGTTCCAGGTACTGCACCACCACTATCAGTACAAGGTGCTACCGTTCGGCCTCGCCTCCTCACCCAGGGTCTTCACCAAGTGCCTTATAGTGGTAGCGGCCTTCCTCAGGTCTCACAACCTCCAGGTGTTCCCCTATTTGGACGATTGGTTGGTGAAAGCACCTACGTCTCCACTTGTGCTACAGGCTACTCATCACACCATCTCTCTCCTCCACCTCCTGGGGTTCGAGATCAACTACCCCAAGTCGCATCTGCTTCCCACCCAGCGACTTCAATTCATTGGAGCAGTTCTGGACACCACGCTAATGAGGGCTTTTCTCCCCTCCGATCGCAAGCAGACCCTGCTCCATCTCTGCCGTCAGGTACTCATGCATCCCTCCATTCCTGCTCGACAGATGATGGTCCTCCTGGGTCACATGGCCTCGACAGTGCATGTCCTTCCTCTGGCTCGTCTCCACCTTCGTACACCTCAGTGGACGCTCGCCAACCAGTGGTCACAGACTACGGATCTTCTTTCTCATCCCATCTCTGTGACATCATCTCTTCAGCAATCTCTCCAATGGTGGTTGAACTCCTCAAATCTTTCCAGGGGTCTTCTTTTCCATCTGCCCCCCCACTCTATGATCATCACCACAGATGCGTCCCCCTACGCGTGGGGAGCTCACCTGGGAGATCTACGCACCCAGGGACTTTGGACCCCACAGGAGCGTCGTCATCACATCAATTTCCTGGAACTCAGAGCCATGTTCTACGCCCTCAAGGCTTTCCAACATCTTCTCTGTCCTCAAGTCCTCCTCCTATGCACAGACAATCAAGTCGCCATGTACTACATAAACAAGCAAGGCGGCACCGGATCTCGCCCCCTTTGTCTGGAGGCTCTGCGCATCTGGACCTGGGCCACGGACCGCAATCTCTTTCTCAGGGCGGTCTATATCCAGGGCGAACAGAACTCTCTGGCCGACAATCTCAGCCGCATCCTTCAACCTCACGAGTGGACGTTGGACCCTCCGACTCTACTCTCCATCTTTGCTCGATGGGGCACTCCGCAGGTGGACCTCTTTGCAGCACCTCACAACCATCAGCTGCCCCAATTCTGTTCCAGACTCTTCTCTCCTCACCGTCTGGCCCCGGATGCATTCCTGCTCAACTGGAGGGATCGGTTCCTCTATGCCTTCCCTCCACTTCCTTTGATGTTGCGGACCTTGTCCAAACTCCGCAAGGACAATGCCACCATGATCCTCATCGCCCCTCGGTGGCCTCGTCAACACTGGTTCTCCCTTCTGCTTCAACTCAGCTCCAGGGAGCCCATTCCTCTTCCTGTGTTTCCTACTCTACTTACACAGCAGAATCAGTCTCTACTACATCCCAACCTGTCTTCCCTCCACCTGACAGCTTGGTTTCTCTCGGGCTGACCTCTCCGGAGAATCTATCTCAACCGGTCCGCCTCATTTTGGACGCCTCCAGGAAACCGGCCACTCTCCAATGTTACCATCAGAAGTGGACCAGATTCTCCTCGTGGTGTCTCCGGCATCATCAAGAACCCACCTCTTTGGCGGTGGAAACTGTCTTGGAATATTTGCTCTCGCTGTCCAACGCTGGCCTCAAAACCACCTCCATCAGAGTCCACCTCAGTGCCATCACTGCGTTTCACGAGCCTATTCTCGGAAAACCCCTCACGGCTCATCCTCTGGTTTCAAGATTTATGAGAGGGCTCTTCAACATCAAACCGCCTCTCAAGCCTCCTCCCGTCGTCTGGGACCTGAATGTGGTTCTCTCTGCTCTCATGAAACCTCCGTTTGAGCCTCTTGCCACAGCTTCATTCAGGCTTCTTACCTGGAAGGTGCTTTTCCTAATTGCCATCACCTCTGCCAGGAGGGTTAGCGAACTGCATGCACTGGTTGCCGACCCACCGTTCACTGTTTTTCACCATGACAAGGTTGTTCTGCGTACCCACCCTAAATTCCTTCCCAAGGTGGTCTCAGCTTTTCACCTCAACCAGTCCATTGTGCTTCCCGTCTTCTTCCCTAAGCCTCACTCGCATCCTGGAGAACAGGCGTTGCACACGCTGGATTGTAAGCGTGCCCTTGCTTACTACCTTGATCGTACCAGAGCTCACCGAACATCCCCTCAGCTCTTTTTGTCTTTCGATCCCAACCGTTTGGGCCATCCTGTCTCCAAACGGACACTTTCAAATTGGCTTGCTGCCTGTATTGCCTTCTGTTATGCTCGGGCCGGTCTCTCACTGGAAGGATCTGTCACGGCCCACAGAGTCCGAGCTATGGCTGCTTCTGTGGCTTTCCTCCGTTCCACGCCCATCGAGGAAATCTGCAAGGCGGCCACTTGGTCCTCAGTTCACACGTTCACTACTCACTACTGTCTGGATGCGTTCTCCAGACGGGATGGACACTTCGGCCAATCTGTGTTACAGAATTTATTTTCCTAATGGCCAACCATCCCTCCTCCCTCTTTGTTAGCTTGGAGGTCACCCATGTGTTAAGAATATGCTGCCTGCTTGTCCTGGGATAAAGCACAGTTACTTACCGTAACAGGTGTTATCCAGGGACAGCAGGCAGATATTCTTAAGTCCCACCCACCTCCCCGGGTTGGCTTCTTAGCTGGCTTATCCTAACTGGGGACCACGCACTCCTCCGTCGGGCGGGAAGGCACTCGCGCACGCGCGGTGCGGCCAACTAGAAACTTCTAGTTAAAAGGTCCGTACCGAGGGCTCCGTCGGTGACGTCACCCATGTGTTAAGAATATCTGCCTGCTGTCCCTGGATAACACCTGTTACGGTAAGTAACTGTGCTTTATTGTTCCATGATTAAGATGGTTAACTGCTATTTTGATATGCATCTTTAAATAAAAATGTTTTGAGGTTGATTTTAAATTTGTTTAAAGAGTTTTCGCTGCGGATATGCGATGGCATTGCATTCCAGAGGGAAGGGGCAACTACGGAAAAAATGGTGTTTCTGGTATAGTATAGGTCTTTGATTGAGGGAACTGTTAAGAGGTTTTTATTTTAGTAAAACCTCGTAAGAGTCTTCTGCTTTTGTTCATATACTGCTGCCTATTCCTGGAAACATTCATGCATTGAAGAGAGACACCTTGTCTTTTTGCAGATTTCTTGTTTAGGTATTACTACCAATGAAAGAATGAATGCCAGGAGATATAAGCACTTTAAAGTCACAGCAACTTCTATTGAAAGCCCATTCAAGTAAGTTGTCAGATGACGATAGACGTGAACATCTTGCACGCTGCTCTTACAGATACTTCTCCGTTTCTAGCTTTGTACAAGGCTGCATTGGGCAAATGTTCATTCTTATGGTGAGAGATTTGCACAACAGCTCAGCTTGATGAGATATAGTGCCAAAGAATAGGATTTACTTCTGTAAATAAGCAAGTCTCTTGCCACTTGTGTTTTAGGCATATCCAACTGATTTTTATTTCAGGATGTCCCTAATGAAGATGCATGAGACAGATTTGCATACGCAGTTCCTCACTCATGGAAATATCTCATGTGCACTCATTAGAGAGATCCAGACTTGGACATCCTGTAACTCTAGTATTAGGTTTTCCCTTGTGTCAAGAGATGGGAGGGAAAGATGGATGAAAGGCCACTGACCATACCAAAACAAGGCTTAAAGCTGCCCCCGCAGTGCTGTGTACAATTAAGCTGTGTTTCCTTTTAAGGTTCAGAAAAGCTAAATGAAAGCAGCTAATGAGCAAGGGCTGGTAATTAGATCCCAGCAGTTCTACTTATTGCTATAGGACGGTCATGCACAAACTAACAAAGCATTCCCCAGAAATTGCAGCTCTTTTGGAATGATTGGCATTCTATGGCTATATTGCTACAGTATAAACAAACATTATTGTAGGTGTGGTTTTGTTGTTTTGGGGTTGGTTTTTTTTTTTTTTTGGGGGGGGGGGAGGAGGTGATATTTTATTGGTGATAAACATCAACCAAGAACAATGAATACTATAGACCAGGGATAGGCAATTACAGTCCTCGAAAGCCACAGGCAGGTCAGGTTTTCAGGATATCCACAATGAATATGTATGAGATGGATTTGCATGTACTGCCTCCTTGAGGTACAAATCTATCTCATGCATATTTATTGTGGATATCCTGAAGACCTGACCTGCCTGTGGCTCTCGAGGACCGGAATTGCCTACCCCTGGTACAGACAAATAAAAATAGTGATTCCATACATAGTGCTTAAGCCTGTCCTGCCCTTGTTAAGCTTAAGTTTACATTACCCATCCCACCCCTTTCTCTCCTATCCTGATTAGTCTTCTACCACTGCCCTTTGCGGTTCTCCTGCTGCCTCCTATGGTGGAGTGCTGCTGCAGAATGGCTCTGCTTGAACTGTTTCCATAACTCACAATATAGTTTCTTCTCCAAGCTTATTGTTTTACTTGCTGCCATGATTTGGGGGTCACTCAGGCTTGCAAGATAACCACCTGGACCAGCAAGATGGCTAGCTGTATATGGTTTCTCTAAGGTCCGCCCTTCACCGTATGTCCAGTCTGGTGACTGCTGGATCGATTCATGACCCGAAAAGCTTCAGTCCACCATGGTTGCAACTCAGGACACTCTTGAAAAGAATGTAGAAAGTATTGGGATGAATTTTAAACATTTAAGAAACTTTGTTGAGTCCCACAATACTTTCACCGTTCCTTTTATTTCCAGGCCTATCAGGAATCTGCCCACGTCCTTTACCCAAGTCCCACTCCTTTTTCATGCACAAGAGTTCTTCCCTTCTAAACTGTACCATTCTCGTAGGTTTGTGCAGCCCAAGTGCATGACCTTGTAGTTCCTGCCATTAAATCTTGAAGTATGAGTCGACTACCTCAACATATAACCATACCTCCACCCTTCTGCTCCTCCTGAATTGTCTACATTGGTCATTCATTACATTAGAGAGGAAGCGATAATGGTTACTTCAGTTGTGACTGGTTATCTGTCAAAGCAAGAGACCGAAGATTCAATTTTTGTCCCTTTCACTCAATCTCTGACCAGGTTGCCCAGATGACTAGGAGTCTGTCTCACTGGCTTAGGAGGGGAAGGAGTACTTCCTCCAAGGTGTGCCCTCAGTCAGGAACTGCCATGGTAGTGGCATCTGGGTTTTCTCCCTCATTAAGTCTGAGCATACAGCCATAATGAGGTATTGGACAAACAAACCTAGATATCCCATCCCAAGCTGTGGGGTGACCTATCTCTTTCCATCTTTTATTTTAAGTCCTTATAATTCTGGAATTTAAAAAATCCCTCTCCAGAAGTCACCTAGTCTTACTGGCCTCCACCACAGACTCAAGCTCAGTGGAATGAATCTGGGGTTTTTTTTTTAACTGTCTTTTATTAAGTTATATTAATTGTTTTGTTTTTTCTCTCAGTTGCTAAAGGCTTTTTATGAGGCCTGGAAACATAACACTTCAATCTGTTTTCTTTCTTCCTAGCCACGGATGTATAAGAAATATTATAGACTTCTTTGAATTCAGGTGCTGTGGCCTCTTTCGCCCCGTTATTGTAGACTGGACAAGGCAGTATACAATAGAATATGACCAAACCTCAGGAAGCGGGTATCAACTAGTTTAGCACCATCGCTATCTTGTGGGCGTGTTGGAGTGGTACCTGATGCTCGCTCGCTCTCACTCCAGCCCAAGTCCCCTGAACTGTAGCATGCTGTCTGTTGGGTGAGCAGTGACTTTAATGGTACCTCCTCTTCGTCAGGATCTTTTCAATGAAAGTAAATATGGACAGAACAAACTGCCAACACTGAGAAGGAGAAGGACGAGCCCAGAGGGATTTTATCTGTTCTTAATGTGGAAATGATTTGGAACATTAGCTGGACTGCATTGAGTGTGTGTGCGCGTGTGTGAGAGAGAGAGGTGGATGGTTTTTGGTTTGTGTTTTTTTTTAACTTTAAACACCACTGACAATAGAACATGACAGTATTTGTGCGCTAAAATTGTTTTGCTGAAAGGGAATTCAGCATCACCTGGTGAATAATTCCATTGGAATAGGACGTTTTCTTCAAGGTGAAGTCAAGCTTGGATAAGATTACTGTGTGTTTTTTATTCCTGTAATGTGATCTTACACAGATGCTCTTTCATCAGATGTTCCATATCTACTGTGTATATGAATACTGTGACGAAAAAATCATGTGGTTTTATGAGGGATCAATGGGAATATGAAAACTGGGTAAAGCAGATCATGCGCTGGGAATGTTAACTAACTCGAGGCCTATGTTTGTAGGACTATCAGCTGTTTCTTGCCACCTAGTTCTGGTTCTGTGAAATAAGCCTAATAACCCTGTTCTAGAGGTTCCGTAGTCCAAAATACATTGCTACATGAATGTAGAAGCACTTTTTTTTTTTTTTTAAATCGTCATGGTTTGAAGAAAAGTTTTGAATACTTTTCAACATGCTGCCATACAGGCAGGATGGATGAGATTTGCTGTTTTGAAGTGCTAATGTTTCCCCCAGTTATTAGAAATAACCCAATATAATAAGTCCTGAACTGGAAGGCAGTATGTGTTTTGGAGAGAGGTTGCACAGGATGAACCAAAGATGTGTAATTTGAATACAGAATATCACAATTATATAGAGGTGCGCACATTCCTTAATTCTTTCATAGCAAAATAAATTTATGAACTATCTATTTGTAGGAAGGTGGTTAGTGCACTGGATGTGATGTAGAAGTTTTGGGAGATGGGTTCACGGCCTTTCCCACCTGTCACTTTGACCTTGAGCAAATCGTTTTATTTCCTTGTGCCTCCAGGATCCAGTAGAAATCACGGCATCAGTTTGGTCAACAAAAAAATTATTCAACCACACAAATGTAACTAAAATGGATTATTTGGCAGAGACAGAGTTCAGTTTCCAGTGCCATTAGCACTTGTTATTTTAATGGTTATTGGAAATGACAGTTTCACTGGTCAAGAAACCAGCTTCAGCTAAACTTTCATACGTGTAAAGATGGCAGTGGTCTTTCATTATGGAATGTAATGCACTGATGATATTCTGTTTATAGCTTTTCATATGAGCATGGAGAATTCCTCACAGCCTCCTTAACTATTGCTTACCTAGCAACTGAAACTTGGTTTGGTCACACTGTGCCACGGTAATGCAGTAGGTCAAAAAGATCCGTGAGGGATCTCCCTTCCCCTTTCAAAGCATATCCTTGAGTCTGTTGTAAAAAATGTGTATCTGTATATAACTAATTTATCAAGCCAGTTTCTCTTTGTGAGTATGTGTGTGTGTGTGTCTAGTGACTTTAAAGCTGCTCATTTCATTTTAATCCAACCAAAAAATGTAGGAAGGTATAATCTAATGAGCTTCTTGTCATGTCTATTGCCCATCGGCATTATATCCTGCAAGATCACTGCATGTTTGATGCTTGGGAAAATTAGCATTTGCTGTAAAGTACAGCATTACAGGTATTAAAGCAATCTTGTGAAAATCCTGACCCTTTTGCCTTCATAAGAGCAGCAGTGACACTGTAAATAGTCAATGTTCAGTGTTTGCAGTTAGACTTTTCTCATTCATATCTTTGATTAGCGCAACACCCGAGTAGTTGGAACATATCGAACCTTGTATCAAGACCTATAAAGTACAACTTTATTATACCTGAATGTTTTAATATTGGAAAATTTTTTTTGTGTGATGAAGGGCTCTGAGAAGCCAGTTTCTTTGTCACATCTGACCTCAAAACATTTTTAAAGAAAATGAAAGTAATTCTATCCAAAAAGAGTTTACAGCTCTTTAGATTGTAAGAGCGCGAGTGCGCTAATGCCTCCATAGAGCTTGCGTTAGTATTTTTTGTTTAGCGTGTGCTAAAAACACTAGCGCACCTTAGTAAAAGGAGCCCATGGTGAAAGCTCTGGCAGAGTTAAATTATTTTAATATTTCACAACTTTCAAAAATAATAAAAAATAAATAAATCTGCATTTGCCTTGAAAGTCTGTTCTTACCTGGGCAAATAAAAGTCCTGAGAAATCCAACAAAAAAAAAAAAGAAAGTTTACACATTTTATATTATCAAATGAGTTAAGATGAATGGAGATGCTGTAATTTGCCATCTGTTTTAATAAATGAAAATTGTCTATCCTTATCTACACTCAGGCATTTGCAAACTTCCAGAAGTGGTCTTAAAATTTCGTTGGATGTGCAATAATGTGACTAAATGTATGGATTTTTTTCAGGATGGCTTGGTAACATTCTAGATTCATGAAAAATTGTTACTGATTTAAAAAAAGAAAGTTATTGAGAGGAAGTCTGAGATCTTTTTTTAAACCAGTTCTTTAACTCCTGATTAAATAGAAGGATGTGGTAAGCAAAGATGCAAATATCAGGCAGAAGAACAAAATCCATCAAAAGACGAAACTGCAGAACAAATGTACAAGATGCAGGCAAAGTTTATTTCAGTAAACAATTTGTTTCGCATAAATAAACCACCTTAAGTGAGTAACAGGTCCTTACACGCTCCGTGTTTCGATCAACACATCTTCATCAGGGGTCCCAGATATGGTGGTAAAAAATATATATACACGCAGCAATTTTTGCCTGTTCGATGGGCTACGGTGGGTACTAAAGCATGTCACTTAAGGTGGTTTATTTGTGCGTAACAAATTGTTTATTGAAATAAATTTTGCCTGCATCTTGTACATTTGCTCTGCAGTTTCATCTTTTGTTTTGGTAAGCAAAGATGTACCATTTCTAAAATGGGCAATAACCCCAATCGATTAAGTGGACATGAGTCAAATTCCCCTGCCAGGATGACCTTTGTCTTGGCCTTTATGTTCTCTTTTCTTTGCAGATATTTGTTACCCGGATTTAATTGGAATATTAATCCACATTCAACAGTGTCATTACATTTTAAGCTTTTGGATATCATTTGTATTTTATTTATAATTGTGCCAAGTATTATTATTTTACTACTGTTAAAATCTTGATGTACTACATTGTGAACAAAGAAAATCTGTAAATGTTTAATAAATTAGCTTTCTTTACACAAATTAAAGTCAGTGAGATTTTTTGTCAGTTATTAGTTAAATGAACATGAGCTATTACTATATTTTTGACTTCTTTGTCTGCCTATGACCCATTTTAAGTTCTTTATCTTAACCCATGAGGCTAAAGTTTGATCATTGGATGGTTGAACATGGTTTCCACTAAGGAGCTTTGAGCTGCAGTGCACAGGAGTCTTCCAAAGGCATTCCTGCCAGTAGAGGAAGGCGCTTTCAATTGCAACGGACAGGCAGATTGCTCTCTGAAAGCATAATATTGCACCTCCCCCACACTGGCAGGAATACTGCTGGAAGGCTCTCTAGCTCAAAGCCAGTTTGCAGGAACATTAGTTGCACATAGTACTTCTCAGGTGCTCTGCAAATATTTGATGAGTACATGAGAACTTCATACTTCAAGTCCAGTATTTTGTTAAATCCTCCCATTGTGGAGTTTGAGGTAGGTTACAAGTATCAATTTACTCTAGCATTCATTTTGGTGTATAATTTTAGGATTATAAGACATTATTTTAGTTCTAATAGGGTTGAGGTCATTTTATTGATGACATCTGAGTCTCACAGAACAGTCCTTACATCCAGATTGTGATTATAGCCAGGCTACAACAATAAGACTCCCATCCATCAAAGAATCTTAACATTATTTTGCCCCTGCAGCCCCCTCCCCTTTCAATCTCACTACTACTTGTCAGCAGAAGAAAGGTAGAGGTTGATTTCAGACCTCCTAGCTTTAATCTCACACTCCATTCCCCCTCACCCAAATTGAGCATCCATGAACAGCAATAACAATTTCTGTTAACAGGCCTGGTATTTGCTCAGACACACCATTACAACATGTTTAAAAGTAAGCTTTGTCCCCATGCAGTTAGAGATGTTAAATGAGCGTTCCAAATGAGTAAAAACAGCTTTCGTCTTTTCTAATGTCCTTCTTCCATCTCAAGTGATTAAGTGTGGCGTCGATTCCTCCATTTCCAAAAAGACACAGGCTCTGAAGTCCAGGATTGTAGTATGCATTTATGTGTTAGGAGACACACTTAAGCTGCAGCACGCTTCCTCTACCCCCACCCCATGGACAACTCCAGCTGGCAGATCAAACACCATTTGTACCCTGGTTCCTGCTACCAATCGCCCCAGGAGCCTCTGCAGATAATATTATGGCTGACCAAACATCAAGTATACACCAGCAGTCCCAAAAAGAATGGAAAGAGCATTAGGTTCTGTAAGATATTTAAGGCACCAAGAGGTCTCTGTTCCTCTTATTTTATTTAGCTGCACTTGAATATAGCATTCCCCCACTGTCACTCCTTCAGTTAATTTTGGTATCCCTTTAACCATTGGCCTAAAGCCTGTAAATTCTTTATTACCTGGAGTGTTCTGAAGCAGGAGCAATAAGTTGAATCTACAGCAGAGTTTTTCAAACCTCTGCCTAAAGCAAGGTGCTCAATCTTGATCCTTCAAGGTCACATATAGCACTGACTATCAGCCATACCATGGTTTGAGTGGGAAGTAATAAAATTAAGGTTAGCATTGCATAATATTTGCCCAGCAGTGGCTGCATGCTATTTATCTTTTTCTTCAAGCCCAGTCAAACCATTTTTGCCAACTTGGCCAGACAGATCCACACTGAAAGGGAATTGAATGGCATTGCATCTATTAAAAATTGCCCACGTGCTGATCACTATTTGATAGTTTGAATAGTAAACAGTTTATATGGTACATTTTGGAAAAAAATTAAGACTGGATTGTTTGATAGATTCATTTCCTAAATAGAAGTTATACTAATTACAATAATTTTACTCTGACTATTCTTAAGAAATATGTTGTACTTTTGCTAATTGTATTTTGCTGATTGTCCAGCTCTCTTCAGTGTAACTTTCTTCAGTGTAAACTGCCTAGAAATCATCTGATTTGTGGCAGTATAGAAGAATAAAGTTATGTTACTATCTACAAGCTTAGATAACTTAACATATTTCATAGTGAAAAAAAAGCTTGAATACCATTTAGTTTAATATGCAAAAATTGTATTAAAACCTTGAAAATGTGCTGTAGCACATGATGTTCTGCCACAGGCAGGCATTGACAGTAGAGGTGCTGGCCCATGCCAGTGATTAGTTCAAAAAGTTCTACTGCAGACTGTCCAGCTGTTAAGTTCAGCAGAGCCAAACCCCCCTCCCCCCTCCTTCACTGGGCATGAACAAGAGCACCTGCTCCTTGGCCATAGCCAAATCCTTTGGGTCCAAAATTTTTGGCATAGCAACCTTCAATAGAAAGAAAAAAAAAAAAAAGTTCATGTTACAAAGCAGTGGTCAAAGCCAAAAAGATGCTTGTATACTAGGGGTGTTAAAAGTCCCTCCGAGGGCCGCAATCCAGTTGGGTTTTCAGGATTTCCCCAATGAATATGCATGAGATCTATTTGCATGCACTGCTTTCATTGTTTGCTAATAGATCTCATGCATATTCATTGGGGAAATCCTGAAAACCCAACTGGATTGCGGCCCTTGAGGAGGGACTTTGACACCACTGACTTAGTATGAGGGGTGTAAGCTACACCGAATAGCCAAAACTAGTACTGCCCAATTCAGGGAAAAATATTTTGATTTGGGCTACTGAATTGAGTTTGTATCTATTCATTTTTCCCTGCAATGGCCCAGTGGGTTTATTTTTGTAGCCTCTTCACCCACTCCCCCCCCTCCCTTTTCCCCTTCAACACCACACTGGTGCTGTGGTATATAAACAAAACAAAAAAGACCTCTGTTAGCAAGCTTGAGCTAGGACCCAACACCAGCTCTGGTAGGGTAGACATGTCAAATCTGATATATTGTAATCACAAAACAGAAGACATCTAGTTGGAGGCGATGCTTGCAAATTAGTCACCTATTCATTGCTGATGACTAGCCAAGGTTGCCCAGGCCAGATCTGGGAACCACTTCTTTACGTTTTACAATTACACTAAAGCCTGAAACTGGCATCAAAATTACTGTTCAAAGCTTCCTTTTGGCTACGGAATATTTCCAAGTATGTTTCATCTAAGATAGATAACAACCCTACTAGGTATGTATATATATTTATTTTCGATAATATTTACTTAAGTTTTTGGCAAAATAATTTTAAAAATGTTAGCAGCACTCCATATTTTAAGCAATTTGATACCACATGAGTATTTTAACATGACAATAGTGGTTAGTGAAAGTATACATCTAGATTCACTGTATAAATGCATTCTCAATTTACACTTTTGATAACCTGAATGTGCACGTCAGTGTCAGGAAGAATTTAATGTCAGCTCACTGAATGTAATCTTGCCAAACCTATTTAATGCACGGGCAATGTGGCTCTGGTACTCTAAAAAGACCAGTTGGGAATTGGCTTACTGTATAATATAAACCAAGATTTTTGGGTCCAAAAAATGGCCCTATTTATATTCGAGACTAGAGAATGACACGGAGACAAATTTTTCCCCGTCCCCGCAGGAACTCAATGTTCCTGTCCCTGCCCCATTCCTGCAAGCTCTATTTTCATCTGCACAAGCCTCAAACACTTTAAAATCTTAAGTGTTTGAAGTTTGTGCAGTTAAGGCAGAGCTTACAGGAATGGGACAGTAACAAAACTCAAAGAGACGGGATGGGGAAATTGAGTTCCTGCGGGGACAAATTTGTCCCTCTGTCATTCTCTATTTGAGACCTACATTTCTCCCACCCCACCATGTCCAGCATCCTTCCCGTTCCTCTCCACTCATGTCACCCCTTCTCTGGCACCAGCTCCCCTGAATCAGTAGATCTCCCTCTGCCCCTCCCCTCCCTTAAGTAGGCGCAGCTGTACTTAGTTTCTCCTTCCCTCTCCTGGAACCACCAGTAGACCCCCCCTCCCCCATGTCTACTATACCTCTGATGGTCCAGTGGCTTGTTGGAGCAGGAATGATCCCCCACTCACTCCTGCCCATGCTGTTTCTACAGTAAAAATGGCTCCTGTGGCTTCCAAAAGCACAGCAGTCATTTTTACTACAGAATCACACCTGCTCCAACCTGCCACTAGACCACCAGAGAGGTGCGATAGGCCTAGGGGACTACTGGTGTGTCCAGCAGAGGAAGGAACTAAGTGTAGCCATGCCGGTTCAGGGGGCTGGCAGGGTTCATAGATAAAATCGTGCGAGACAACGGCGTGCTGACAACTGAGCGCAAGGTTGATGGCGCGCCGAAGAAAAGCACTATTTTAAAGGGTTCCGACGGGGGGGGGTGTTGGTGGGGAACCCCCCTATTTTACTTAACAGACATCGCGCTGGCGTTGTGGGGGGTTTGGTGGGTTGTAACCCCCCTCATACTTGAAACCAAACTTTTTGCCTGTTTTTTAGGGAAAAAGTTGTTTTAAGTATAATGTGGGGGGGTTACAACCCCCCAAACCCCCCACAATGCCAGCGCAATGTCTGTTAAGTAAAGTGGGGGGGTTCCCCCCACGCCCCCCGGAGCCCTTTAAAATAGTGCTTTTCTTCGGCACGCCGTCAACCTTGCGCTCAGTTGTCGGCGTGCCGTTGTCTCGCACGATTTAGTCCCGTCACCGGCTGGCAGTGGCAGCAGAGCAGGTATGGTAATGCTAGGGTTATCAGATGTCCGGGAAAACCTGGACCTGTCCTCTTTTAGAGGACTGTCCAGGCTCCCAGATTGATTTTCCAAAACCCAGCAGTTTGTCCGGGTTTTGGAAAGCCCCAACGAGCTCTGGCCACATTTGGAGGGCCTCCGAGCATGAGAGGATGATGTCACACATCCAGAGCTTGTCGGGGAAGTCTGGGACTTGAGGGGGAACAAGGTAGGGATAGGTCGGGGCCATGTGTCCGGGCTTGTGAGGCTCCATGTATGGTAATGCCAGACACCATGGGGGGACAGAAGGGAGAAAAGGGAAGATAAATGCTGGAATATAAACCCTTGGCTTAAAGTCAAGTTAACATTTTTCTCATATTCAAGTATATACAGTAAGTAGCGAAAAGCATTTATGCAAATCTATTTAAGCCTTGAGTATTGGCTTCCAGCTTTGGAATATTCACCCCCAAATGTGCCAGTATTGTTCTAGACTAGAATCCAAACTGAGGGTTAAGAATCTAACACTATAAAAATCCTGCATTTTACTAGATCTCAAACCTTTTCTGCTGGAGAACTTACCTTTGCAATAGATTTCCCCATCTTTCTCAGTCACAGTTGTTGATTCTAGGCTCTTCCCACATTTGGCACATCTGAAACAGTTTCTGTGCCATGGCTAAGGAAAGAGATTAATGTAGTAAGAAGTGAACCGCCTGCACAAGCTAAAGCATTACCAGTGAGCCCTCAATTACTTTGTGAAGGTTACATTTCTAACCACTATGAACCCAGCCAGAAGACCTTTGGCTCAGGCTCATTTTTTTATTTGGATTTGAGAATTAAGAGGATAGTTAAGCTGCGATGAAACACAGTTTGTGGGATTTTTCTGCACTTTAGTTTACTGTGGGATGGTTAACCTGCAATTCCATTACTAAAGGTTAGGTCACTCCTTTGGTACCAGAATACAACTTAAGCAAAATTGATCTGCACATTTTTCAGGGAACATCAAACCCTACCTTGCAGCCTGATTGCTGCTGGCCACATCTTCAAGAGCTCAAGCACTCAAAGCTCATCTCTACTTTCCTCCTTAAGCCTCCATTATAAGCCCTCCTCCCTAAGGAGCAACTCATCACACCAACTCCAATCGTCCTCCTGTAGGCCCCAGGCTTACTGAGCAGGAGTGATTCCCAGCTTTTCCTACTGATGCTGGTGAATGCTAGTGATACAGGACCACAGCTACAGATTGTTCTGCCACAAGGCAAGAGGCCCTTATATAGTAGATTGCACCCCAGCAGTAGTATCATGATACTTCCACTAGTCAACATTCTGAACCCAAGAACACATTTATGTTATACTTTGTAAAATGCCTAGATTTTAAGGCAGGGTATAAGTTAAAAACAAACAAACACATGTCCCCAAAGTCCTACACTCTAGGTCAGGGCTGTCCAAGTCTGGTCCTCGAGATCTACTGGCAGGCCAGGTTTTCAGGATATCCATAATGAATATGCTTGAGAGAGATTTGCCTGCACTGCTTTCTTGGTATGCAAATCTCTCTTATGCATGTTCATTGTGGATATCTTGAAAACCTGGCCTGCCAGTAGATCTCGAGGACCAGACTTGGGCAGCCCTGCTCTAGGTATATCTGGGCAGAGGCTGATCAATTTTCAGTTTTAGGCACTTTAGAACCTCTTCCGCCATTCATCTTAAAACGGCATTTCTCCATCTTTGGTCCCTACATTCTGCAAATCATACATAATTGTCTTACTACAGCCAGACTATCTACACATTGGAAACATTCCATCCTCTATCCGATTATCAAAAACCCAAAACATGATATTAAAGACTGTGCAAACTACCGTCCGATTGCTAATTTGCCATTCCTAGCAAAACTAACAGAGAAAGTTGTTTTTAATCAACTTTCTAACTTTGTAGACAGAACCCAAGCTTTACATCCCAATCAAACCGGTTTCCTTAGAAACCATTCCACAGAGTACTCCCTCTTAGGTCTGACCAAACTATTCACTATTACCTAGATCATCATAAATCCGTACTTCTCATTTCCTTGGATTTGCAGCAGCGTTCAACACTATTGATCATCAGCTTCTACTTCAAAGATTAACTTCTATATGAATTGCTAATCAGATCCTTGAATAGTTTAAATCATATTTCTTCGACAGATTCTCTACTGTTCACTTCAACGGCTCTAACTCTAAATCATTTCACACTGAACATGGAATTCCTCAGGGTTCCATACTATCCCCTCTGCTTTTCAACATTTATCTCGCTCCACTGTTAACACTCTGCCATCAGTATACGCCTATGCTGATGACCACCAACTTCTTCATACTATCGACCCCTCTGATTCTAAAGATATCGCTTCTATCAACTGTAAATTAACCAAAGTTCATGATTGGCTAACTTCAAACATGCTCTCGTTAAGCATCACAAAAACTAGTACCGTTCTTTTTTCCTTGGAAGGAAAGCCTGTACTTAGTTTCATCAATTTCTATTGAACAAACCCCACTTGAATCTACTTCAACAGTAAAAATCTTAGGTATCCTCATTGACAACAATCTTATTTACCGTCCTCAAATTAGTGCTCTGGTTAAAAACTGTTTCTTTAAGTTAAGGATAAGATCCTTAGTTCCTCTCCTTGACTGTAACTCCCTCAATATTCTAATTCATTCTCTTATAATATCCAAAACTGACTACTGCAACTCACTATATAAAGGATTATACCAAAAGGACATCAGACGTTTCCAAATCATACAAAACACTGCAATAAAAATTATCACAAATTCAAAAAAATTTGATCATGTTACTCCTTTGCTGAAGAACGCTCACTGGTTGCCCATTCATCATCGGATCATCTACAAAATCGCCCTTCTTACTTTTAAGACCCAACAGACCAATGTACCAGCTTTTATAGACAGAATTCTTATCCCAAATGATCTCCCCAGAACTTTAAGGTCCTCATCCCAACATACTCTTAATGTTCCTTCACTAAAAATAATCGGTACTCACTGTACATACATTTTTTCGGTAACGGCACCTTCAATTTGAACTCACTTCCTTTATATTTAAGAGCAGAACAAAGTCTGGATAAATTTAAGAGTAGCTTAAAATGCTTTATTTTTAAAGATGCCTACAATTGATTTATCCCATGCCTTTTTAATCTACTTTCACTTTTTAACCACTTTAAATATTTCCCAATCCTTTCCCTTTGTTTCCATCCTCTGGTGTTTTTTAAGAATTGTAATTTTTCCCCCTCTATCCTTTTTGTTTTACCCTTCCCCCCCCCCCAAGTTAGTCTGTTTCTGTACTGTTTTTGTTTATTTTAGATTTTTACTGTACAACGCTTTGAAATTTTAGGTTAAGCATTTAATCAAACTATGAAACTATGGTGCATTTAACTATGCTGTTCCCCTAGCTCTCCTTCCTGTATATATAGAGAGCTGTGTTCCCGATTCACATTTTTATGCCCAGAGTGGTTTCAGAACAGTTTGACTTCCAGTTTCTTAAACTGTCTGCCACTGGAGAAACTTCTGGAAAATAATCAACCCTCTGCTTAAGATCTGCTTATGAGCAAGCTTGTGCTTTTGGAAGAGCGTGAGAGTGTAGAGATTCAAGCTGTATTAGAGATTTCAAATCTACCATACTCTTTATTTGCTTATCTAGTGTCAAGACATAGGCATGAGCCTTGTGGAATGAGCAGTGGCGTAGTAAGGGAGGGCGGGCGGGGGGAGGAACCACCCTAGGCATCATGCCTGTGGGGGCACTGGAAACTCTCCACCCTACCATGCTCACACCATCCCTCCCCCCTGTAGATCTTTGCTAGCACAAGTAACTTCTCCTACCTGTTGCTCGTGCCAGCCTTGTTCCCCTCTAAAGCACTTCTGGGTCAAGAGGCCAGGAAGTGATGTCAGAGGGAAATCCAAACCTGGTGCAAGGAGCATGCTGGAGCAAAGCCACCTGCACTGGCTAAGATTTAGTGGTATTTAGGGTGGGGGAAGTGGATGTAGCAGGGGCATCCTACCCTTCACCCACTGGGAATGAGCTTCACTTCCTTGGCTGAATCTTTTCATAAAGATGGTTAAGGCTTCCGGATAAATAAACAGCAGCCCAGTGGTTAAAGCACCATGGAAGCTCAATTCAAATTGAAAAGAGGAGGCAGAGGGGATATGATCGAAACATTCAAGATAATGAAGGGAATAGACTTAGTAGATAAAGACAGGTTGTTCACCCTCTCCAAGGTAGGGAGAACGAGAGGGCACTCTCTAAAGTTAAAAGGGGATAGATTCCATACAAATGTAAGGAAGTTCTTCTTCACCCAGAGAGTGGTGGAGAGCTGGAATGCTCTTCTAGAGTCTGTTGTAGGGGAAAACACCCTCCAGGGCTTCAAGACTAAGCTGGACAAGTTCCTGTTAAACTGGAACATACGCAGGTGAGGCTGGACTCATTTAGAGCACTGGTCTTTGACCAAGGGCTGCCACCGCTGGGCACAATGGACCACTGGTCTGATCCAGCAGCGGCAATTCTTATGTTCTTAATCCTGCTGCCACTGATTCTTTTGATCTTGAGCAAGTCACTTATCCTACTACCTCAGGCATAAAAAGTTAGATTGTGAGCCCTCCTGAGAAATGCACGTAAAATGATGACTAAAGTTTTTACAGTATATTTGGAATTTCACAATGTGTGCAGTTCCCAACAGTCCTATCCACAGAACACATTGAGATAAGGAATGACCAGATGTTGGTTACTGTAGGCCCTGTGCTTAGACCTGCTTCTACCACGTTTTATTCCCACCCCTCAAGTGTCTAATTATGGTCTCTGGGAAAGCAGACACAGTCCTAGCATTTGAAATGTTTTAGATCTCGATTTAGATCTGTGACTCATCTTAGGCTTTAAGAAGGGTATTTTAACCCACTTCCATCTTACCTTTCCAGCTCCCATTATTTTCTCAGCTGCATACACAGACTCGCTGCATCTAGGGCACTTCTCAGCACCCCCAAATTTCTGAGCAAACTTTGACGTGTTGGTATTTGAAGTGGGTCGCAAAAATTGTGTTCTGCAGTAGCAGAGAGAGAGAGAGAGAGAGAGAGAGAGACATAGAACAGCTATTGCATACAGAAAAAAAAAGCCAAAAACCCTCATTTGCACTTAACCTAGTACTGTACTTGGTTATTTTTAAACATAATTGCATATGCAACTTGCTGAGCAAAAGAACCAAAGCTGTTACAGATAACAGCTATAAAAGTTTGGTTAGGGTAAATTTGGAGAACTTTGATCCTGGCCAATACAAACCATGGTCAACATTTTATCCATAACTTCCTCTGGATTTTGAAAAGAGATGTTTTAAGTCTGCAATTTTCCAAAT
The DNA here is from genome assembly GCF_902459505.1 of Geotrypetes seraphini. Classification (NCBI taxonomy): domain Eukaryota; kingdom Metazoa; phylum Chordata; class Amphibia; order Gymnophiona; family Dermophiidae; genus Geotrypetes; species Geotrypetes seraphini. The sequence goes on along the minus strand of NC_047090.1, from coordinate 41,509,419 downwards.
GTGTTCAACCTCCCCCCCCCCCCCCCCACACCAAATGTATTTTATCAATTACATTTACAAATGGCAATCTGGGAATTAAGGTCCGGAAAAGGATTATTACTTGACCAGAGTGGCAAGTTAAGGGGATTTGGTATGTTAGTTGCTTTGGGGTAGCACCTTTAAGACTTTTGAAGATGTGTAGTGAGTTCAAGTTGGAGGCTAAACATAACCTTCAGTGGTATCAGTTGACACATAGGACAAGTTATGTGAAATAGATACGGGTGGGTGAGTCAGGTTGTGTGATTTTTTTTGTATGTAGGCCTTATAGGGCGGTCAAAGAAGGCCTCAGTGAAGGGATGGGGATGGATGGAACTAGGTGAGCTTGGGTGTGGGTCCAGATTTTCCAAATGGAAAATCTGATAACCCTATGTGTGACTTTGGGGATGGGGGTGGGACTGATGAAATGTGGAAAGTATTTTGGGTAAAAGTTTGTAGGCCTGCTTTATCAGCTTCTATAGCCCAGTCACTTATGCTGCGCATTGGGCTTTCTGAACCCCTTCTAAAGTTCTAATTTATGTTGGACTTTTAAGTCAGATGTAGCTACATTCTATCATATATTTTGGCATGCTAATATGAAAGCAGTCTGGGTTAGGGTTTGACACAGAGATCAGGATGTTTTTGCATTTCATGCTGCTGACAAAATTATTTACGATCAGCTGCTTTACCACATTTGATGCAAAGAACTAAGGCTAAGTGTGATATTCTTATGGGTTTGGCAATACAGCATATTTGGAAAGACAGTGCTGCTCTATCTTTTCATGCCTGGTGGGCAGGGGTTTGCCTTATTACTGCTAATAATTATTTCTATCGAGATACCAGATGTATGCAGTGCTGTACAGAGTCACGAAGAAGATGGTCCCTGCTCGAAGGACAAAACAGACCGATGCCATGGATACAGTTAGGGTTAAGGATTAAAGGCTATATGAAGACGTGGCTGCCGTTAATTGTTGTGGGCATGGTGGGGGTAATAAGGGGTTTTGAACCTAATAAAGATATTTCAAAGACCAAAGAGTGTGGTGCAGTGATTAAAAGCTACAGCCTCAGCAACCTGAGGTTGTGGGTTCAAACCCACGCTGCTCCTTGTGACCCTGGGCAAGTCACTTAATCCCCCCATTGCCTCAGGTACATTAGAAAGATTGCGAGCCCACCAGGACAGACAGGGAAAATGCTTGAGTACCTGAATAAATGCATAAAAAGTTAGTAACCTGTTCTGGGTTCCTTTGGGAGGATGGGCTAAATAAATTTTAAAAAATTTTAAGGTTGTTAAAAAATCCATACCTAGAGGCTGAAATTTTGCAGGATTACAGTATAAGTCATATCCCACTTTTGGTACCTTTTTTTGTTCAGCAGATCCTATTTCTCATTTCCCTTTGCATAATTTTAAGTACTTTGTCTCTAAGTCACCAGCAATAAGGTTTCCACCACTTCTGCCTCATCTCACTCCTGGGATTTTCACCAACTCCTTGCTGCGTGTTTCCTGTTTCTAGAGTAACCCTCATCACATCTCTTTCTTAGGGGCAGATGGCTCCGCTCTTGTTTTCAAAACAGCATCCTCCTAGCCTTATACGACATCCTGCCTCGGGCATAAATCAACATACTGAGCCCTTTGGCCTTCCCTTTCAAACCATTCATAGCCTGATTGTTTACAAAAATTATCAGCCCCTTTATTAACTGGAGACTCGCTGACTAGACAATTTCATTCCCAAGAGAAAATGTGACGAGGTAGGGCAGAAACCTAACCTTATTCACGTGAAGGGCCGCAAAAAGATTTCAGTCTTACACATGTGACAAATCATTCTCACCTTACTCTGGTGATTTCACCTTTATAATCTTGTTCCTCCTTTGTTTCCTGCCCTATATTCGTCTTTCATTCTACTTGCTTCAATTTGTTTTCTTCTTCTAATCTAAGATCTCTTCCCTTATCCCTCCTTCGTTACGCTCCCCTTCCCCTCCATCTATAGGCAGGATCACTTATCTTCCCCTCCATGGGCATCTCCTGATTTTGTCTCTCTTTCCCCTCTTCTCTCATCCCCAACAGCATTTCTGCACCCTTCCCTCCACCCCATGGGTTATGTCCTCAAGCACTGCCTCCGTCCCCCTCAGTCAGCGTCCTACCATTCTGAACAAAATGCTGCTTTCCTGCACCACCCAAGGCCTCTATGCAGCCTCCCACTCTGCCTCCTCCGACAGAACTTCCTGTTTCCGGGCAGACAATGCAAAGGCCTCAGGAAGTACAGGAAAGCAGCAGGTATTCAGCACAGAAGCAGCCTAATGGTTAGGGCAGCAGCCTCAGTACCCCGAGGCTGCATGTGGCCTGTGGCAGAGACCCCCCGAGATAGTGGCATTCAGAGCCTATAATCCTGCTATATAAATACCAGCACAGAATGCGTTTGCTACCCCTTTCTTCCCCTTCCCCAGATCGAGTCTGCTAGAGTATTGCTTTTTCTGAACTTACTCATCTGGCTTGATGCCCAGTCTCTCGCCTCGGTCCGTGTTAAGGGTACCAGCTCCTTGCCCATAGCCATAACCTTTAGGTCCATATTTCTTCCCATAGCAAGACTTGCAGTAAATTTCGTCATCATGAATTGCTACTGTTGTACTGTCCAAGTTCTTCCTGCAGACCACTGATTACAAAGAAAAGCACAAGCACTTAATATCCAAGGCTGGGTTTTGTGTATTTTTCATACAGCCCAACCATTATATAGCATTTGCAAATTAAAAACCAAAGGGCTAGAAAACCGAAAATGAATTTTCTCCACCCACATTCCCGACAAAGGAAACACAGTGGGGTCTCTGAAAGCAGGTTCCATATTCAAGCTATACAACCTTTTCTGCCTTTGCGATTTTAATCAACATTGAAAACTTGTAAAGGAATTTGGAAGTGGTTACATTTTTGTTAAGTATGAAGCTAAGATTTCTAGGATTCACTGGAATTTTGCATATTCAGAGTGCTTTTTGAGTAGATCTTTCATCTAAGGTTATGTTGTAGCATTTGTCCTCCCAGTCTGAAGCATGTAACAAACCTTGCCCCATACCTGCAACTCATTCGTTAACAGAATCCAAAATGGCTGCCAGTTTCTCTTATAGAGCTGCATACACCATAGCAGCGGCATTCTTTGATTTTTGGACTATATTGGTTATCGGCTTTTCAGCGTTCCCCCGCATTTGTGTCACACCAGGAACTGGAAAAGGGTTTAAAAATGTTCATCCCTCCATTGTTTTGAGACCAGGCAGAAAAGGGCTAGCTCTCTAGAGTCCAACACATCCAGGGCTAGATAATCTTGATGCTATTCTCACTATTAATGCATTACAATTACAAGCAGGTGGTCAAAGCAAATGCCACCATTTAAATTATACAACATACTCTTCAAACCACCATCACTTACCTGTTTACAATAAGTAATGTGAAGGGCAATAAAGTCCTGAAGCTTTATCCCCATAAATGAGCTTATTATATATAATCAAGAACATTTTAAACTTTCAAACATTTTTTATTGACGACAACAAAGTACCACAACATAGCAATCCGGACATACATAGTAAATTCAACCAGTTTGCAGCAGCAGGACGAAGAACAGTAAATATTCAGTCAAACTTTTTCAACCATAATGTGTTCCCCCATCCCACCACCCACCTCCTACCCCTACTTTCTAACTGTTGTAAGGCTTAAATCCTCCTCATGTCTTCAACTGTCAAGTAATCCAGGGACCTGGTTCTTATAGTCTCTGACCCTAATGAGAAACGATAGTTGCTGATCTATACAACAATAAAGAACATATACATCAAAAAGCATTTTGTTTGGCGTACTTATGTAACACATGAGTAACTACATAGTACAGCAAAGTGTGCAACCACCCTATCTATCTCCCCCCCTCCCCTCCCCCATTGACTGGTCTCTTGTATGATAATCAAGAACATTTTTACTTTTAGTTGTAGCCAAGATCTGTCAGAAGTACCCATGGCTTTTTCCTTAGAAAAGTGTCATCACAAAATGAGAGCACAAAGTTGAGTTTATTGCACTACAAAAAAAAAATTATCAGAATTCCCTGGATATTGCAGCAAATGCAACAGGCAAAATGTACCTGTGGTCTGTAGACGTGGGCAGTTGATTAGCTGCTTTTATATGCAACTCAGTGGGGCATGAACACTGCACTGCTTCGATATTCAGTCTGCCAATAAGTATCTCGATTATATGACTTCTTGACAACTTTTCTTAATCAGGGCATGAAATTATCCTTTTCTATAATGAACTTGTAATGCCTAAACTGGCCACACGAATTGACATCCATACTAGTCCTTAGCCAGCAAAGCTAACCAGTAGCTTTTTTTGCAGAAAAACAAACAAACAAACGTGCAGAAATTAAGGGCTGCGAGAGGGATGAAGTTATACTCAGGTCACCTGGTGTCATGTACAAAGTCTAAAATAAACCAATATCCTAGGGTTCACCTTTGGGTTTAGCGCCCAAGAAAAGGATCTGGGTGTCATTGTAGACAATTTGATGAAACCTTCTGCCCAATGTGTGGTGGTAGCCAAAAAAGCAAACAGGATGCTAGGAATTATTAAAAAAGGGATGGTTAACAAGACTAAGAATGTTATAATGCCCCTATATCGCTCCATAGTGCGACCTCATCTGGAGTATTGCGTTCAATCTTTAGTCTTATTGGGTTATTCTTCCCAATATGTATCACTTTGCATTTGTCCACATTAAATTTCATCTGCCACTTGGGCGCCCAGTCTTCCAATTTCTTAAGGTCTCCCTGCACCTTTTCTATTTCCTCTATCTTTTTTGAGATACGGCGACCAGAACTGCACACAGTATTCAAGGTGCAGCCGTACCATAGAGCGATACAAGAGCATTATAACATTTTCATCTTTGCTTTCCATTCCTTTCCTGATAATTCCTAACATTCTATTTGCTTTCTTACCAGCTGCTCCACATCGAGCTGAGGGTTTCAACGGATCCTCAACAATGACACCTAGATCCTTTTCCTGGGCAGTGACTCCTAACATGTAACCTAGCATCACATAGCTACAGTTCAGGCTCTTCTTTCCCACATGCATCACTTTGCACATGCTCACATTAAAAGTACACTTCCCCCTCCCTATTTATGGTTTCGATTATTTGCGGGTTTCCCCCCCAGCCCCCCCACCTAGAATCACTCATTGGCAGCCCGCATCAAAAAAAAAAACGGCCCTGGGACTTGGATTGGGGTGAGAAGGGAGGCAATCAGAGGAGGGGGGCAATCAGAGGAGGAGGTGGGGCGATCAGAGGAGGAGGGGCAAGCAGCCGCCCCAGGAGCAAGGACCTTACCTGGTGGTCTAGCGGTGACGCGGGGCAGGAGCGATCTTCCTACACTCCTGCCTCGTTCAGAGCCATGCTGCGAGTTCCTGTGTGTACGAAGATTGTTCCTGCCCCGCGTCACCGCTACACCACCAGGTAAGGTCCGGGGTAGGTCAGAGCTGGCCCAAAAGTTATTTGTGAATTTTCCCTATTCGCGGGCTGGCTCTGCCCTTAAACCCCGTGAATAGGGAGGGAGAAGTGCAATCTGCCATTTTGATGCTCAGTCTCCCAGTCTTCAAGGTCCTCTTGTCATCTGCAAATTTAATTCTCACTAGTTATTCCCATCTCTATATCATATGTTAAAAAGCAGCAGTTCCAGCACAGACCCCTGGGGGACCCCACAATTTACCCTTCTCCATTGAGAATATTGACCATTTAAACTTACTCAATCCAATATAGGACATTACCTCCTATCCCATGACTTTCTAATTTCCTTAGAAGTCTTTTCATGAGTTACTTAGTAAGGAATTTGTATAAAATTAGAGATATCAACCCATATTCAATATAAGCCCTTTGCAAAACAAAACTGTTCAGAGGACAGACAAGTAAGAATTTCAGTAGAGTATTTGTGTAGGGGTGAAGATTCAGCAAAGCAGCTATACAGAAGCCGTGAAAAGTCTGGAAATATCTTATTCAGAGGTGGTCAGCCTAAAGATTTTCAGCGTGAGATTCCAAAGCCATAAGAACAAGGAATCCTTTGTGCATCATCTTTTCCATGTTAGTCAACCTCTGGATAACCCTCCACTGTAAAATGGAAATATTGCTCTCTATTCAGTAAACCCTTGTATTGTCTCCAATTAGGCAAAATTAACTGACTCGCAACTGCCCACTTGCTCTTCCCTCCGGCATTCTACACATTAAGGTCATGGCTTGTTTTAACATTTGCCTTTTTGTTTTCGGGAAATTTGAGGGATCAAGAAGTGCCAGTCCCTCTTGCAAGACAAAAGGAATGTTTTCCACAACCAGAAACCTGCATCAAATATGATGCAGGGGAAAAAAAAAAGCCAGGGGTCAGAGCATATGGGAAAATGTGATAGGCTTTGGTAGGGGGAGGGAAAACTTGCTTCCCCTGGGAACAAAGTTTCTATGGCAATACAGTAAAACATTCCAAGCTTTTAATTCATCATCTTAGGACAATAACCATGGTCCTGGTTTTATGCAAATTTCTCCAGTTTCAGAATTTGAATGTTCATCTTGGTTTTCCTTAACTTTAAATAACTTTGTGAAAACCAGAGTCTGGTGTGCATCAAGGGCTCAGTTCTCTAAAATTAATATTTTAAGTGAGCAAATACATGGATGAAAACATCTTGCAACAGAATAGTTAAGCTCTGGAGTGCGTTGCCAGAGGTTGTGGTAAAAGCGGTTAGCATAGCTGATTTTAAGGAAGGTTTGGACAAATTCCTGGAGCAAAAGTCCATGGTCAGTTATTAAGACATGTTGCTACTCCTTGGGGTTCTGGAATTTTTTGTTACTCTTTGGGGTTCTAGAATCTTGCTATTCTTTAGGATTCTGAATGGAATGTTGCTGCTCCTTGGGTTTTGGCCAGGTAGTAGTGACCTGGACTGGCCACCGTGAGAACGGGCTACTGGGCCTGATGGACCACTGGTCAGACCTAATAAGGCTATTCTTATGTTCCACAATAGAGACTTGCAAGATCTCCTCCCTGTTTGATAGCCCTGGCCTAGAAGTGATGTCAGAGGGAAATCCAACGCTGGCATGAGGAGCGTGCTGCTGAAGCCACTCACGCTGGTGAAAGTTTAGAGGTACCGGGTGGGGGAGTGGGGGGCCGCCACTGCCCCAGGTGCCTCCTATCCTTACTATACCATTGCTCCCAAATATAATTTGAGCCCTAGGCACATGCCTAGCTTGCTTATACCTTGATCCAGCCTCATCTTCTCAGCTCACAACTCGTGTTTCCTCCCGTTGCTGATAAATGCATGAAGTTGTACTTACTGCACAGGAAACAACAGCGATGGTAAGATCTGCCATCACATGGCACCTCTTCGGCATGGTACACAGTTCTTTTGCAAGCACCACATCTGTTGCCACCACCCCAGTTAGGCATTCTGGCACTGATGAAACAGAAAATCTGTAGTTACCAACACATGTTCGTTCTAAACTGCAAACTTGAGAATGACATGGGGACAAATTTTTCCCCGTCCCCACGGGAACTTATATTCCCATCCCGGCGAGTTCTTTTCCTGTCCCTGCAAGGTCCGACCTCATCTTCACAAGCCTCAAACACTTTAAAATCATAGTAACATAGTAGATGACAGCAGATAAAGACTCGAATGGTCCATCCAGTCTGCCCAACCTGATTCAATTTAATTTTTTTTCTTAGCTATTTCTGGGCAAGAATCCAAAGCTTTACCCGGTACTGTGCTTGGGTTCCAGCTGCCGAAATCTCCGTTAAAACCTACTCCAGCTCATCTATACCCTCCTAGCCACTGAAGCCCTCCCCCGCCCATCCCCCACCAAACGGCCATACACAGACACAGACCGTGCAAGTCTGCCCAGTACTGGCCTTAGTTCAATATTTAATATTATTTTCTGATTCTAGATCCTCTGTTTTCATCCCACACTTCATGAGTTTGAGGCTTGTGCGGTTAAGGCAGATCTCACAGGAATGGGGCAGGGACAGCAACAAAACTAGTGGGGACAGGACGGGGAAATTGAGTTCCTGCAGGGACGGGGACAAATTTGTCCCTGTATCATTCTCTACCGCTCTAGAAATCAGAATGTAGTGAAAAGTGAGCCAAGTATAGGACAATCAAGCCATTGTGTTATCACTGATGAGGTTGGCTCTTAGGCATTGGTGGAATGAGGCATTATGATGTCACAATACCAGCTCAGCTTATCAGAGGCTGAAACATTTCACACTATTTATTCAATGTTCTATAGTGTTCTCCCAAGTAGAGAATGACACAGGGACAAATTTTTCCCCATCGCCGTGGGAACTCATTTTCCCGTCCCGGCGAGTTATTTTCCTGTCCCTGCCCCATTCCTGCAATCTCCGTCCTCAAATGTACAAGCCTCAGACATGTTAAAAATCATATGTGTTCGAGGCCTTTGCGGTTAAGGCAGAGCTTAAAGGAATAGGACAGGGACGGGGAAATTGAGTTCCTGCAGGGATGGGGACAAATTTGTCTCCATGTTATTCTCTTCTGCAAACCATTTAATGGACCTCAACATTCTCTGTGCAATTAGTGTCTAAATTGGGTTGGGCCACATGAATGTCGATACTGTCCCTAGCAGGCCACCGTATTATGCGATATCTGAACCAGACATGCAGAACTCCATGGACCGTCTGTGAAAAGCAAAAATTTAGCTAAAAGCCACGGAAGCAAACAGCTCGGGTGCCTATATTTTCTGAACATATTTGTGACATACAGTATTTAAAAGTACCAAAACTTTGGTTAATGCCGCTGTGTATACGTTCCAGTCTTTCCAGTCGGTCACCCACCCCTGGTCTAGATCTTATGTGGAACCAGCCCAGAAAAAGGAAAGACTATTTAAATTGTTGCTATCATGTCCTCCCCAAAGAGCTCAGGAGAGGTTACAGGTCAACATACATAATATACAGTTAACAGGTTACCATAGTTACAGTACAAGTTCATCCTTTTCCCCACCTTTTTATTTTTATTCTAATCTGCTGATTCACTCTTTCCTCATGTTCTCAATTGTATTTTCCGTTTTTGTTTCTTACCCTATTTAATTTTTTTTAATTCATTTATTTTAAATTTTTAAACTGTTGGGTTTTTTTTTTTTTAAATTGTAAATCGCTTAGATTTACCTCCTGGTTTTATATTTGCGGTATATTAAATAAATTGAACTTGAACTATATTAGTGACACTTCCCTGCCAACAGGGAATGATCAATGCCACAAAAAGGCATACAGAAGACAGCCTGGCATCTACATATTATCAACACAAACTGCATGAAAAAACTGGCATTCAGATCAAGGTATAGAAACATAGAAAGATGACGGCAGAAAAGGGCTATAGCCCACCAAGTCTGCCTACTCTACTAACCCTCCCTATCAAGACTGAGTGTCTTATTAGGCCTCTGTAGGGATCCCACGTAGATGTCCCATTTATTCTTAAAGTCAAGCACGCTGTTGGCTTTGGCCACCTGCTCCGGAAGCTTATTCCAGTGCTCCACCACTCTTTCCGTGAAGAAATACGGTACTTCCTAATGTCACCCCTAAATTTCCCTCCTCTGAGTTTGAGCGGATGTCCTCTTGTGGCCGAAGGTCCCCTGAGTAGGAAGATGTCATCTTCTACCTCGACACAACCCGTGATGTATTTAAACGTTTCAATCATGTCTCCCCTCTCCCTGCGTTCCTCCAGAGTGTAGAGCTGCAGTTTGTTCAGTCTCTCTTCGTACGAGAGACCCTTGAGCCCCGAGATATTCCAAGTGGCCATCCGCTGAACCGACTCGACTCTGAGCATATCTTTGCAATAATGTGGCCTCCAGAACTGCACACAGTACTCCAGGTGAGGTCTCACCATGGTTCTATACAGTGGCATTATGACCTCAGGTTTCCTGCTTACGAAACTTCTATTGATACATCCCATCATTTGTCTCGCCTTGGATGATGCTTTTTCCACCTGGTTTGCAACCTTCATGTCTGCACTGATGATCACTCCCAAGTCTCGCTCTACTGTCGTCCTAGCCAACGTTTCTCCATTTAAGATGTAGGTTTTGCACGGATTCCTGCTACTGAGGTGCATGACCTTACATTTCTTGGCGTTGAAGCCCAGCTGCCATGTTGCGGACCAGCTCTCCAAAGTAGGCAAGTCCTGCGTCATACAATCTTGCAAATTATTTTCCCTTACTATATTGCATATTTTGGCGTCATCAGCGAATAATGTTACTTTACCCTGAAGCCCTCGTGTCAAGTCCCTTATGAATATGTTAAAAAGGAGTGGACCCAGGACTGAGCCCTGCGGGACTCCGCTGGTCACTTCCGATGTTTCAGAGAAGGTGCCGTTGACCACCACCCTTTGAAGTCCACCACTCAGCCAATCTTTGACCCAAGTAGTTAGCGTCCTTATTGCATACGTCAGGGGTGTCAAACCATTAAGGGGCTGAAATCCAAAACACAGGTTAAGTTGCGGGCCAGACCCCACCCATCTCCACCCCAGACCCCGCCCCCATAATAATACTAATTGTAACACTATTTTTCCATTCATTTTTCATATACACACAATATAATCTTATTAACAACACACAATGGTTAACAGTGGTAGAAGTGGGTTCCAGCCTGCTTTCCTCCTCCCCCCTCCAAACCCCCCCCCCAATTAAACCTTGCTCTTCCCTGTTTGTAACTAAAAATGTGGCATGACTAAAATATTAGCCCCCTCTACTAATGCGTAGCTCGGGTTTTAGCGCCTGCAGTGGTGGTAACTGCTTCGACGCGCATAGAATTGCTATGAGCGTCGGAGCATTTACTGCCTCTACTGGTGCTAAAACACGCATTACGCATGAGTAAAGGAGGCGGTAGGTTTTTTTTTTTTTAAGTGACAAAATCGCTCCTTATGAGTAGGGCTGTGTGCCAATCATTTTGTCTGTAGACAAAAAAAATTAGACTTGCTGTAAAACATCTGGCTGAAAGCAAACAGATGTTGAAACATTGCATGAAGCTAGATTGGTTGTTTTAATTTTCCTTATCTAGATGCTGTTGGTGTGCCCTTGCGTGCTTTTCTGAGCCCCTGTCCATCTGGTGGTGTAACATGTGCTTATTTTGGACCTGGTTGGTGGACTTTGTTTGGGAGTCACTGGATTAAGTATGGTAAGGTGATAGGGTTACAGAAGTCATGTAGCAATGAAGTGTTAGTCCAAAAAACAAGGCAAACAACCCCACGGTGAAAACGGAGAAAAAGTGGGGAAGGAACTGTATTCGATAAACTCTGCTTTATCTCAGGTTGATCTGTACAGTTCCATCCCCACTTTCTCTGCAATAAAGTATTAGCCTACCCAGTTATGGTATGAAATTGTTGTTAAAGATTCCAATTTTTCTACTTTCTTGAAATTGTCAGTTTCTTTGGTCATTCTGACTTCCAGTACCTACAATAAATGCACTGAATTCATCTTATCTGCTGCCTTCTTCCTATATTACACACTCCATTCTTTATCTGCATCCATTGCTGGATGTTTGCGGTAGATAACAGCTCACCATCCCCTGATGCAACTTTAAAGGGGGCATTTTTTAATATGATTGGGTTCAATTTGGGATGTTTTGTGAAAGTCTAAAAATGAAAATGGCATAGACCGAAGGTTCATCAAGCCCTGTATCCTGTTCGTGGCCAACCCAGGTCCCAAGTATCAGGCAGAAACCCAAAGAGTAGCAACATTCCAGAGCTGAGATTGTGATGTCATAATGCCTCATTCCACTAATGCCTAAAAGCCGAAATCATCAGTGATGTCACATTGGATTGATTGTCCTATACTTAAGAACATAAGAGTTGTCTTACTGGGACAGACCAAAGGTCCATCAAGCCCAGTATCTTGTTTCCAACAGTGGCCAACCCAGGCCACAAGTACCATTTTCTAGACATTTGCGCTCAGTGTCTAAGTGCTGTTCAAAAAAAAAAAAAAAAAGTCCTGTAGGAAAAACACATAAACCATTGGAATGTCTTGAGGGGAAGGGCAGTGTTTTTAGAAAATCTGGCCACACAGACATCCCAGCAGAGCAGTGGGGCAGCCTAGGGTGACACTGCCATACACTTCACATAAGGTCCCAGGTACAGCACACCATAACCCCCCTGGTGAGTCCTCCAGAAACAGAAAATAATCTGTACCTCGCTGTACACCATTACAGTAGCCCTCAAGCCTGCAGGTATCACCTATATGTAGGTACAGTGGGTATGAAGGGCTCCCACTATCTAATCTAATCCTTAGGTTTGTATACCGCGTTCGTAGAGCTTGACGCGGTTTACAGTAGGAGAAATAGGAAGGAACTACAACAGAGGGTTAGAGGTAGAAGTGTGAAGAAAATTTAGAGGACTTGGTGAGATATGGCCCTGGGTCCCCTTCTCTGCAGACCACGGCACCTACCAATCCACTCTTCCTAGGATCTGCTTACTGCGCTAATAGGAATGGTTATCGTACCTGAAGCTGTCATAGAGCCTGGTATATGCCGTCACTTTCACATCTTTGAAAGTTAAGAGGGAGTCTGTGACTACAGGAGGAATGAGAGGGGTCATGCCTTAATTCTTCGAAGGTCATCTGGTCATTTAGAGCAAATTTTTGTTGCTATAAACAGGTCTAGACTAAAAAAAAAAAAAAAAAACAACTAAATTTTTGCCCTAGATGTTTTGGTTTTGTTCCATTACAGCAGACAGTCTAACTTTTGGTAACACCCAGTTCTGCCAAACACACCCCTTTGAAATTGGGGAAACTTGCAGAGAAATGTCTCAAATCTGAGTTTTGAAAATGGCAACTTAACTGTTTTTGCAAGACACCTTTTCTACTGCTCTGATTTTTAGACATTTCTCTGCTCTGAAAATGAGCCCCTAGGTTTAGAACAACTGTCATTCAGACTTAACAGTCCCCACTCCCATGAACGTGTCACCTTTGTGCAGACATTTGACTTTCTTTAGACCTTTCCTTCCCGCCATTGTTTTCATGGTTCTCAAACACCATCTTCTAAGGTTAGGTCATATATTTAATGTGCTAGAATACTAATCCACGATTTAGCTTCCCTGGAAGCATCATTACTTTTGTTTTGGAAAACACTGCAACTCTGATTTGAGACTACGATGTCGGCTGTGGTGTGGTACTGAAGCCAAGCACTTAAAAATCGGAATCCTGATCCTGAAGGCCGGGAGGTTGTGCCAGGAGTCAGACAGCAGAAAATCTACTCTAATTTTAAAATATGCTTAATGTTTTGCCAGCTTGTGTAAAACTGTCAGGTGAGGGAATGCCGAGTACTGAGCTTCCCTAAAGCGCAGAAAAAAAAAAAAAATCAGTGAATACCTTCATTTGAAACTGCAAGTGGCTTTGAGTGCCCACTACGGACCGGCATATCGAGACAAGCAGCTACGTTTTGGTTCATGTCGTAAGTTGCTCTTCTGGCCAGGTTTTAGTGTTTGGTATCAGCTGGTTGTCTGTAACCGAACTGTGGCTATGAAGTTTGATGTGGTCAATGCTGCTTCATATTTTGATAGCATACCGACTGTCTCAAAAATAAGTGCAGGTTTTTAGTTGCCTAATTCATTAAGAAATTTTCCCCCCCAAAAAAGGACTTCAACGATATTGCAGTAAGTGTCGAATAACAGAGAACCAAAGAAAAAATACTGCAGAAACGATGCACTCGATGACAAATCTTTATTTCAATTAAAAAAAAAAAACGTTGTGAAGATGTGGTACACCTATGTCACAGGTGTCAAAACTCAAGATCTGTGGGGCAAATCCGGCCCGCCTGGCCATTGTATGCGGCCTGTAGTGCAATGCGGCGTTTTCTGGCCGGCTCCCTCCTCCTCACTGCTGTAGTGTGTGGCAGCTGTAGCTTCTATGTGCGTCCTGCTCCTGAACCAGAATCCTTCTCTCTTGACATTGCGACACTAGAGGGAATGCTTCCGGATGACGCGTGGGACGAGTGAGTAACTGCCACCCGCAGCTTTGTGCGCACTGTGGCAGTGAGGAGGAGCGAGCTGGCCAGAAGATAGCACCGGGGGCGGCAGTGAAAACATTGCTTCGCACCACGGCCCGCATAAAGACACCCACCGGAGGGAGGCACCACATGGAGGGAGGGAAACAACAAAGGTAGGGGGAATGATTTTGTATTCAATTTAGCGACTGAATTGTCAATTTTGAGAATTTACATCTGCTGTCTGTATTTTGCACTGTTCAGGAAGAAATGCATCTGTTTATTTTTCTCTGGGGTTGTACTGCATACAGAGTCTTGCATCTTAGGGTTTGTTTGTATATATTAGTACTTTTAGTTCTTGGTCCCATATTTGCATAGGGGTTATCTGTGTTCTGGTAGGAGTAATAATAATAATAACTTTATTCTTGTATACCGCAATACCATGGAAGTTCAATGCGGTTAACAGATGAAGAGACTATACATTTACAGCGATGTTACATACATGACAGTGATGAGGCATTTAAGATAAAGGAGTAACAAAACAGGACATTTAGTTAAACTAGGCGATCAGTTTTGTTAGGCCATTTAGTTAGCTTAACAAGATCGGAGGGGTCGGAGAGTCCGGAAGCATATCAAAGGTCAATGTAGGGAGCAGGGAAGAAAGGGATGGGAGGAGTCAGAGGAATTTGTCAAAGAGATAGGTTTTGATTGACTTCCTGAACATTTGGTAGGGAGGGGAATTAGAAATGAGGGCGGTTAGGCATTTGTTCCATTTGCCCGCTTGGAATGCTAGGGATCTATCAAGGAATCTCTTGTAGGAATGAATGTTGAGAAGCATACAGTGTGCTTTGTGTAGTTTAATTTTGTGGTTCAGATTCCAGTGCAGTAGTAGGGGGCATTCTAAGAACATAAGAATAGCCTAACTGGATCAGAGCAATGGTCCATGAAGCCCAGTAGCCTGTTCTCATGGTGGCCAATCCAGGTCACTAGTACCTGGCCAAAACCCAAGGAGTAGCAACAGTCCATGCTATTGATCCAGGGCAAGCAGAGGCTTCTCCCGTCTTTCTCAACAACAGAAAAAAAGGGGATCTGGTGATCTGCAGAGCAGAGAAGGTTACTACTCTCTACTCCAGCCACTCATCTCCTGTTGCTTCTCTCCAACCTCCTTTTTTTTAAATCTACAAATTAAGCCCTGGGGGAGAGTTATGAGCCCTCGCTAGTTAGAAGACAACTATTGCACACCCTACTCCTAATAGAATAATTTAAACCCCTTACAAATTAAAAGGTTTTTCACAACCGTATTTCATGCAAACAATTAGCGACTAGAAAGCTAGTTTAACTTTTTATTTGGCATCGTTGTTCGGAAGCAACATGTGTTTCTATGGCTCTTATGGGAGATCTGCGTCTCCAAATACCTGTTACTTGGCATTGTTGCTCTCTTTCATCATCAAGTTACATAAAGTAGCTATTTCACCAGCTGCCAATTAAAGGGTTACGAGCCTTGAGCACTGGCTGGCATTTATTAACTTTTCCCCCAGACATGATCTATCACATGTTCAAATTTTCACTACCATCATGTGTAATAACTGCAGTTTACAGTAGATTAACAATCTTATCACACAGACAGACATTCAGTTAGGCTTCCACAGCACCCACTGACTGGAGTTGATGTTTACAACCTAACACACCCCACGTACAAGGAAGAACGCTAAAAGCCCCAGCACCACCTCTGCACAGGAGACTGAAAAGTGTTTTCTCCACACTGGTATTTGCTCAGATTTGGCTAGATCGAAAGAAAATCTGGATGACAGAGGGGGGTGTGTGTAGGTTAACACCCGCACTATAATAAACAAACCCGAAATGACAGAAAGTATTCTCTAACCTTAACAGATTTAAAAATCCAGTGGTACAATTGTAGGTTCCTAAGTTTACCAGCAGCCAGATAGAGAAGAGGACTCAAATAGGCAGAAGCCAAGCAGCATGCAGAGCATAGCTGGTGTTCTTTGCAACCCCAGCAAGTGTGGATATGTCTGAGGGAGGTAGTTTAGGATTGTAGAACAGTGGTTCCCAACCCTGTCCTGGTGGACCACCAGGCCAATCGGGTTTTCAGGCTAGCCCTAATGAATACGCATGGAGCAGATTTGCATGACTGTCACTTCCATTATATGCAAATCTCTCTTATGCATATTCATTAGGGCTAGCCTGAAAACCCGATTGGCCTGGTGGTCCTCCAGGACAGGGTTGGGAACCACTGGTGTAGAGAACAAAGGCAAAAGACTATTGAAAATGAATTTTTTAACTATGCTTAACGTTTCTACACTGCAGAAACCCAACTGCTTCTCCCACAACCCCCCCCCCCCTCCATCCAGGCAGTCAGGCCTTCTGTTTAGTTTTCAGTTATTTTGCTCTTTTTAGAGCAGTGATTCCCAACCCTGTCCTGGAGGAACACCAGGCCAATCGGGTTTTCAGGCTAGCCCTAATGAATATGCATGAGAGAGATTTGCATATGATGGAAGTGATAGGCATGCAAATTTGCTTCATGCATATTCATTAGGGCTAGCCTGAAAACCCGATTGGCCTGGTGTTCCTCCAGGACAGGGTTGGGAATCACTGTTTTAGAGAATGCTTTCCAGCTCCTTAGTGAAGTCTTCCACACCAAATCCTTCCCCCCCCCCCCTCCTAGACTTTTCAGTTCGTGGACTTCCAAACTTAAGGTCTCCGCTTAGTCTCGTCCTCCAGCATCCTCGACTGAAAGCCACTGCTGCAGTTTAGTCCAAGTCTCAGGCTCTTCTCGCAGACTAAGACTTCATCCTGTCCTAATCCTATTACTCTGCAGCAAGTACCAGTTTCAGCTCAGAAAGGGATTTCTCCCTGATCAGAGATACACTCACCTGGTCCAAGTGGGCTCCTATGCCCCCTTCCCCAACTGGAAACCATCACAACCAACTGCCTCGCACCCACCTCGCCCCTTTACGCTTTTCTGCGCACAAGGAGCCGCTTCATCCTCCCGAACCCGCAAACGGAGAAACGGAAGAAGCGCTCGCCCTGCCCCGATCCCATTCTGCTCCACCGCTTACCTCCTCCCGAGACCAGAGCCAAGCCCACGCGCCAGCAACCAACGCTACGCTACCGCCCCTTTAAAGCTTCGCCTGCGGGGCGGAGTTATCGACGTCACTGACAGGGAGGGGGCGGAGTTACTGACGTCCTCGCCCTGCTCTCCTGCTAGGGGGTGGAGCGGAGTCACTGATGTCACCGCACCGAGGTTTCCCCCCCCCCCTAGGCGTATTTGAAAGACTAGAGTCAGTGAAGTCACTTATTGTAATGTCCCCAGCCCTAGAGTTAATGTTATGTTTATATTATAGATAGAGAGTATATCAGCGTAAGACACTTCATTCATCCGTTTCCGAATAAAATTCAAACTCCTCTTCCTGACCTACAAATGCACTCACTCAGTTGCTCCTCATTCTCTCTCTTCACTTATCTCCCCCCTGATCCAGCTCCACTCAGCTGGTAAGTCCCTTCTCTTCAGCTGCCAACTCCAGGCTCTGTCCCTTCTGCCTTGCTGCACTATATGCTTGGAACAAGCTGCCCGAATCCATAGGGGGGCTCCATCTCTGGCAGTGATCAAGGCCCAGTATTTTCCACTCCTAGCTCCTCTCACCTTGGGATTGTAAGCTCTTTCGAGAAGGGATCATCTATAATTGTCAAAATGTACAGCGCTGCATACGCCTTTCAGTGCTGTAGAAGTGATAAGTAGTATGTGTTGTTTTGGTTACTTGATTCTAATTGTTTTAATTTGTATAATGAGGATGTTTTTAATCTAGCTTGAGATTCTTTTGGGTGGGTCTTTACTATTAATTAATGGCATTCTTTTCTTTTGGGTTTTTTTTAAATATATTGTACACCACTTATACTTTCTTGTATAGTGAAATGACTGGTTATCAAATAAATAAACCTGTACATTTAAAGGCACCATTGACTTATGAACAATTTATCCACATGGTTTAATTTTGCATGACATGAATGAACCTCCCTCCTAAGACAGGGTATGTGGAATAAGATTTCAGGGCTAGATGCACTAAAATCTCTTATCTAATGATCGTTGCTAAACCAGTTTGACTGGTTCAGCCACTGATCAAATTTGCCGACTCTATGCACAAAACGGTTTTCTGTATGGTCGTGCATTCTCATATTCTGGAATGCAAGATTAGGGCATTGATCGGATGCTTGGTTTTAATATTATGACCTCATTTGCATACCAAAATCGGATCAGTATTATCAAACCGGAACACCCAACAGGTCTTCCTGTTTTTTCATTTTTTTTTCCTATGGGCACAGATGTGCTCATAAAAAAAATGCTGTGCTGATGATCTCCCCTCAACAAACAACCCCAGTATAAAAAAAAAATTGGCAGGAGGGGTGCCCACTCCCTCCTGCCTCTGCGAGCCTCTCCCTACAAAAACACCCAAACTGACCCCTCCCATTCCCCCAAAATCAGGATGGATGCTCACTCCCTCCTGCCACATTGAACCAACCCCCCCTGCACTGACCCCCCTACTATGCCCTCCCAACCGACCCCTCCCCTTCCCAATAAAAAATTTGGCAGCAGGGATGCCAACTCCCTCCTACCACCACATGCCCCTGCCCCCCCCATGAAACATCCCCCAAACCTTCTCTGTACCTCAAAAATAGATGACAGCAGGAGAGATGCCCAGTCCCTCCTGCTCACAAGCCTGCCACTCCAAAATGATGCACAATCTTGTACAAAGAACTCTGCTCAGAGATATGAAGGCATAGTGTTCCGCCTCACCCACCAATCATTGCAGTGTTCAGTACATAATTGATGTATCCAAGTTTAAATACTAGACTGTTGTGTTGCTAGCTGCTAAAGCTATGCTTGGTTCTTAATAGCAATAGCAAAAATCAAAGAAATTTTACACTTATCTTTGAAAAAAATAGCTGGTTCCGACGTGCCACATTTCGAATCTGCGTCAGGGAACCGACACAACAATTAAAATTAGACTGGAGGTACAGACTCTGAAACCAAAAAATATATAAACATCTAATATAATAAAACGCTAGGCCGCGCATGCGCAGTTCCATAGCGTGCGTCCATTTTCCGTGAGATGTACAGCATCTCAGATAGGAGTGGCATGCGCCAGAAACACTCTTTCTCCTCCCCCGAGACGGATGTCGGACACGGAGGCTGTCGGCCCGTGCTATTTTTTGATCTGCCCTGCTCCTTGCCTGAAGTCCTCTCTCCTCCCCCGAGGCTGATGTCGGACACGGCGGCTGTCTCCCCCGAGGCAGATGTTGGACGCGGCGGCTGTCAGCCGTGCTGTTGTTCGGTCTGCCCTGCTCCTTGCCTTACTATATTTTTAAGTTGAAAGACCAGGCAGCGGCTCCTCTCAGGATCCCCACCTGCGTCGGAAGTCCAATGCAGTCGGGGATCTTGAGAGGAGCCGCCACCGCCGTGTCTTTCAACTTAAAAATATACTAAGGCAAGGAGCAGGGCAGAATGATCTTCAAAATGGCGGCAAATCGATCTCCGTTCCACCGGGGGGGGGAGGGGAGGGGTCTGGGAAGAGAGGGATCGCGGCCACACCGAGGAGCCCAGCAACTTTCCGCTGTCCGGGACCCGACTCATTTGCCACCCCCCCCTCTTCCCTTACCGCGGGCCCGACTGGCGATTTAAGCAGCGCGTCCGGAGCAAATCAGGGCAGTAGAAGGGCCCGAAGCAGCGTGTGAAGAGTGCTGACACGCTGCTTAAATCGCCATGTGTAGTCGGGCCCGCGTTTGTAGTCGCGACTGTGGGAAAGGAAAGAGGGTAGAGGAAATGCTAATGCAGGGAACTGGTGTGGGGGGAGGGAATGCAGCTTTGCACAGACAGACAGAGGGAGGAAGGAAGACAGAAAGACAAGAAGAAAGATACAGGGGCAGGTGCACAGGGAACTGGTGTGGGGGGAAGGAATGCTGCTTTGGACAGACAGACGGAGGAAGGGACACAGAAAGACAAGAAGAAAGACACAGGGGCAGGTGCGGGACAGCGGGAGTCGCGTCAGGAGGGGTGCGGGATGCCGCAGAAGGAACTTTTCCAATGGGTGCAACTGGGCGGCTGTCAGGAGCCTCTGATCACGGGCAGAGCAAGGTAAGTGTATCATAGGGATAAGAAGCAGGAGGGGGGAGAAAAAGGAAGGGACGCCTATTGCTGGACAGGGGGAGAAGGAAAGAGATGCTGATGGACAGGGGGGGTGAAGAAAAAAGAACGGAGGCCTAATGTTGGACAGGGGGAGAAGGAAGGTGATGCTGGACAGGGGGGAGGTAAAACAAAGGGAGAAGGGCTGCTGCTGCATAAGGAGACCTGTGAAGGGGTGGTGGTGGACACAGGGGAGGTAAAAGGAAGGGAGAATGGACAGGGGGAGCAGGCAAGGGGTGCTGATGGACAGCCAAGGAAAAAGAAAGACAGAAAGAAAGAAAGTGGCTAAGGAGAGAGAGAGAGAGAAAGAAATAAAGAGACACACACACACATATATTCTAGCACCCGTTAATGTAACGGGCTATAAGACTAGTGCTTAACAACTATACAAAATGTATGTGTGTAACATATCTTAAAAGCTCACTTCACACAATAAAAAACTTGTGCATGGTTCTATCTAGATGGGAGTACTCACCACTGAATAAGAATTATAATTTTCTAAAGGTATCCAAAACCCGATTTCTTCCCGGTGTACAAACGGCGACTGAACGCCAAGAGAACAATTTAAAGGGCTGTGTTCGCGCCAAAAATAGCGAGATGACATCAACGCGCAAAAAATTACACTGGAACTGTCCCGCTTATTGAAATGAAGGAAAAAGTCAAAAATCAAAAATCAGTTCCAGTGTAATTTTTTGCGCGTTGACATCATCACGCTATTTTTGGTGCGAACACAGCCCTTTATATTGTTCTCTTGTCGTTCAGTCGCCGTTTGTACACCGGGAAGAAATCGGGTTTTGGATACCTTTAGAAAATTATAATTTTTATTCAATGGTGAGTACTCCCATCTAGATAGAACCATGCACAAGTTTTTTATTGTGTGAAGTGAGCTTTTAAGATATGTTACACACATACATTTTGTATAGTTATTAAGCATGTTTATATATTTTTTGGTTTCAGAGTCTGTACCTCCAGTCTATCTTTAATTGTTGTGTCGGTTCCCTGACGCAGATTCAAAACGTGGCACGTCGGAACCAGCTATTTTTTTTCAAAGATAAGTGTAAAATTTCTTTGATTTTTGCTATTGCTATTAAGAACCAAGCATAGCTTTAGCAGCTAGCAACACAACAGTCTAGTATTTAAACTTGGATACATCAATTATGTACTGAACACTGCAATGATTGGTGGGTGAGGCGGAACACTATGCCTTCATATCTCTGAGCAGAGTTCTTTGTACAAGATTGTGCACAAAGATTTATGATTATACTTTTATGAAGTGAACTTTTCAAGCAGTGACTTTTTCTTTTTTCAAATTGTTTCCTTTAGTCATTCTACGGCATCCATTTAGTGGTTGAGTTTGTTACCCCTCCAGTATTCTTTGACTGAGAATCCAAAATGATGGGCTTTGCCCTTCCCAGTGCATCATGGGATGCATGGGGAGAGGCCTAAGGTCCTGATTGACTTGAGGGAGGTCTAGGGCTATTGCTGTTTACCATCCCCTGAACACCACCAATAGTAATATCAATCACATCTAGTTAACATAAGAACATAAGAACATAAGAAGCGCCATCTCCGGATCAGACCTTCGGTCCATCAAGTCCGGCGATCCGCACACGCGGAGGCCCTGCCAGGTATACACCTGGTTTATTTTATAGCCAACCATACTTTATATGCCTCTCTCAAGGTGATATGCATCTAGTTTGCTTTTGAAGCCTAGGACTGTCGATTCTGCAATAATCTCCCCTGGGAGAGTATTCCAGATGCCAACCACTCTCTGTGTGAAGCAGAACTTTCTGACATTAGTCCTGAACTTGTCCCCCCTTAGCTTCATTTCATGTCCTCTTGTCCGTGTCAAATTGGACAATGTAAATAATCTTCTCTGCTCTATTTTGTCGATTCCTTTCAGTATTTTGAAGGTCTCGATCATATCCCCACGCAGTCTCCTTTTCTCAAGGGAGAACAATCCCAGTGTTTTAAGTCGATCCTCATATACCAGTTTCTCCATACCCTTCACTAGTTTGGTTGCTCGTCTCTGCACCCTCTCCAGCAGTTTTATATCCTTCTTTAGGTAGGGAGACCAATGTTGGACGCAGTATTCCAAGTGGGGTCTGACCATTGCCCTATAAAGCGGCATTATAACTTTCTCCGATCTACTCGAGATTCCTTTCTTTATCATGCCCAACATTCTATTTGCCTTCTTTGCCGCTGCCGCGCATTGTGCTGACGGCTTCAGGGTCCTATCTATCAGTACACCCAGATCCCTTTCTTGTACACTTTTTCCCAGACTTGCACCTGACATTCTGTACTCATATTCCTTATTCTTACTGCCTAAATGCATTACCTTGCATTTCTCCACGTTGAACTTCATCTGCCATTTCTCCGCCCATTTTTCTAACCGACACAAATCGCTCTGGAGTTCCTCACTATCCTCTTGCGATCTGATTGCCCGGCAGAGTTTTGTGTCATCTGCAAACTTGATGATCTCACTGGATGTTCCGTTTTCCAAGTCATTGATATAAATATTAAAAAGGATCGGTCCAAGTACTGAGCCCTGGGGTACACCACTAGTCACTTTCTCCCAGTCGGAGAACTTCCCATTAATGCCCACTCTCTGCTTCCTGTTATCCAGCCATTTGCCTATCCATCTTTGTATATCTCCCTCTATGCCATGGCTTTGTAGTTTCCTGAGAAGTCTTTCGTGTGGAACTTTGTCGAACGCTTTCTGGAAGTCCAAGTATATTATGTCCACCGGCTTTCCACTATCAATTTGCTCGTTCACGGTCTCAAAGAATTGGAGTAAATTCGTCAAACACGATTTCCCTTTCCTGAATCCATGTTGACTGGGTTTCATCAAGTCGTGTGTGTCCAAGTGCTGAACTATGCTATCCTTGATCAGTGATTCAATCATCTTGCCTGGGACAGATGTAAGACTCACAGGTCTATAATTGCCCGGTTCTCCTCTCGATCCTTTTTTGAAAATCGGCGTGACGTTCGCTTTCTTCCAGTCGTCTGGTATCTGACCAGTTCTGATTGACAGGTTTGCAAGTTTTTGCAATAACTCTCCGATTTCAACCTTCAATTCCTTCAAGACTCTTGGGTGAATTTCATCCGGTCCAGGGGATTTGTCACTTTTAAGTTTGTCGATCTGGTAGTATATCTGATCTAAGTTCACTTCAACTGTGGTGAGGCTGTCCTCTATTTCTCCTGTAAACAGTTTCTCCGCTTCAGGTATTGTTGAGGTGTCCTCCTTCGTAAAGACGGACGCAAAGAAGGAATTTAGTTTGTCTGCGATCTGTTTATCTTCCTTGATGTACCCTTTTCTTCCCTTGTCGTCCAGGGGTCCCACTGCCTCTTTTGCAGGTTTTTTCCCCTTCACGTATCTAAAGAAGGGCTTGAAGTTTTTGGCCTCCCGGGCTATTTTTTCCTCATAGTCCTGTTTTGCATCCCTCACCGCCTTGTGACATTTCTTCTGTTCATCTTTATGTTTGTTCCAGGCTTCGGTTGTCTTTGTGCATTTCCATTTTTTGAAAGAGTCCTTCTTTTCTTTTATGGCTTCCTTCACCTGTATGGTAAGCCATGCCGGTTTTCCTTTGCCTTTAGTTCTCCGATCTTTAGAAATCCTCGGAATGTAGAGATCTTGCGCTTCTGCAATAGTATTTTTCAATAGGCACCATGCCTGATCTACTGTTTCAAGTTTGTCCACCATCTTCTCGAGTCGTTTTGTTACCATGGCTCTCATGCAATCGTATTTACCCTTTTTAAAGTTTAAGGTGGTGGTTAAGGTTTTGGCATGTTTCCCTTTCCCGATGTCCAGTTTAAAGTTGATTACATTGTGATCACTCGTTCCCAGTGGAGCCATGACTTCTACTTCTGTTATCGGTCCCGTGAGACCATTTAGGACCAAGTCCAAGGTGGCGTCGCCTCTTGTCGGCTCTTTTACCATTTGCTCCAGGAAGCAATCCCCTAGCACCTCCAGGAACTTTGCCTCCTTGCCGCAGTTGGAGGCTCCTAGTTTCCAGTCTATTCCTGGGAGATTGAAGTCTCCCAATATAACTACATTGCCTGTCTTGCATACTTGTTTGATTTCCTCCATCATTTCTGAGTCAGTGTCTTCCGCCTGTCCTGGGGGACGATAGTAAAGGCCAATTTTTGTATCTGCGCCATTTTGACCAGGAATTTTGATCCAGAGGGACTCCAGCTTCTCTTTCCTGTCTGTTGTAATCATTCCAACAGAATCTATTCCTTCCTTAACATATAGGGCAATACCTCCACCTTTCTGCCCTTCTCGATCCCTTCTATATAGTTTGTATCCCTGTAGTACTGTGTCCCATTTGTTTTCTTCATTCCACCATGTTTCTGTTATGCCAATGATATCCATGTTCTCATGTCTTGCTATCGTCTCTAGTTCTCCCATTTTCTTTCCTAGACTTCTAGCATTTGTATACATGCATCTAAGTTCCCTTCGTGTTACCTTTTTGGACCTTCTACTCTTGGCTGTCCTTACAGTTTCATTTACGGTATCCTTTACTGCTCCTGTGTTATCTCCCATGTTTGCTGTGTGGTCATCCCCTCCTGTGTCTGAGTTGTCCCTTCCTGCTTGTTCTCCTTTGTTGGCTGTGAGGTCGACCTCTCTTGTGTATGAGTAGTAGTCCTTTTATTTGCCTGCAAAGCCACTGACTGACCACCTGGGGTCTGGGATGCTCCTCCTTCATACAGGCTCCAACAGAAGAAAGAGCCAGAAAAACTCTCTTTAGTCCTGAGGAAGTGAGCTACAGCAGCAAAATACGTGCTGCCACCATCATTATAACCTGGGAACTGCGTTTAAACATAGAAACACAATGGCAAATAAAGGCCAAATGGCCCATCAAACTCTGGTGAAACCTCATTTAGAGTATTGTATACAATTCTGGAGACCACATCTTCAAAAAGATATAAACAGGATGGAGTTGGTCTAGGAAGGCTACTAAAATGATTGGTGGTCTTGTCATAAAGCATATGGGGACAGACTAAATTTCTCAATATGTATATTTTGGAGAAAAGGCAGGAGAGGAGAGATATGATAGAGACGTTTAAATACCTACATGGCATAAAAGCCCGGAATACAACATCCCTCCCTGTACCTCCTCCCATCTATACCTACATTAATAAAAGAACAGCCAGCAAAATCGAATCAAAGAAAATCGAGCAGCCCACACCTTCTTAATAGGAAAGGCCCCAACATCGTCCAAGCAGAAACAAGTGATTCAGGGCCCTGGACTCTGATAGGCCTCAAAAGATACAAAAAAAGAGTCAACCCAACATCAAACAAAAACAAAATTTAAAAATTAAAGGAACGTTAAACAACATAAGAACCTTAAACATGAGGAATAACCAGGAGATCTAGACCAAAAGAAAGAGGCAATCCCAGGTCGCCACCCACCACCACTCCAAACAGAAAATA
Organism: Geotrypetes seraphini; assembly: GCF_902459505.1. Taxonomy (NCBI): domain Eukaryota; kingdom Metazoa; phylum Chordata; class Amphibia; order Gymnophiona; family Dermophiidae; genus Geotrypetes; species Geotrypetes seraphini. The sequence continues at coordinate 41,483,812 of NC_047090.1, read as the reverse complement.
CGTTTTAATGGAAAGAGTAGTGAATGTGTAAAAGAGCCTCTCGGTGAAGGTGATGGAGACAAAAAATGTATCTGAATTCAAGAAAGCTTGGGCCAAGTACATTGGTTCTCTGGGGGAAAGGGATAGTAGATTGCATAGTTAGGCAGACTAGAAAGGCCATATGGTCTTTATCTGCCATAATTTTTCTGTTTCAATGTTGTTTCAGTGCATCCCTCATTTTTCTGGCAGGCAGAATTTCAGACCAGCATATCTTTGCTTAGGCTATTTATCATTGAAATATCAGCTTCATACATTTATTCCAAAAAATGTATACGCTACAAGACTCTGGAGTGTTGAAATTGCACAGATGTTTGTGTGTGTGAACTAAATCTAAAATCCCTTCCTCACCCAAGAGGCAGAAGAGAGAAGTTTGTGCTTGACCTATGCTCTTGTGTGTGATAGAGGTAGAAACTTTGCAGCTGTTTTTATTCTCTCTGCTTCTTTGCACTAAAGAGTATGAATCCTAGTTCTGATTTATCTTTTTAGGTTTCCTTAAACCCAGACAAAAAGAAGTGTCATGCATTTAGATTTAGATCTAGTTCGGGGAAAATGATTGGTACACCCGGCTCTGAGTATCGAGAAAGTTTAATGAAATAGTGCTTTCCAGGATAGAGGATGGAGGCAGTTGATGGAAACTAAATCCAATAGTATTTTTTCTCCTTTGTAGTATTTATATTTATTGAACTTAGCATTGAGTGATTCTGCCGTTATCCACCATCAAAAAATATGTTATTTTAAGTTCTGTACTAATAAAATATATCACTCTTAAAGAGAGGAATATATTTTATATTAAATAGATGTTAATTTGGGGAACACTTAGCTCTAATATTAAAGAACAGAAACTTACGGTATATCATTTAAATAATAACTTAGTCCCTTTTTTACAAAGGCGTGCTAGCTGTTTTAGTGCACACTAAAACGTCTAGCACGCCTTGTAAAAGGACCCCTTTATTTGTAGACAATTCCTCAGTTCAATGCAGTTTACAATAAAAAGAAAACTACAAGTATATCAAGTTGATGTTCAACTTTTTATCATGATTAAGGAGTAGGGTGAGACCATGTCTATGAAATTAAATGATTATATAAGTAAGATCAATAGATGGATGTTTGACAATGGTTTGAAGTTAAATGTTGATAAAACAGAAATGATTATAAGTGAATGGAAGGAACATCTTTGGTCTAGTGGTATTCTCATAAGTGTTCATCTGATTACCATTAATAATAATAATAATAATAATAATAACTTTATTCTTGTATACACCATTACCATGGAAGTTCTATGCGGTTAACAGAAGAAGAGACTGTACATTTACAGCGATGTTACAATTTCGTTAATGTTACATTTACATTTTAGACGATACATATTCGGTCAAGTTACCTTTACATTTTTGACAATAAATATACGGTGAAGTTATTTTGGCAGCTAGGTTATATGTTCAGAGTGGTTACATTTGCTATAAGTTAGATACAGCAGCGTTACAGATAGCAGTGTTACATGAGGCGGTAAGGGTCTAGGGGGGAGAGGTCAGAAGGGAAGGGAGGAGGAGGGAGGATAAATCAGAGGAATTTGTCAAAAAGGTAGGTTTTAGTTAACTTCCGGAATGTTTGATAGTGGGGGGAATTGGAGATGAGAGTAGAGAGGCATTTGTTCCATTTGCCCGCTTGGAATGCTAGAGATCGGTCAAGGAATTTTTTGTAGAGGCAGCCCTTCAGGGAGGGAAAGGAGAACAGGTAGGTGTTTCATGTACGAGAGGGGCATGCAATTTCAAGGTGCTCAGATAGGTAGATTGGTGAAGAGCCTGCTAAGGTTTTGAAGCAGAGGCAAGCAAATTTAAAGGTGATTCTTGCCTCCACCGGCAGCCAGTGGAGTTTAGTGTAATAGGGGCTAACGTGGTCATATTTTTTGAGGCCGAAGATGAGGCGGACGGCGGCATTTTGTACTATTCTTAAACGTTTGATGGTGTTTTTATAGGCTCCTAGGTATATGATATTACAGTAGTCCAGTATGCTTAAGATTAATGATTGGACCAGTAAGCGGAAGGAGAGGTGGTCGAAGTGGTGTTTGATAGTGTGAAGTTTCCAGAGGGTGCAGAAGCATTTTTTGACCTGGGCATTGGTATGGTCTTCGAAGGTTAAGCATCTATCTAGCATGACTCCGAGTATTTTTATGGAGGGGTTGATAGGATAATCTAGGCCGTTCAGTTTTATGGAGGTGTTTGTTATTTTATGGGTAGGGGTTGCCAGGAAGATTTTGTTTTTTTCAGTGTTCAATTTTAATTTGAATTGTGAGGTCCATTGTTCTAACTTGGTGAGGATGGAGGATGTGAGTTGTTCCGTCTGTGAGTTGTTCCGTCTGTGGGTGAATGAAGTTAGGGGGATGATGATGGTGATGTCATCGGCGTAAATGAATGATTTAAGGTTTAAGTCGGCTAGTGTCTGTGCTAGAGGTGCCAAGTAGATATTAAAGAGGGAGGGGGGATAGTGGGGAGCCTTGTGGGACTCCACAGGAATTACGCCATTGATGGGAGAAGGTTCCATTGCTGTGGACCTGATAGGTACGGTTAGTTAGGAAGCTTGAGAACCAGTGTAGTACTTGGCTGGAAATGCCGATGGAGTCAAGGCAGCGGAGCATGATATCATGGTCGACCTGGTCGAAAGCGCTGCTTAGGTCGAGTTGGAGTACTAGGGCGCTTTTGCCCAGAGAGAATAATTGGAGGAGGTAATTGTTAGAGCAGCTAAGACCGTTTCCATGCTGTGGTTTGAGCGGAAGCCGGATTGGGAATCGGGAAGGATGTTGAACTTTTCTAGGTAGTTCATGAGGTTATGGTTAATGAGGCCTTCCATGAGTTTTTGGAAGAGTGGTATGTTGGCGATGGGTCTATAGTTGGTGGTGGAGGAGATGGGTTCTTTGTTGTTTTTGAGGCGGGGGGGGATACGAGAATGTGGCCGAGTTCAGTCGGGAAGAGACCAGTGGACAGGCATAGTGAGACCCAATTAAGAGTTCGGCTTTGAATTGGGGGGGGGGGGGTGGATTTAATAATGGTGGGTGGGCAGTTGTCTAATAGGCAGTTGGAGTTGGCGTATTTTGAGAAGAGTTTGAGAAAAAGGTTTCAGTCTGGGCTTTCGAATGAGCTCCAGGTCATGTCGGCCCTTGAACCTGTTGTGTCTACTGCTGGAAGGTTGAGTATTGTTTCAGTATTGGGAGTTGTAAGTGACGATTTTAGGGTTCGGATTTTATTGGTGAAGTGGTCAGCTAGGATTTTTGCGGGGGGCGGGAGTTCTGAGCTAGAGCGTTTATGAGAATCGGTGTCTAGAAGGGAGTTGACTAATCGGAAAAGTGCTTTGCTGTTTAGAGAAGGGGTGTTGATGAGTTGAGAGTAATATTTACTGCGTTTTTCGACTATGAATTTTTTGTATTCGCTGACTTTTTTTCACCAGTTAAGTCTGTCATTGTCGGTCCCTGATTTGCGCCATGTTTGTTCTAGTTTCCTTACTTCGCGTTTTATGGCTAAGAGATCCGCATCAAACCATTTGTTTGAGGGCCGAGGGGTTTTTTTGCAGAGTCTTGGGGGGCAATGGTGTTAAGGACTTGGTCGCTGAAGTGTTTCCAGTCAAGGTGGAAGTTGGGGTTGGGGTCAGAGTTGGAAATGAGGTGTAGTGGGACCAGAAATCTACAGGATTAATTTTTTCTCTTGTCCAGGTCATTGTCTTTGTTTGGTTAGGTGTGTATTTCCTGTCTGGTTGTTTTTTGAACCAGGATAGTTCAAAATGGCATAGGAGGTGGTCGGACCAGGGGGTGTTAGACCAATTTTGTTTTGTGAGACTTATGTGTGGAGTAGTGGAGGGGTTGGAAAGGAAGGTGACCATGTCAAGCTGGTGTCCTTTATTGTGTGTTGTGGTAGGAGGGGGTTTGGCGAAGCCTAGTGATGTGATGAAGGAGTATAGGTCTGCTACATTGGGTTTTCTTCTTGTTCAAGATGAAGGTTGATGTCTCCTGCTAGGAGGTTGTGGGTGCCAGCTGCCGAGTTCGTGAGAAGAAATTCAAAATAGTCTTCTTTTGCAAGGTTCCATTTATTAGGGGGGATGTAGAATAGCGTGATGTTGAGGTTATCGTTGAGGTCGGTTTTAGAGATTTTGCAGGTGAGGATTTCTAGATCATTGGTTAATTTGGAATCTAGGATTTGGAAGTGAAAGTGGTCGCGTAATATGATGGCCAGGCCACCTCCCCTTTTGGAATTTCTTGAGAGGGGGATGATTTTGTAGTGTGGTGGGAGAATGTCTACTATGATGGCATCCTGGTCGGAAATGAGCCATGTTTCTGTTAGAAGTACAAAATCTAGATGGGTTTCTTCTAGCCAATCTTTGAAGAGTTGGGCTTTGTTTCTAACTGAGCGAATGTTCAGGTAAGCGCGAGGAAGAATGGATTGTTCTAGGGGGGGGCAAGAGTTCTGTGCGTTGTAAATTTTTTAGGGATCGTTTTCTGTTTTGAGTTGGTCTGGGTGGGTGGCGGGTTGTGTGGATCACGGGGATGGGGAAAGGACCTGTTTCTATGACGTCCTGAACGAGTCGGTGGGGTCGGAGGAGTTTGTCGTGTCCTGGGATTCTAGTCCATACGATGTAGGTAGGTATAGGTTCGAAGGCTAAAGCTTTAGAGATCCAGCCTCTTGTAGTAAGTAGGTAGAGAAGGAAAAGGGCAGTGAGCTTGTGGGTAGTGCTAGACATGTTTGTTGATAGGTAAGGTAGCTAAGGGGGGATGAACAGGAAGAGGGGGGAGGGCAGACTGGAGGTGCAGGGTAGGAGGAGAGACAGATGCTTGAGTAGGGGTGGGAAGATATGAAATATTCTGGATAGGTAAGGTTGTTTGTGAGCAGTAGCGAAAGTGGGTCTGTGGACAGATAAACAAGTTAAGATTATGAGCTAGATAGGAATATAAGCGGTGTGTTATAAAAGACAATGAACAGTTCTATGAGATGGAATATTGGTCTAGGTAATCATGATTAAAGGCATGAGCAGTTGAACAGTATGGATCTTAAGCTAAAATGGTATTAAAAGGCAGGAACAGGTAAGAGTTTGATCCGAGTGGCAAAACTTTCGGCGGCCCTCAAGTGGGTGAAACTTTCGGCAAACAGTGAAGTGGGCAAAAACGAGCCCGAAATATCCTGTAGTCATAAGGTTTGTGGCGGCCCTCGAAAGAGCTGGGGAGACGATTTGGCTCGGAAGAAGAGCCGAAGCAGGGATGGTCTTTGCGGCGTCAGGCTCTCTTTGGCGGCGTGGGCTGGTTCCCGCCGCCGAATCTTGACGGAAAACGTCTCCTCTCCCGGCTGGCAGTGGGGAGGAGGCGGAGCGGGGCTCGCTCACCCTGCAAGCAGGGCCGATGGTGTCTCTCGCTCTCTTTGGCGGCGTGGGCTGGTTCCCGCCGCCGAATCTCGACGGAAAACATCTCCTCTCCCAGCTGGCAGTGGGGAGGAGGCGGAGCGGGGCTCGCTCACCCTGCAAGCAGGGCCGATGGGGTCTCTCGCTCTCTTTGGCGGCGTTGGCTGGTTTCCGCCGCCGAATCTCGACGGAAAACGTCTCCTCTCCCGGCTGGCAGATCAGGAAGCTTCACCAGGACGCTTCACAAAGGCGCGTGCTAAGGCGCACGCGCCTTTGCCATGCGCCTTAGCTGCGCGCCGAACGGCGGCACGCCGTTGAGGCGGCGATCAGATGTAGCAACCCCGCTGGTTCGTGGGAGGGGCAGCGCGGTGCACACGTGCCTCTATCGGGCTGGATCCCACTAAAATGGCTGGGCTCAGGCGGCGATCAACTGAAGCAACCCCGCTGGTTCGGGGGAGGGGCAGCGTGGTGCAGGCGTGCCTCTCTCGGGCAGGATCCCACTAAAATGAAGAGATCAACATGTTGGGGTTAATCTTCGATGCAAAAGTATCAGTTAAATCTCAAGTAGCTAAAGTAGTGCAGACTACGTACTTTGCAATCAGAAAGTTACTCCAACTGAAAAATATTTTATCAGGTTGGGATCTCAGACAAGTCTTGCAGACATTAGTGCTCTCATAGCTTGATTAGTATAATGGTATTTACTTGGGTCTTCCATCTACCCGCTTGAAAGCATTACAGATTTTACAAAATTCAGCAGCACGTGTTGCGACGGGCACATCACGATATGAGCATATCACCCCAATTCTAAAGAAACTACATTGGTTGCCAATCTGTTATCAAGTACAATTCTCAAGATTTTGAAAGTAATCCATCAAAGGATATATGCTCTGACCAAATGTTTGATAATTTACAAACCAAATAAGAGTTTTAAGATCAGAGAATAGAATGTTGTTAGATGCAAGAATGAGACAAAATTAGGTATGTTACCACCAGGAAGTCATATTTTTCAGTCGCAGGTCTGACGCTTTGAAATGGGCTGTCTGGAGCAATATAATTTTGTAACAATGTACTGCTTTTCCCAAAATTACTTAAGGCACATTTTTTTGGTCTTAGCTTTTAGCCGATTCTATTGTGTCTACTTGTATGCAGAACGATTATTACAATTTTGTTGAAGAAAGCCTTGATTGATGATTTTTTTCCATTTTATTACTTGTAGGTTTTGTAATGTGATGTTTATTTGTAAGTCACTTAGGATATAAACCAATGTTTTTTAATAAATAAACATACATATCTGAGAAACATATGTAAATTACAAATAAAACATCAAAATAACCATCAGAGTATTAGGTGAAGAAGGGGTGTGCGTAATTTTGAGAACATATCTCTCTTGCACTCCCTTTTGTTGATCCTTCAAAAAATGTTTCGTAATCTATAGGCACTTCAGTTTTCTCCAGAATGAGTATTCAGACTGCATGCTACTGTTAAAGAAATGAGAGCTTCATCTTCCTTAGGTGTTCTTTGAGGGCTTTCCCAAGGTAATCTGATCCTTTAGTTAACCGATAAAGACCCACATAGTCCATCAAGTCTGCCCAACAAGGTGTCTAGATTCCACTTTGTTATGATTAGAAACTGGTATACTTAATCTTTCTCTCTCTGGCAGTTTTGGGGCACAAATCCTAGAAGTCTGCCTGGTACCAGTCCTACTTCTCAACTACTTGAATTTCCATTGAAGCCCACTTCAGGCTTGATCCTGAGATTTTTTTTTTTTTTGCCATTTATGAGGACCCAGAGTGTAGAATTCTGCCCAGCATTGGTCTTACTTCCCAACCTCTGAAGCTGCCATCAGAGCTTACTCCAGTTAAGGAGGTCATTTAAGTTTTACTTTAACATTTCCATCCTTTTTTCTATATAGTGTTCCTCTGTTTAGCCCATACATTCTTCAATTTTGTCACTGTTTATGTCTTCATAAACCCCTGTGAGAGGACATACCAGACATCCACCACTCTTTCTGTGAAAATTATTAACAACATTGGTGTTTTTGATTCCGCAAATACCTTTCAGTTCTAGCCGGTTTACAACAAGAATTGACCTGGGCATTCCCAGGGAGATTACAAGGTTGATAGATATAGTATGTGTCAGGATCTGGGGAGGGTCGATTAGGTTTAGTTAGATCATTTGACAAATTTCTTGAATAGTGTAGTTTTCTGTTCTTTCCTGAATGTTTTGTAGTTGGGCGTCATGGTCAGCAGATTGGAGACAATGCTTCTAAGTCTCCCACCCTGCAACCTCATGAACTCTTTTCTGCCATTTCCCTATCTCTGACAAAGATTAGTTTGCATATTAATACCTTTTAAATAATCAATTATGTGCCACCCTCCCCCTAGGGGTGGCTCAAAGCCCTACCCTCACATAGTTAAGCACCTTCCTTTCTATGCGGTCAGCAGCTCATCACACCTGGAACTGGTTGCAGGCAGGAGTGATCTCCTGTGGCAGCCATTTTGTCTGCAGAGCTAATGATGGCAGGAGTGATTGATGTTTGCTCCTGCCCTGTAGAGGCTGACCACAGAGGTTTCTAAAGGTAAGCCCATAGATGGTGGGAGGTGAGACACTGTGGTTGTGTGTGTGTGTAGGAGGTGTTCCCTCCAAACCTGGATTTTTGGCCAGTTTTAGCATCGGAACCGACATTTGAAGATTGAAGGTACTAGATTCACTGGAACTGTAAACTGCCAGAATATAAAAGGAAAACTATTCTGAGGTTAAGAGGTTCAGGGACAAAAAGTGTTAAAACCCTTGAAAATATAGGCACACCAAAAGAGACTTTAAAAAAGGTCAGTTGAATGTATGTGTGTTTGTATTACTAAAACAGCAAAATAACTAAACCCTTTCAAAATATACAGCCAATATAAACCAGTTCCAGTGTCTTTGATTTTTGTACGCTGTGTAATTTTGATTCCTTACTTTTGACCGACAAGTTTAGAAATTACTGTTGGTTTCTCCACTTTTTTCATTGTTTCATTTGTATCCCGCTCCTGATGAAGACGCGAAACGGAGCTCTGTCGAGTGGTGATATTCTTACGTTTTGATTGAGTGGTGATGTGTGTGTGTGTTTGGGGTTTTAACATTTTGGGACCCTGGATGTATGTTGTAGTGCTTGTGCTTTATTATCTTTACCAGTTGATTATTAAGGTTTTGGGCATTTGCACTTTATATTTATTCTTATTAATGAATTCTTGGATTGGCACTTTATATACACTTTCATAGTTTGATTATTTAGTGTTTAGTTTGGCCTTTGTATATCAGCTCAGGCAACGTTATTTACTTTATTATGATAGGAACTTTTGCCCTTGCACTTTATATCAGCATGTTAACAATTCTCTCAGGGCTTTTTTAAGGTTTTTCATATACATGTTATTTATTCAGTAAGACTTATGTACTAATTTACAAATGTCAATGTATGTATTCACCAAAAAATTCAAAATTATGTGTGATTAATCTATTAATTTATTACTTCATTAATTTTCTCCTTCATTCCCACCCCACATACTTTACCTTATTCATTTTGTATTGGTTTAGTCTTTAGGGAGTGTATGTTGTTTACATGCCTTTATTTCCCTTCTTCCTGAGTGCTAAGCCTGGCACTTTTCTTTTGGGAGTGTTATTATTTTCACAGGTGATGAATTTTGTTATGGACTATATGATGTATGAGGCAACTCTCATTTAGACTGATGTCTGGTGCTGGTCACCTCTGAGATTTTGCCTGAGCCAGAGGTTTACGTTATCTGCGACGGGCTCGTACTGATGTCCACCACTTCAAACCCTGTTTCCTCCCATTGAGTAATTGTTTTGTCAGACTTACCACTTTAGGTTTAAGGCGTTTCAGCCAATTTCTCAGCAGTATCTCTGTTTGTATTACTGACATTCCAACAATAAATCAGGAATAAAAACAGTGCAACTCACTGGTTTTCCATGTTGAGTTTTTTATTGCTACTCAAATTCATTTTTTTTCTCAATATAGACAAAAAAAACCTCTCTCAAAATTGTAGTTATATGTAGACTGCTACAAATAGCCAAGTAGAAAAGTCATATCTAAAACAGCATACAAAAAAAAGGGTATAAGTAGCAATAAAATTAATACCTATATAAAAAACTAGCAGTGCAATGATACAACAAGAAGCAGCTTTACATAAAAATACATCTTTTTAAATATAGGAATAGCACCATTTTCTTTTGAGGACACAGATAATGTAAACTTAGGTAGATTCAAGTATGTAAACTTATACCAGAACATAAGTTTCAGAAAAATCAGAACAGCGTATGCACTTTCTTCAGTGCAAAACCCAAAAATTCCTTTTCCTTCCACCATCATAACCTTTTCTATATATAAAAATTAAGAGTGCCATTTGTATTCTCTGCCACCCAGAAAAAGTGTTAAGAAAGAAAAAGCATCAAGTTGCTGGCTTCTCACACTTTCCGAGGCAAGAGGATCCAACTTCCAGGTGTCCTATACTATTTAAGTGCAAGTTTTCATACTTTTGCTAAAGTAAAATAATTTACCACCCAAGAGTTTGCAACAATAAGAGGTCAAGTCACAGTACCATCATTTTTTTTTTTTAAATTGTAGTGTTTCATAATCATTTGTGGCTTTGTAGAATTTCCTCCTCTTGTTCTTGCCAATGTTTAATTACTGCTCAGATTATGACAGATGAAATAGTTTCATTGTACTCTCACCAGCAAAGATCTAGCTAGCCTATCTTCTGGCTCCATTAAAAAAAGCACCTGTATTAGAAAAATGACCTTCAATGAGCTCTGCAGGAGTATAGGTGGTCTTTCCACGACATGGGGGCCGGTAGACAAGAGTTCTCATTACATAAAACAGGCATTTTATCAGCTACCTTGGATTGAAACACACAGTCCTATTTGTAGTCTTTTTGCAAAAATGCAAGTCATGTATCAAATCCATATAGCAATGATGTAGGCAAAATTTATTGTGACAAATAAAATATATCTAAAGGGTCCCCTGTTTGGTAAAAAGGTTTTTAGATATATTTTATTTGTCACAATAAATTTTGCCTACATCGTTGCACATATCTGCAGTTTTGGTTTGTTTGTTCCTGGTTGGTTTTTTAACTGCAGACAAAGTTGGACCTTCCCTCTCCTTTGGTTTTGTTGCTTCAAATCCATATAGCCACAGAAATTAGATCCTATTATACACTTTCTATCAAAACACAATCATCAAAGTCTCCTACTTACCAAGCCAGCCTTTCATAGACTTGATGTCTATTGTTTGAGAGTTTGTTATAGGGTTGAATGTGGGAGAGGCAAAAAGACCAGGTAATAAGTTAAGCTTAACATTTATGTCAAAATTCAGCCATGTTTTATGTAATTATGCCTTTGGGCTGGCCAATCTTAATAACCAGAAGCATGCTCTAGTTCTCCGAGTACAACATGAAAAGCTCTGTTTTCTGTACTCCCACCGGCCTGCAACATACTTTTGGTTAATTCAATATAAGGCCAATATATTCAGCATGTACAGCACTTTCTATTCAGTCAGTAAAATCCTTTCCACTGCACTTTTCCAGGCTTGATTTTGTTTTCTTTTCATAAACCTAGAAAGCTATTGTTCCCCTTGTGGTTTCATGCCGGTCAAACTATCCAAAACAAGCATGTGCTCTTCTGTTATTTTCCTATTACTTTTGTCTTAAGAGATTAGGAGAAAATAAAGCAGTCCAACTGCCCTCCCCTCCCCTCCCTGGGAACAATTAGAGAACAATAAAACAAAACACCTCCCTGTCCTTATACACAGCACACAAACCGGGAGGCGGGGGTCTTCTACCATTCCAAGCAATAGACGTGCATTTTTCAATGAACATTCATATCAGATAAGCCAAATCAGGACTTGATTTACTAAGGGTTCTTGTTTTTCAAGTGTCTACGGAAAATGAATATAGATTTAGGAAACGAGGCCTAAGTTATCCCTACTCTTCAAGATCCCAGAAAGAACATCCCCCTCCTCCCAGTGAGTCTGCTTTAGAGGATTTCCATAGTGAATATATTAGATAACTGCCAACAAAGGCAATTTGAGACCCTTTGGGATTGCCGTGTACATACCTCTTTAAAGAAAAAGATTTAAAAAAATTTACCTACAATGTCCTCTTGGCTTTAATATCCTAGGTAAAATAGAAAAAAAAAAAAAAAAAGCAGCAGGAAAACGGGGTGCTGTATACTGAACTTGTCATGAGATCCTTCACAGTCAGGCTTCCAACCACATCCATCCAAATGTCAAAAAGCTGCCAGTCTTCTCACAGTTGAGAGAACAGCTCACTAGTTATCAGCATTCACTGATCCCACATGTTTCATAAAACATTTCTGAAGGGCACTTTTCATAGGTCAAGAAAAGGCTGGCTAAAGGCAAAAAGCAAGCAGTAGCAGATCACCTCCCCAAAATGGCACAACCGATTCCCAGCAGCAGGAAAGTAAAACATAGGAAGTGACTTGCAGTAAACATTATGAAGCTTCCAACTCTGCTTTTAAACAATTAACATTTGCAGCAATATTGGAATTGGAGGAGGGAATGCTAAACTTAATGTCTAGGAAGCCCTGGATTAGCTAAACACATCCTGCCGAACCCTCTGCCAGCTGAATTTTCAAGTCTCAATACTTGTAAATGTACTTCATGCATATTCACTGAGCATACTCTAAAATCCCAAGTGGTTCTGAGGTCACCAGACAGGTTTGGAAAGCCCCAGGTTCCAAGATATTGCTACTGCCAACCAACATTCAAGTGTATGTTCATGGCAGGGCCCTTTAGTTTGGCAATATAAGATTTCAGGTACTCAAACATGAAAAAAAGTAGTTTTCATTATTTTCCAAACTTGCTGGACTGCTGACCAGCATTTAAGTAGTGTCCTGCCCTGAGAGAGAAAAAAACCAGGTATATATAAAATGCTAGTTCTGTTGAATTTTGGTGGAACCCTACATTTTTCTTCTTTGCAATATAGCTCATTGACAAGGCGGTCCATGCCTCTTCAGGTAGGAATGCTGCATTGCAAAGAAAGAAGCTTGTGTAGAAAGGAATATGCTGGATCACTGGGGTCAGGGCTCTGTCAAGCCACAGTAGAGAAAGCAGTGCTGGTATCTGCATCACCATGGCACGCACAGTTTACTTTGAGGTCCTGATTTTATAAACGGCGCTACTGATAGATGCCTAGATCAGGACATCTACAGATGCAAGCACTTAACTTATTTTTTTTAATTGGTTCAATTGGCGCTGTTAATTGAACCCCATTTAAAAAAATTAAGTTTCAGGTAGGCACCTTTCTGAAAAGTAAGCATAGTTAGGGGGCAGAGTTTGGGTGTGGATTGCCTTAGGCACTGGTAGGTGTTGAGGTTAGGCACTGAGTAAATTGGACCAGAAAATCCCTGGCCTAATATGCCAGCACCTACCATTATGATGCATTCCAGTGCCAAAGTTGAGTTAGGTGCAATTCTACAAGCAGTGTCTAGTGGTTGATTGACAATAATCAGGGCCTCACCCTAGTTAAGTGTTAGATATATTACCTTATTCACACCATTATTCTCTTTGGAGTCTGCTTAGAAATTGCAAAGGAGGTGGTCATTGTTTATATATAAAAACTAAAAATTAAATGTTGTGACTACAACCCAACTCATACTTAAGCATTTAGCTACCTTAAGATCAACTTTACTGATAAATGATTCAGGGGTGAAAAAGAAAGTTATAAGGAGTAGTGGACAGGCAAGTGACAATAGTTTAAAGACTAAAGGATTATCATTTAACAATGATCATTTGTAAAAAGAAGAAAAAGGCAACTAGGAGTTTCAGTTCACACCATTTTCCAGAGCTAGCTCAGTCCATAGCACCATTGGGGATTTCCAATCTTCTCTGGGCAGAGCTGGTGTTTCTGTTCTGAATCCCTTCACTTTTTCTCCAAGGGATAGGACCGTCCAGGCTCCCAGGTGTTTTAAAAAAGGTTTCCCGAGGTGCAGAATGAGGATTCTTAGGTGTCTGAGGGGTGGGCGACTGTTTGAAAGAGAGAACACACAAGCCTAATTAGAGTCTGCTGTAGAGACAAATCCATAGGCACTATCACCCTCATGGTTACAACTCCAACTGTAATATCAGACCTAGGATGTAAGTTACCATTTTAATCAAACATTAGGATGAATGACTTGAGTTCATTAAAGCTGGATTTCCAGGTTCCATGTCCTAAGCAGGACCACTAATGGCCATCTTAGGCAGCAATTAGGAATGTTAAGGGAGGGGTAGGAGGACAGATGAGACATAAGAATGTGCCCTCTTCTGCCCTCTACAAGTAGCTTGTCAAAGATATTTCTACTTAGGTTTTGAAACAATTTCCAAAAATGATAATAACAGTAATTCTGAACTGATCACTTGGTTGTTTGAATTCATACTCTAATCCCAGCGAGACTTTAGTGTGTAGCTTCAGTAAGGTTTTTCCATCTAGACTCAGACCGCCTAATTCTCTAACCAGATGCCACATTTACATACCCCTTTGAACATGTAAGTTTTATAGAATACTTTAATACCAGGTGTACAATTAACCTGTGAAAGTGCTTAAGTGCTATTCTGTAAGGGCATGACCACATGGGTGCAGATGCCACTTAGAGAATACAGTAATTACATGCCCCCTTGCCCCATTCAGGTGCATGCAATTCCACCAAGTCTACAGCTGGCATTAACTACAGGTATGCCAATGCTGGGTTACACCAGTATTCTCTACAGCAGGGGTAGGCAATTCTGGTCCTCTAGAGCCAGAAGCAGGTCAGGTTTTCAGGATATCCACAATGAATATGTATGAGATGGATTTGCATGCATTGCCTCCTTGAGATGCAAATCTATCTCATGCATATTTATTGTGGATATCCTAAAAACCTGACCTTCCTGTGTACCCAGATACTGTTATACAATAGGCTCTCATTGCATGGCAGAAGGGCATCTAAACGGAACCATGTTGTCATAAAATTGCCTCCAAAATGGCCTTGATACCAAATATACTGTGCTAATCTATACAGAATTAGTTTCGCCCAACTTAAGAGAAGGTATGATCAAGAGTCATCTACTGACTAAAAAAAAATCATAAGAAACAAAAGCTCAAGAGGGAGGATGGTCAAAAGAGAAGGACAAGGATCCACATCTGAAAAGAATCAAGAGGCAGATCACTATTTTGAAGAATATAGCCAGTATAGAAACAGAAAATGACAGCAAATTAAAACACACATAGCATATCCAGTTTGGCTATCCAGCACTGTTGGTTTTAATATGCAAGTGTCCAGCATAAGGATAAAAATGACTCTAGTTGCTAAATGAGGCAGTGGGGACCTCTGAAGGCAGTCGGTGTACTTGCCTTGAGAATTGGTGCGTTTACATCTAGGGTAACTAAGCAGAAATCATTTTTATAGCAAGAATGGAAGCAACATGCCAACCTTGGAAGACACATGAATGTTTCTGATACATCGCCAATATTTCCCGGTCATTATGTAGAACTCCAGAAAACAGAGCAATTTTACCTGCTGTAATTTCAGGACTGCGACAGGCTGCCCCTGTGAGCACACTGGAGAATCAGGTTTAACAGACACACAAGACTTTTCCAGCCCAGGGCTTGAGCATATCGAGGACCAGGAATGTTGTTGATATGCTGGGGACAAATCCAGTGCTTGTGGAGTCATCATTGCTGCAGTGCCTATAAGGAGATGCGTTGCTGGTCCCAGAGTAGGCAGGCCATAGTTCAGGGGCCCAGCTTTTGGAACAGAGCCCAAAGGAGGAGGCAGCGGCCCTGTGACTTGTGAGGAGCAAAGGACAGGAAGCTGTGCCAGTGATGTGGATGGCACCACTACATAAGGAAGATTAAGTGAAGCCAACTGACTGGAAGAGAGGCCAACAGCACCAGGGGGCTGATTTGCTGACAGCAAGACATTAAAGCCTTTCAAGCCTAACAAGAAAGAGATGAAGGGAAAATAAAGACATGTTACTAATTAACTAAGTTTAATAGTTTTTATTTTTACATTATACCCATCTATTTCTGTTTATAGATACAACAGCTAAGGAAATCCTCCAATCCTGTCTGTGCTAACTTCAGTACATCTCCCTTGGTCTTCTTTTAAATTTGCAAGAGGGGGGGAGGGGGAAGGAAGGAAGCATGAAGAATTTCTCTCTGAACTCCTGTGAAGTCCTTCCTATACAATGATTATATTTTTACATAGTGCTTGCTGGTGAAAGATAAGATGTAAACCAAATCCACATTATCATGGGTGTACTTCCTGTATAGCTTGAGGTAAGTCTAAAAATATTTAAAAAGAAAATCCTTAAACTTCTTTTCCAGCTTCTCTTTCCAACAGAAAATGAAAGCTCAGTTACAGGGGGCATATGCTTAACTATGTAAGCTAGAGAAGTCAGAAACAAGTGTCTCTTAAAATGGGTATAATGTCAGCATATCTAGAGGCCTATTTCCTATGCCGCTTTAGCTATTGGCATGTTCATTTATGGCAGGGAATGAATTTAGCTTATGCCCCTTGTGGTAATATTTAACATGGCAGAGGGGATGGGGATGGGACTTGATATACCACTTTTTTGTGTGATTACATATTTTAGACCATTACTTATATTGTACCAGGGACAATGAAGTGTTAAGTGACTTGCCCAGGGTCCCAAGGTGCTGCAGTGGGAATCACTCACAACCTTGATGCTGAGGCAGCTGCTCTAATCACTGGGCCACTCCTCCACTCCCAGTGACCTATGTTGCTAACTTCCCCCCTTTAGTGTAGAGACCTTCAGTCTCTCGTAACCAGAGCTGAGACTGTGATGTCATAATGCTTCATTCCACTAATAAGAGTCAATCTCAATGATGTCTTGCTATTCTGCTTTTTCTATGTGGTTACAAACAAAGTGGTTTACATATTTTAGACCGACATATATTGTACATGGGGCAATGAATTGTTAAATGATTTGCCCATAATTAAAAGGAGCTACAGAGGGAATTGAACTCACAACCTCAGGGTGCTGAGGCAGCTACTCTAACCACTAGGCCACTTAGTCTGTACGCTTTACCTGTAAAGCTCAGTAATCACCCATTACCATGCTCCCAGTCCTAGTGTTAACTTGCGGTAATGACTCTGTATTAATTGCATAGCAAACTAGAAAATGACATGGGGACAAATTTATCCCCGTCGGAACTCAATTTCCTAGTCCTATCCCCGTGAGTTTTGTCACTGTCCCTGTCCAGTAAGCTCTACTTTAACCACACAAGCCTCAAACACTTATGATTTTAAAGTGTTTGAGGCTTGTGCAGATGAGGACAAAGCTTGCAGGAATGGGGCAGGGATAAGAAAAGAACTTGTGGGGATGGGAAAATGAGTTCCAACGGGGACAGAGAAAAATATGTCCCCCGTTCTCTATAGCAAACTTCCCAAAATACTAGGAACACCATGCTACTATTAAGTCAATTTTCAGTTACTGCATGTTAATTCTGGCTAATATCATCCAGCTACTGCAAAAAAAAAAAAAAAAAAAAATCTTTAGGGCACCAATGATTAATTAAAACTTACCAGAAGCAGAAGACGGCACATACAAGTACTGTGGAATGGATGTCTGCACCGCATTTTCTGGAGCACAACAGTTTTTGAACCCTTCCTTTAAGTCCCCATTTCTAGATGCATTTTGCTGCTCTACTGCATCCTTCTCTGTGGATGACAAAGAGCTAGGATTACCTAGCTCAAGGCAATGAGGTGTCCGAAGCACTAGGTTGGGGCACCTGCTTTCCTGAAGATATTCCCCATCTGCTTCTTCTAAGGATTTCTAAAAAGAAAGAGGAGGAGAGCTCAATTTAAGATGACGAATACAGTAACCAAAGAGCTCCCTCATGTGAAAAGTTGAAAAAGGACACTTCAGTAGCAAGAGAGGACTTAGTATGTGGAAGCATGCATTAACCAATTCTATTTACACAGTATCATTGTGAAAATGAGACAAAAAAGGAACCCGACAGAACCCAGGACCCAAAAATAAAATAGACAACACCAAACACAAAAGATTATAAATGTCATTTATTCAAAGGAACAAAGTAATCCAAATTATCTTTGTAGCATTTAGTGCACCTCAGTAAAAGGAGCCCTTAGATTTTGTGCCTATAGACATACATACATTTTCACAGGGTAAAAAACAGAACAGCAACAGTTATAGATATGAGCATTAATAGAATGTTTTCTACTCTTCTGCCTTGAAGTACTCTTTCTCCTACCTTGGTTAGAGCCAATGGCTGAGGACTGCTTGCTGGTTCAGTTTTCAGCTTTTTAGCTAGCACCAGTTCCTCATCTTCAGTAAGTACAGGTGGCAGCTGGGAGCTAGGCTCAGGAGGATCCTGCATGATCACAGATGAGATGGCTCGGGGAATTTCTGGCAAGACTTGTTGCTCAGCAATTCCATGGTGGTTTTCTACTGCTTGCGGACCATCATCTGTGAAATTCTCTGGCAGGCTGCTACACAGCATTAACACGGGAGCAGAACGAAGACAGACATAAGGCTGGTTGCTGATCAAGGCAGGCGCTGTGGTTTCTGCCTGGGACACAGATGTTGGTATGATGGTTACTTCTCTAGTCACACCACTCTGCAAAGAAGCCTGAGACACCATCTGTGATGGACCAACAGGAGGCACCAAATGCTGGAAGGATTTAAGACAATGATCAGAGTCCAAAGGAGCAGGAAGCATAACTGAGAATGGTGGCACAGATTCAGTATTCCCTGCTGGCTGTGTCCTTTTTTCTTGTGAAAATGTTCTACTCCTAAAAGAGAAGTGGTGGTGGGGGGGTGAGAAATCAATAAGGAGAAAAAAAAAACCCCTAAAAATAACTTTTTCTTACATCACTTTCAATTCACAAAAACTGAGTTCTAACAGCTGTACCAGATTTACAGACTGAGATACCCTTTATTGCTAAGCTGAAATAGAAATGCAGGAGAGTGGGGGAGGGAGCATTGATAGCAAACCATCGGGCACCCCCCCTGCCGTGATCGGGCACCCCCCGCCACGTCCTGAAGTCCCCCAGAGCCCTCTTCTTACTTTAATGTAGCACCGGCATGTCGGCCTCCTCTTCTGTGCTGGCCTTGTGCATGTGCGCATGCTCAAGGCCTGTGAGTTTACGTTCTCTCCGAGATTCTCCAAGATTTTTATTTCTCTTGATACTTATTTATTATCTCTATTTTTTTTAAATTTATTTTACTTATTTATTTTTAATTCTATCTTTAAATTTATTTATTAATTACTTGGTGGAATATTCATTTCTATCTCTATCTCTGCCTTTATATTTTATCTTTATTTTTCATAAATTGTCTCTTCAGGTACTTTAGTTAGATTGTGAGCCTTTGGGACAGTTAGGAAATTTCCAAGTACCTATCTTATTTATTTTTATTTATTGTATCTTTTAATGCATTCATTTTTGTAAACCGCTTAGAAACCTCACGGTTATTAGCGGTATATAAGAATTAAATTAAATTAAAATTAAATTAAATTAAAACATTCAACCTAGATAAAAAGTCATTCCAATTAATAAACCAGAAAGCTATGCCATCTTTCCTTCTTCCTCTTCATGACATACCAACAAAAGTAGCAAAGAAACATATCATAAAATACTACTTCACTATGCCAATAAAATACAGGAATGTGCAAAAGTGGCATTGAGACTCAAAGATGAAGGAGAGAAATATGCAGAAGCTGATAAATGTAAGATGGAATTGATAAAAAAATATTTCTTTTCTGTATTCACAGCTGAAGGGCTTAGAGCAGGACCACAGAACACACGCAAAATAGAAATGGAGGTGTGGTAGCCTCGGAATGATTTCCAGTGGACTGTATTCATGAAGCTAGTTAAACTCAAGTTGGACAAAGTGATGGGACCATAAGGCATACATCCAAGGAACTTAGGGAAGTCCTGGCAGCTCTGCTGGCTTACTTTTCAATGCTTCTTTAGAGCCAGTAGTGGTCCTGGAGAGCAGCAGAAGTAAGGAAGAAGTTGGGAACTACAGGCCAGAAAGTCTGACTTGTGTGTCAAGTAAACTGATGGAAATGCTTTTAAAAACAGAGAATAGAAAGGATTTTGGACTCCAGTGGATTACAGGACTTGAGGCAACATTGTTCCACTAGAGCAGTGGTAGGCAAACTCATTAGTCAAAAGAGCCAAAGATCAGCAGTACAACGATTAAGATTTCTTTTGAGAGCCATACCCCACGCCCGCTTGCGCTACGACGGCTACGTCAACCCGACTGACACCCCGCTCGCCCGTACATAGTCAAAATCGATTCGTGGCAGAGCCCAGAGAATGACACGGGGAAAAAAAATTTGTCTCCGTCCCCGCAAGCCTCGAATAGTTTTATACTGAAATTATATTAAAGTATAAAAAGGTACAATATTCTGTACAATTGTCATTTTATAAATCAGCGTCTTCTTCCCACTCTCTCTCCACTTCCCTTCAGCGCACGCACATAAAAACAAGCAAGCAATTTTATATCATTTTCATTCTATTCATTCATAGAAATTAAAGTCTAAAATAATGCAGTCACATAACAAAACATGATTTTACAAAAATAATTCCCTGCACAGTCACGCTTGTGAGGATTACTAGATGTCTTTCAGCAGCTCCCCTCCCTCCCCTTTACTTTCATGGCCAAGTCAAAATGATCTACCAAAAATAAAATAAAAAAACCCACCCCCCACAAAGCACACTGTACGCTGAGAAAGGAGAAATTAGGTTCTTACCTGCTAATTTACTTTCTTTTAGCTTCTCCAGACCAGTAGAGGTTAATCTTTACAAATGGGTATATATCCAATCATGACCAGCAGGTGGAGACTGAAAACAAAACTGTGGGACAGTATATAATATACTCCCTTCTCTATTTACCTCAGTCTGCCGAATAGCCAAGCAGAACCAAGAACTGGAAAACAGAAAGAAAACAATACTCCGAACAGGAGTAACAACTAACATACCCAAATGCTGTTGGAAAATGCAGAGGAGAAATACCCGAAGGAAAATGTTCCCACAGCTCGCCAGCTAAGCCAGCCAAGCCACAGCCGCTGTTCTTTAATTCTCCCCGGCCCTAGAAAAATACTAGAACCCGCAGCAAAAAACAAAAACTGCCCGCGAAACAGCCTCAACAACACAACAATAACAACAACAGACAGGGTGGGGACCTCTACTGGTCTGGAGAAGCTAAAAGAAAGTAAATTAGCAGGTAAGAACCTAATTTCTCCTTCTTTAGCACTCTCCAGACCAGTAGAGGTTAATCTTTACAAATGGGACGTACCAAAGCAGTCCCTCTCACGGGCGGGACCCCCGCAGGGCCGATACCAAAACACGCTCACCGAACACCGCGTCCCGACGCGCCTGAACATCTACCCGATAATGTCTAACAAAGGAATGCAAGGAGGACCAAACCGCAGCCTTACAAATATCCACTGGAGGCACGAGTGACGACTCAGCCCAAGAAGCTGCCTGACCTCGAGTGGAATGAGCCTTGAGAAACTCCGGAACAGGCTTCTGTCTCAGAAGATAAGCGGAAGCAATCGTCTCCTTGATCCAGCACGCAATAGTAGCCTTAGAAGCGCCAGCCCCCCGATGAGGACCCGCCAGAAGGACAAAGAGATGATCGGATTTCCGGACTTCCTGGGTCCGCTGCACATAAGAGTGAAGGACCCGACCGACATCCAACTTGCGCAGCTGCCGTTGCTCAGAAGAGCCCTCCCGACTACCCAAGACTGGGAGGACCACCGATTGATTGACATGAAAAGGAGAAACTACTTTCGGCAGAAAGGAAGGAACAGGCCGCAAGACAACCCGCTCCCTAGAAAAATCCAAGAAGGGAGCCCTACAAGAGAAAGCCTGTAGCTCAGAAACACGCCTAGCGGAAGTAATGGCCACCAAAAAGACCGCCTTCAGAGTAAGGTCCTTCAAAGAACAGCCATCCAACGGCTCGAAAGGCGGGCGCACCAAAACAGAGAGAACCAGATTGAGATCCCAAGAGGGAACAGAGAGCCGTAGGGGAGGCCTGAGCAACTTGGCCGCCCGCAAAAAGCAAATCACATCAGGAATTGCCGACAAACGCTGACCTGTCACCAACCCTCGAAAAGCCGACAGGGCCGCCAGTTGAACCCGGAGAGAAGACCAAGCCAGGCCTCTATCCAGGCCATCCTGCAAGAACTCTAGAATGGTAGGCAGGGAAGCACGAAAAGGGACCATTCCCCGCGCCCGGCACCACCCCTCAAAGAGACGCCAAACCCGCACATAAGCCTGAGAGGTAGAAAGCCTCCGGGACCCCAAGACCATAGAGATCACCTTATCTGAATATCCCTTCTTACTAAGGCGACTCCTTTCAAGAGCCAAGCCGTAAGACAGAAGGGAGACGGGTCGAACATGGGAATGGGACCCTGCGTCAGAAGATCGTCCAAGAGAGGCAGAGGAAGAGGATCCGCCACCAGATGCCTCATCAGATCCGCATACCACGGACGTCGAGGCCAATCTGGAGCCACCAGAACCACCAGACCCGGATGGTGAACAATGCGAAGAAGTACTCTGCCCACTAATGGCCAAGGAGGGAACACATACAACAGCCCCTCCGTTGGCCACGGTTGGACCAGAGCATCCAGACCCTCGGCCAGACTATCCCTGCGACGACTGAAGAAGCGGGGCACTTTGGCGTTGCCACTCGTGGCCATCAGGTCCATCAGGGGCTGCCCCCAAGCCTGCACTATCAACTGAAACGCCACGGAGCCGATACACCACTCTCCTGGATCCAAGAAGTGACGACTGAGGAAGTCCGCCTGAACATTTTCTACCCCGGCTATGTGAGAGGCCGAGAGGTCCAGAAGATGGGACTCCGCCCAAAGCATGAGCTGAGCCGCCTCCTGCGCCACCTGAGTGCTCTTGGTGCCCCCCTGACGATTGACATAAGCCACCGCCGTGGCATTGTCCGATAGGACTCTGACCGACTTGCCCAACAAAAGGGAGCGGAAAGCTAACAGCGCCAGACGGACCGCTCTGGTCTCCAACACGTTGATCGACCAGGAGGCCTCCTCCGTGGACCAGGTGCCCTGAGCTGAGTGACCCAAACACTGAACCCCCCAAACGAGGAGACTCGCATCCGTAAGGAGCACCGTCCACTGCGGGAGATCCAGACCCACCCCCTGAACCAGGTGAGGGGTCCGGAGCCACCAACGTAGACTGCAGTGCGCCACGCCTCGCAGGGGGACAGGAACCTCCAAACCGTGCCTCTGGGGTGACCACCTCCGGAGCAGAGCATACTGAAGAGGACGCATGTGGGCCCGCGCCCACCTCACCACGTCCAGGGACGCCGCCATCGACCCCAAGACTTGGAGGAAATCTCGCGCCCGAGGACACCGGGACGCCAAAAGCAGGCGAATCTGAGATTGCAATTTGCTCACCCAGGCCTCTGGAAGGAAGACCTTCCCCAAGGAGGTGTCGAACAGAACCCCAAGGTACTCTAGACGCTGAGCCGGGACCAACCGACTCTTGGAAAGGTTGATCACCCAGCCCAGCGACCGGAGAAACTCCACCACCCGAGCCGTAACCCGGGAGCTTTCCTGCAACGACTTTGCCCGAATCAACCAGTCGTCCAGGTAGGGGTGCACCAGAATGCCCTCCGAGCGCAAGGCCGCCGCGACGACCACCATCACCTTGGTGAACGTCCGGGGAGCCGTGGCCAGACCAAAGGGATGCGCACAGAACTGATAGTGCCGACCCAAGATCGCAAAGCGAAGGAAGCGCTGATGAGAGGCCCGAATGGGAACATGCAAGTAGGCCTCCGTCATATCGAGAGAAGTGAGAAACTCCCCCGGCTGAACCGCCAGAATGACCGACCGCAGAGTTTCCATGCGAAAAGAGGGAATCTTGAGAGCCCTGTTG
Organism: Geotrypetes seraphini; assembly: GCF_902459505.1. Lineage (NCBI taxonomy): Eukaryota > Metazoa > Chordata > Amphibia > Gymnophiona > Dermophiidae > Geotrypetes > Geotrypetes seraphini. The sequence goes on along the minus strand of NC_047090.1, from coordinate 41,460,463 downwards.
ACCCCCTTCAAATCCAGGATGGGCCGAAAGGTCCCCTCCTTCTTGGGCACCACAAAGAAAATGGAGTACCTGCCGGTGCCCCACTCCGGAGGGGGCACTGGAACAACTGCCTTGATATCTAGCAAGCGCTGAAGGGTCTGGCGAAAAGCCTGCGTCTTCCAAGGAGTCTGACATGGAGAGGCTAGGAAAAGGTCTGGCAGAGAGCGGGCGAACTCCAGGGCATAACCGTCCCGCACCACCTCCAGGACCCACTGATCGGACGTAATCTCGGCCCATTTGGGGAAAAATTTGCGCAGCCGGGCCCCCACCGGAACCAAAGGGGGCGCCGGCAAGGAGTCATTGTGCAGGATGGGAAGCGGGGGAACCGGCGGAGGGATTCCCTGCCCCCCGACGGGCCCCCCGAAAAGGCTGCATGCGCTGGAAGAACCGACCCCGGGAAAACCCTGGAGCTGGGAAAGAAGCAGCCCCACGCCCAGGGCGATACTTGCGAAACTCCCGCAAACGCCCCTGGGCAGTGCCACCCCGAGACGCAGGGCGGGCACGGTCCTCAGGCAGACGGGGCACCTTTGAGTCCGTCAGAGTCTGAAGCAACTTATCTAATTCCTCCCCAAACAAAAAAGACCCCCGGAAGGGAAATTTAGTAAGCTTAGCTTTGGACGCAGCATCCGCCGACCAAGCGCGCAGCCACAAAATACGCTGCGCGGACACGCCAAAGGCCATAGACTTAGCCGAGATCCGCACGAAGTCATAAAGAGCATCTGAGAGGAACGAGGCAGCCATCTCAATCTTCGCCACCTCCTGATCCACCAAAGACCAGTCAACAGACTCCCGATCCAGGACACGCTCAGCCCACCGAAACACGGCGCGAGCCACCAGCCCCCCACAAATAGCCGCCTGGACCCCAAAGGCAGAGACCTGAAAATTTTGCTTAAGAATGTTCTCCAACTTACGCTCCTCAGAGTCCTGCAAGGCAGAACCGCCCTCAACAGGCACGGTATGCCGCTTAGAAATCGCCGAGACAGCACAGTTACTTACCTTAACAGGTGTTATCCAGGGACAGCAGGCAGATATTCTTGACTGATGGGTGACAGCACCGACAGAGCCCCGGTACGGACAATTTTAGAGTGATTGCACTCTAAGAACTTGGAAAGTTCTAGCAGGCTGCACCGCGCACGCGCGAGTGCCTTCCCGCCCGACGGAGGCGCGCGGTCCCCAGTTAGGATAAGCCAGCTAAGAAGCCAACCCGGGGAGGTGGGTGGGACGCAGGAATATCTGCCTGCTGTCCCTGGATAACACCTGTTACGGTAAGTAACTGTGCTTTATCCCAGGACAAGCAGGCAGCATATTCTTGACTGATGGGTGACCTCCAAGCTAACAAAAGGAGGGATGGAGGGAAGGTTGGCCATTAGGAAAACAAATTTTGCAAAACAGATTGGCCGAAGTGTCCATCCCGTCTGGAGAATGCATCCAGACAATAATGAGATGTAAAAGTATGAACTGAGGACCAAGTAGCAGCCTTGCAGATTTCCTCAATAGGAGTTGAACAGAGGAAAGCTACAGATGCTGCCATAGCTCGAACTCTATGGGCCGTGACAGAACCTTCCAGTGTCAGTCCGGTCTGAGCATAACAGAAAGAAATGCACGCTGCCAGCCAATTAGACAACGTACGTTTAGAAACAGGACGTCCCAATTTATTCGGATCAAAGGACAGAAAGAGTTGGGGAGATGATCTGTGGGGCTTAGTACGGTCTAAATAGTAAGCCAAAGCCCGCTTACAGTCCAAAGTATGCAGAGCCTGTTCTCCAGAATGAGAGTGAGGTTTCGGAAAGAAGACAGGCAGAACAATAGATTGGTTGAGATGGAATTCAGAGACAACCTTAGGGAGAAACTTTGGATGTGTACGCAGAACCACCTTGTCATGAAGAAAGACTGTAAAAGGTGGATCAGCAACTAGTGCATGTAGCTCACTGACCCTCCTGGCAGAGGTAAGAGCAATAAGGAAAAGTACCTTCCAAGTGAGAAACTTGAAAGGAGCGGTAGCCAAAGGTTCAAATGGAGGCTTCATTAAGGCGGAAAGAACCACATTGAGATCCCAGATTACAGGAGGGGCTTTGAGCGGTGGTTTCACATTGAAAAGACCCCGCATGAATCTAGACACCAAGGGATGAGCCGAGAGAAGTTTTCCATGAACTGGCTCATGAAAAGCAGCAATAGCACTGAGGTGGACTCTGATGGAAGTAGACTTGAGGCCAGAGTCAGACAAAGAAAGAAGATAATCCAACAAGGTCTCCACTGCAAGGGAAGTGGGATCATGATGATGAAGAAGACACCAGGAAGAAAACCGTGTCCACTTCTGATGGTAACATTGCAGAGTGGCCGGTTTCCTGGAGGCATCCAGAATGGAACGAACGGGCTGAGACAGAAGAGTATCATGAGAAGTCAGCCCGAGAGAAACCAAACTGTCAGGTGCAGAGACGGAAGGTTGGGATGCAGAAGGGTCTCCTGATGTTGCGTAAGCAGAGAAGGAAACAGTGGAAGAAGAAAAGGCTCCCTGGAACTGAGTTGAAGTAGAAGGGAGAACCAATGTTGCCTGGGCCACCGTGGAGCAATCAGAATCATGGTGGCTCGTTCCCTCTTGAGCTTGAACAAGGTTCTTAACATGAGAGGCAGAGGAGGGAAAGCGTACAGGAACAGATTGGACCAATCGAGGAGAAATGCGTCCGCTGCCAGACGGTGAGGAGAGTAGAGTCTGGAGCAGAATAGGGGCAGCTGGTGATTGTGAGGAGCTGCAAAGAGGTCTATCTGAGGAGTGCCCCACTGAGCGAAGATGGACTGTAGAGTTAAAGGATCGAGTGTCCACTCGTGAGGCTGGAGAATTCTGCTGAGCTTGTCCGCTAAGGAATTCTGTTCTCCCTGAATGTAGATAGCTTTCAGGAATAGTTGGTGATCTGTGGCCCAAGCCCAAATCTTCTGGGCTTCCTGGCACAAGAGGCGAGAGCCTGTCCCACCCTGCTTGTTGATGTAGTACATCACAACTTGATTGTCTGTGCACAGCAGTAGGACCTGAGGAAAGAGAAGATGTTGGAAGGCCTTGAGGGCATAAAACATCGCTCTGAGTTCCAAGAAATTGATGTGATGTTTCATTTCCTGGGTTGTCCAAAGTCCTTGAGTTTGGAATTCGTTCAAATGAGCTCCCCAGGCATAAGGGGAGGCGTCGGTGGTGATGACAAGTTGCCCCCTGTGCCTCCTTCCCATGTCCTTAGTGCCCCCAGTGCCTCCTTCCCATGTCCTTAGTGCCCCCAGTGTCTTCTTCCCATGTCCCCCTCACTGCCTTCCAGCCTTTGTTCCACCCCTCCCCCGAAGCTAGCCAGCCTACTTCCCTCCCTTCCTCGCTAAAGCCAGCCTGCCTCCCTCCCTTCAGCGCCGAAGCCTGCCCCCCCCCGGACTAGCTCCCGCATCTGCTGCACCCTCTCCCCTGGTCTGCCGCTGCTGCTGACCGCCGCAACTAAAGCAAAGGAAGGTCCAGGCGCCTGCCCACAAACCTTCTTCCCGATGTCAATTCTGACGTCGGAGAGGAAGTTCTGGGCCAGCCAGGCAACAACTCCACTTACTTGGCATTTTCTTCTGTTTTCTCTCTGCAAACAGCTGCTAGATGTGTCATCTTTGCAGAATATTCTTCTGTATCCATGATAAATGCTGGAAACAAAAAAAACATTTACTAGAAATATGAATACTCTGATTACCTTTCAGGAAGCTATTAAGTAGAAAACAGCTCTCTCAATCCAATGCACTGTCTCAAAGACAGCCGTATGAAATAGCACCAATCTATTGAGTATTCCTTGAAAATTCAGTGAAAACAATCAGGTGTCAAAAAAATACACACACACTCATATATACTGAGTTCTGTAATAGACACTATGTGCAATTCCTGGTCATCATCCTACGAGTATCAATCAGGAATTAAAAGTTGGTGAGCGAGAACGAGACCAGATGTACAGCAGGAATAGGAAGGACACTCCCCCACACAGTCTATTGATCAGGATCAGATTATAACGTGCCTTAGACCCAGAGTGAACTCCAGCCATGAGTTCGTCTTTTCTTCCATTAGCCTTAATCCTTTATCTGAACATGATTCCCCTGTAGTTACAGGCAATCTTTCCTCAATCCCTTTAAATCCATCATTACTATTAACTTCCAATTGCTCTTACTTAAAACAGACAAAGAGGTAGGAGATGCAGTGGCTTCAGCCTATTCATCCTGTACCACCAGCACTAGGCAAGTAGGAAAGGGCATGAAGAGAATACAAAGGAAAGCATGCAAGGCAAGCTGTGCTGGAAGCCAGGACCTAGGGCAGGATGCTAAACACAGCACAAGTAGATTCAAATTAAAAAGGAGGGAGGAAAGAAGTTGGGCATTATTCCATATTTTCTCAGATGTGAGCATAGAACATGCATGTGAGGTGTATGTCTGCAAAAACTGCATGTAAGTATCATCTTCCTATTTTCTTTGATGGTTTCTACCTGTTTAAAGAGGTGCATCGGTGTCTGCACAGTAACAGAGATTACAAGCAAATGTACTTGAAAACAATGGAATTCTTGCTCCCTCCCTGCCAGCCAAACAAGTAACTAGTTTTACATTTATTACATCTGATCTATAATTTTATTTGCACGAATGTAATTGGCTCTTCTATCCTGATTGATCACACCATGGTCACGTGAACCTACAATGCTCACTGACAGCCAAAGAACTCCTGGTGGTAGTTACCTTTTCTCTCCCTCTGGGGGCTGTTTGGCTCAGAGTTCACTTTCCTCTTGACCCCTTCAGAAGATGAAGCAATATTGAAGGAGGCATGCCGTGACAGTCTCTGCTTCCCAGTCATGGTAACAGTTAGCTGGTTAGCTGCTTCACTTCTGAAATCCAGCAGAGCATTAGATGCCGGGGTGTCTACCTTCCTTTCTTCTTTAAGAGAAAAAAAAAGTCCAACATCAGTAGGTGCACTCTAAAAAGCTTCTGTGTTCAGTATTTTCAACTGTGTAACTAGTCGAACTCTTCCAATACCACCACATCACAAGAGGAGTCATTTAATTTATCCATTAAAGTTTTGTTTTACATAAGCAATAAGGCCCATATTCTATAAATGGTACCTTAAGATGCCAGTAGGCGCCCTGAGGGTGCCTGTGAAAAACACCATTTAAAGGACTTTTAAAATGAATTTTCAAGGCGCCAACCAGCACCTAAAAAATGGTGCCGGAATCACATCTACTTAGGTGCAATTTACGTCAAAGGTGGGCATGGGAAACGTAGGCCTTGAAGACTCTGGCCTAAATTTCCGGTGCCTACCTTTGCCAGAGGTGTGATTCTCTAAATGGCACCGTGATTGACATACGGTCAGCAACTGCTTTTAAAGGCGCTGTTTAGAGAATCTAGGCCTAAATGACCATCACTATGGGCTTACCATTACTCCCTTTCTGCAAGGTACCATAGTTAGAATAATGAGCTTCCTAGGACACATAAGGAGAAATTAGGTTCTTACCTGCTAATTTACTTTCTTTTAGCTTCTCCAGACCAGTAGAGGTTAATCTTTACGAATGGGTATATATCCAATCATGACCAGCAGGTGGAGACTGAAAACAAAACTGTGGGACAGTATATAATATACTCCCTTCTCTATTTACATCAGTCTGCCGAATAGCCAAGCAGAACTAAGAACTGGAAAACAGAAAGAAAACAATACTCCGAACAGGAGTAACAAATAACATACCCAAATGCTGTTGGAAAATGCAGAGGAGAAATACCAGAAGGAAAATGTCCCCACAGCTCGCCAGCTAAGCCAGCCGAGCCACAGCCGCTGTTCTTTAATTCTCCCCGGCCCTAGAAAAATACTAGAACCCGCAGCAAAAAACAAAAACTGCCCGCGAAACAGCCCCAACAACAACAACAACAACAGACAGGGTGGGGACCTCTACTGGTCTGGAGAAGCTAAAAGAAAGTAAATTAGCAGGTAAGAACCTAATTTCTCCTTCTTTAGCACTCTCCAGACCAGTAGAGGTTAATCTTTACGAATGGGACGTACCAAAGCAGTCCCTCACACGGGCGGACCCCCGAAGGGCTGACACCAGAACACACACACCGAACACCGCGTCCTGACGCGCCAGAACATCTACCCGAAATAGTCTGACAAAGGAATACAAGGAAGACCAAACCGCAGCCTTACAAATGTCCACTGGAGTCACGAGCGACAACTCAGCCCAAGAAGCCGCCTGACCCCGAGTAGAATGAGCTTTGAGAAACTCCGGAACGGGCTGCTGCCCCAGAAGAGAAGCGGAAGCAATAGTCTCCTTGATCTAGCATGCAATAGTAGCCCTAGAAGCGCCAGCCCCCCTAAGAGGACCAGTCAGAAGGACAAAGAGATGATTTTATTTCCTGATCTCCTGGGTCCGTTGCACATAAGAGCAAAGGACCCGACCAACATCCAACTTGCTCAGCTGTCTTTGCTCAGAAGAGCCCTCCCAACTACCCAAGACCGGGAGGACCACAGATTGATTGACATGAAAAGGAAAAACTACTTTTGGCAGAAAAGGAAGGAACAGGCCTCAAGACAACCTGCTCCCTAGAAAACTCCAAGAAGGGAGCCCTACAAGAGAAAACCTGTAGCTCAGAAACACGCCTAGCGGAAGAAATGTCCACCAAAAAGACCGTCTGCAGAGTAAGGTCCTTCAAAGAGCAGCCGCCCAACGGTTCGAAGGGCGGGTGCATCAGAATAGAGAGAACCAGACTGAGATTCCAAGAGGGAATAGAGGACCGCACGGGAGGCCTGAGAACCTTGGCCGCCCGCAAAAAGCGAATCGCATCAGGAATGGCTGTCAAACGCTGACCCGTCACAAACCCCCGAAAGGCTGACAAGGCCACAAGCTGAACCCGGAGAGAAGCCGAAGCCAGGCCTCTATCCAGGCCATCTTGCAAGAACTCTAGGATGTTAGGCACAGAAACGCGAAGAGAGACCACTCCCCGCACCTGGCACCACCCCTCAAAGAAGTGCCAAATCCACACAGAAGCCTGAGAGGTAGAAAGCCTCCAGGACCCCAAGAGTGTAAAAATCACCCTATCTGAATACCCCTTCTTACCAAGGCGACCCCTTTCAAAAGCCAAGCCGTAAGACAGAAGGGAGACGGGTCGAACATGGGAATGGGACCCTGCGTCAGAAGGTCGTCCAAGGGAGGCAGAGGAAGAGGATCCGCCACCAGAGTGTCACCAGATCTGCATATCACGGATGTCGAGGCCAATCTGGAGCCACCAGAACCACCAGACCCGGATGGCGAACAATGCGGAGAAGAACTCTGCCCACTAATGGTCACGGAGGGAACATGCACAACAGCCCCTCTGTTGGCCATGGTTGAACCAGAGCATCCAGACCCTCAGCCAGTCCATCCCTGCGACGACTGAAGAAGCGGAACACCTCAGCATTGCCACTCGTGGCCGTCAGGTCCATCAGGGACTGACCCCAAGCCTGCATTATCAACTGAAAAGCCACAGGGCTGAGACACCACTCTCTGTGATCTAAGATGTGACTGAGGAAGTTCACCTGAACATTCTCCACCCCAGCCATGTGAAAGGCCGAGAGGTCCAGAAGGCGTGACTCCGCCCCAAAGCATGAGCCGAGCCGCCTCCTCCGCCACCTGAGCGCTCTTGGTGCCTCAACGATTGACATAAGCCACTGCCGTGGCATTGTCAGACTGGACTCTGACCGACTTGCCCATCAAGAGGGAGCGGAAGGCTAACATCGCCAGAGGGACGGCTCTGGTCTCCAACATGTTGATCGACCAGGACGCCTCCTCCATGGACCAGGTGCCCTGAGCTGAATGACCTAGACACTGAGCCCCCCCAAACGAGGAGACTGGCATCCGTGAGAAGCACCGTCCACTGCGATAGATCCAGACTCATCCTCTGGATCAGATGAGAGGTCTGGAGCCACCAAAGAAGACTGCAGCACGCCAAGCCTCGCAGAGGGACAGGGACCTCCAAACTGAGCCTCTGGGGTGACCATCTACGGAGCAGAGCATACTGAAGAGACACATGTGGGCCCGCGCCCACCTCACAACATCCAGGAACGCTGCCATCGACCCCAAGACTTGGAGGAAATCCTGCGCCCGAGGACACCGGGACGCCAAAAGAAGGCGAATCTGAGATTGCAATTTGCTTACCCGGGCCTCTGGAAGGAAGACCTTCCCCAAGGAGGTGTCGAACAGAACCCCAAGGTACTCCAGATGCTGAGCGGGGACCAACCGACTCTTGGAAAGGTTGACCACCCAGCCCAGTGACCGGAGAAACTCAACCACCCGAGCCGTAACTTGGGCGCTCTCCTGCAACGACTTCGCCCGAAACAACCAGTCATCCCAGAAGGGGTGCACCAGAATGCCCTCTGACTGCAATGCCGCCGTGACGACCACCATCAACTTGGCGAACGTCCGGGGAGTCGTGGCCAGGCCCAAGGGAAGCACACAGAACTGATAGTGCAGACCCAATATCGCAAAGCAAAGAAAGAGCTGAGGAGAGGCCCGAATGGAAACAGGCAAGTAGCCTCTGCCAGAGCGAGAGAAGTCAGGAACTCCCCCGGCTGAACCGCCAGAAGGACAGACTGCAGTGTGTCCATGCGAATAAAAGGGAATTCTGAGAGACCTGTTGACCTCAGTTTAAACCAAGGATAGGCCGAAAGGTCCCCTCCCTTTAGGGCCCCATAAAGGAAATGGCGTACCAGCCGATACCGCACTCCTGAGGGGACACTGGGCAACTGCTTTGAGATCTAGCAAGCGCTGAAGGGTCTAGCGAAAGGCTAGCGTCTCCCATGCCACCTGACATGGATAGGCTAGATATGATCAGGCAGAGAGCGGGCAAACTTCAAGTACATAACCGTCCCGCACCACCACCAGGACCCACTGATCGGACATGATCTTGGCCCACTTGGGAAACAAGTTACGAAGCCGGGCACCCACGGGAACCAAAGGGGGCGCCGGCAAAGAGACATCGCGCAGGACGGGCAGCAGGGGAACCGGGGGGGAACTCCCAGCCCCCCGACGGGCCCCCTAAAAAGACTGCATGCGCTAAGCCAACCGACCCCGGGGAAAAACCGGAAGCCTGGAAAGAAGCAGTCCCATGCCCCAGGCGAAACTTGCGAAATTCCCGCAGACGCCCCCGGGCAATGCCAACCAGAGATGCCGGGCGGGCACGGTCCTCAGGCAGACGGGGCACCTCAGAGTCCGTCAGAGTCTGAACCACCGGATCTAAGTCCTCTCTAAACAAAAAACAACCCCCGAAAGGGAAATTTTGGGAAGTTCAGTTTTGGACGCGGCAACCGCCGACCAAGCGCGAAGCCACAAGGTACAGCGTGCGGCCACCAAAAGTCCCAGACTTAGCAGCACCAAGTCACAAAGAACAACCGAGAGGAACGAGGCAGTCATCTCAAACTTCACCACCTCCTGATCCACTAAGGACCAGTCATCAGACTCACGATCCAGGACATGCTCAGACCATCGAAACACGGTGCGAGCCACCAGCCCCACACAAATAGCCGCCTGGACCCCCAAGGCAGAGACATCAAAATTATACTTAAGAAGTGTCTCTAACGTACGCTCCTCAGAGACCCTAAGAGCAGCACCGTCCATAACAGGCACGGTATGCCGCTTAGGAAGTGCCGAGACTACCGCGTCCCCCATTGGCGAAATTAAGGTAGCCCTATCCCCCTCCGGGATGGGATACCCATGAGTCAAGGCGCACACCAAACGAAATGGCGCCCGTAGGCCACTGCGCCAACACAAAATCCCGAAAATCCTGACGCACAGGAAAAGAGCGGGAAACAGGACAGACCCCCTGAAGCAGAGGGGCCCCCATACGCGGGGTCTCCGGTGGCGCAACTTCAAAAATGCAGCACCAAGGAGACCTGCTACATCAGGTCTAAAAGCTCATCCCTCTGAATAAAAAGCGCACCAAGGACGCATCTGCTCTGGAAGACGGGAAACCCGCCGCCCCGCTGCCAGTGGGCGTCCCCTCTAGAGGATCCTGGAAGCCTGCCAAAGCAGCCAGGTCCTCAACCATGCCAACACCCTCCTCCGACCACCAATTCGCAATCCAAGCCCCACCGCGGGCGCTTGGATGAGGGAGGAGGAAGAGGGGACGCCAAACGAAAAGAGGGAGGCAAAGCCATAGGGGGCGCGGAGGGAAACCACCCCCGAAACCCCCCAAGTGCACGTGGGACCCCCAATTGTCTGCACAAAGAAAGAAATTAAATTGGGGACAAAAAACCCCTGGGGGTCCCCAGGGACTCCCTGCCCCAGCAGGGGTCCCTGCTGAAACCTGCCCCTGTGTTTGCAATACAGGGGGAAGGTCACCTGAGATTGCAGACAAAATGGAGGGGCCAGACAGAGAAAATGGCGAAGTTCCCGCCAAAAATGCTCCCTCCATGGCCTGTAGCGGCTGAGAAGGCTGAACAGTCCCAGCCGCTAAAACAGGCAAGTCGGCATCAGCTGTCAAAAAATCAGCTGAGAGGGAATCCTTCGGGGAATCCCTCCGTGGGCGGTTGGGGAAGACCGGGCTTCCCCACTGCTCCCAGCCGACTCGCGAGGCACCATCGGCGGGGAGCTCTGGACGCCTGCAGCCGCTGCTGACGGAGCTCCACCACCTCACCGGGCCAAACTACTGATTCCAGTCCGGCCGCGAGTGCCTCGCGGCTGGACCTAATTGTGTCCCACTCCCCCGGAGAAGGGCACAATTGCTCCATACGCGACCTAGCTAGAAACAAAGTGCCGGTTAGAAGAAAAAATACAGTAAAAAACATTAAACTGACAGGGAAGCAACCCTGCAGACTGGCACTACCTCAGGATTTTTTTTTTCAGAACAGACTCCACAGGCTCTCGAAGCAATATGCCTTGCTTGATTTAGGGGACAAGGCTTACTGCTGAGGCTCCTCTAAAAAAATGTGGGGAGGTGGAGGAAGTGGGGGGAGGGACCCCGCTCGAGACCCGCCGGGTTTGACACCCCCGAGGTCGGACGGACCCCCAAACAGGGCCCGCCCAAGCTCTGTCCGGCCAAAAACAGGGACTAGAAACCCCCTAAACAAATTCCAACAGCCCTACCAAGGGAGATGGGTACAGATCACTCAACACCTGCTGGAGACTGAAAGAAGACTGATGTAAATAGAGAAGGGAGTATATTATATACTGTCCCACAGTTTTGTTTTCAGTCTCCACCTGCTGGTCATGATTGGATATATACCCATTCGTAAAGATTAACCTCTACTGGTCTGGAGAGTGCTAAAGAAGGGAAAATGCTTAAGAGTACTGGATTAGATTGAGAACTGCTCAGATGGCTGTCGATGGCCGGTATATAAAATGCAAAATAAACCTGGACACTTGAAAGTTAGAAGAATATGTACCACAGTAGAAGGATCACAGAAAAAATCTAGAGTGGATTCCTTCTGCATGTGGCTCACGACCATGGGGAGATAACCTGCTTGTCCAGAATGACAAAATAGTTTGCACTGGAAAACTATTACAGGCATCACGGAGGTAGAAAGGTGTTATGGACTATCCCGAGAATGATTAACCAATGTGGTAACAATATGTGCTTTTCAAGTTCTACAGCTCTCCACCTTTATGAGAACATCAAAAATTATTGGGACTTTGGGAAGAGAGAAAAAAAAATTAAGATCTCATACAACTTATTTAGACATGGTTATGTCTCCTCAAATTAAGTTTTGTATTTGACTAAATTGAAGGGTGTCACATATTTCTAACATTACATTTTCCCATATTTACATCGACCAGTGTGTAACATACTGTTAGCTGGGTTCAAGTGACAAAAGCCAAGAGTCTTCTGTATGCCATTTCTGAACTGGAAATCTAGTTTATACCACGTTTCATTTACAGAACAGTTTTTGTGCAATTTGGAATTCCACTAGGAATAATTATTCTTTAGTCTAACTTTTAAAGTACTTATTTTGTTGTTGATACGGATTTGTAGCTTTATACAGCAGCCAGATGGGCTTTCTGGCTCAATTGGTGGTATATCAAGTTTGAAGAGAAAATAGAACCCAATATTAGCTGCAGTTCGGTTCCCGAAATGTAGTGTGTGTTACATATCTGCTTACCGTCACGAATGTTGAAATCAACTGGTCCAATCCATTTGAATGCAGGCTTGCGTCCTCTCTCCTCTATTACGTGCACTTTCTTTATAAGCGCCAAGCTGGTCAGAACATTTGCTATATCATATAACCGCCGCACTTTTGCTAGAAAAGGACACAGGTAGGTTATGGGTGGAAAAAAAAAAAGTTACTCTTATATGGTAATCTTGACTATTAATCTTTGTTGAACATACTTTGACTTTGGTTCAATCACTATTTTTTTCATTGATTACTGTAATATTATATATCTGAATTGCTCAAAATCCTCATAACATAGCTTGCAAACATTACAAAATACAGTTTGATTGATTTTTGGATTGAGAAAGAGAGTGATAGAATTTCATCATATCTGCTGATGTTATACTGGCTTCCTGTAGAAACTAAGATATGGTTTAAGTTCTTTGTTTTTTTATGGAAAGGCACCAAGTTATATGGGCTTGTTAATTTGTTTGTCAAAAAAAGATGTACAATCTAAGAATATCATCCCCATTTTAATTTCAGGTGGTCAGAGTTAAAAAAAAATATGGGCCTCTTATGAAACCGTTTAGCACAGGTCACTGCGGTAACTGCCACGAAGCCCATAGGGATTTAAAGGGCTTTGGGGCCACTGCCCCGTGGTGTTGTGTAAAAAAAAATGAAAAAATAAAAGGGGGATATTTAGAATATTTAAGTCAACTTTTGCCTATTAAGCTGTTAAATCTTGCAAAAACTTTACCAGCTCAAGTTACTTCTCAGACCAATTATAAGGGTTTTAGAAAATTTTTAAAAATGTTTCTTTTTACCAAAATTTGTATTAAAAGCAAAATATATGCATTTTATAGTTTTTCAGATTTTAATTGTTATTCTGGACATTGTCTCCACTTTTGCTGATTGTAAACTAGGAGCTCTGTAAAACCAAAAGCCAAGAAAATTAATCTACTGGGGTTCTGTGCGTAATTTGAATTTTGTAGGCTAATAGGTCGATTCTTATCTCCTTTTGAAGGGTTGTGCCTGCAATCTTTGTTTGTCGATATGTGCCTTCCCCCCCCCCTTTTTTTTGCTTTCATTTTATGTTATAGTTAAATATAAAAATTGTTCTAGCAAGAGGGCTCTTATAGGTTGGAGAACTGTGTATGTTGTATTATTGCTTGCGGTTTGCTTAATAAACACATCTTGTTTAAACTTTAAGAAAATGCATCTACTGATCAATATTAAACTAAATTTATGCAAGTTGGTATTTTCTATTGCCTTGGAGCCAGGGTACTTTTACTATGAATGATAAGATATTATATTCATGTGGTATATTTTTTCTTGTATATGGAAGTGGGAGGGGGTGGGGGTTATATCTTTTTGTTGTACGATGTAGATTTTCAAGTGATATTATATTCTAATTGTTTGATATTTACTGTACACTTGTTGTGAATTATAAAATGAATAAAGAATTTTAAAAAAAATTAAAAAAAAATTACAATATCAGTTTAATGATAAAAGGAATTTTTACTTGGCTGGAGAAAAAACAGGGTATGAAATTTTAAGCACCCTTTATGACATGACAGCAGCATGATTCATGCAGTGGATGCATACAAGCTATTCCCATGAAGGAAACTGAACAGCCATCTAGGGTGGCAGCTTTGGGAGTGGTGGTTGAGGATGTAATAAAGGCACAAAGAGCAACACCAGTCAAATACAAATGTTTACAGTCACATGAATTAATAAAAGCATTAGTGTGCACTATATTCCTACCTATTTCTCAAAATTAAGAAAATTTAGCAAGTAAAACCTTCAAGTTCACAGGACTAGTCCAATACTATAAATTGTGTCTTAACAGATTTATACTGTATTGTAAGGACCAACAGTTCAGCAGGCTTTGCTTTTATGTATATATATTGTGTTCAATTCTGGAGACCACACTACCGAAAAGATGTGTTGAGAATTGAGTCGGTTCAGCGAATGGCTACCAGGATGGTTTTGGGGCTCGGGGAACTCACGTATGAAGAAAGGTTAAAAAGACTGCGGATGTACTCACTGGAGGAGCGAAGAGAGAGAGGGGACATGATTGAGACCTTTAAGTATATTACTGGGCGTATAGAGGTGAAAGATGATATCTTCAGTCTTACAGGGCCCTCAGTAACCAGAGGACACTCGCTGAAAATCAGGGGAGGGAAATTTCAGGGTGATGCGAGGAAGTACTTCTTCACTGAAAGGGTGGTAGATCATTGGAACGAGCTGCCTCAGAGGGTGATTGAGGCCAGCAGCGTGTTAGATTTCAAGAGAAAATGGGATATTCATGTGGGATCTCTAGGAGAGTAAGAATCGGGGAGTGGGTCATTGGTATGGGCAGACTCGATGGGCTATAGCCCTTTTCTGCCGTCAATTTCTATGTTTCTATGTTAATATATATATATGTATATGTGTATATATATATTACATTACATTAGTGACTTATATTCCGCCTTTACCTTGCAGTTCTAAGTGGATTACAGTATAAGACAGCTGGACATTTCCAGGAAGTTACAATTTAGGGGATGCTTACATAATAGATGCAAGGAATTACAATTTAGGGGACGTTTACATAGTAGATACAGGGGGAGTACTGTATAGGGAAGGTTTAATAGAGGAGGCAGAGGGGAGAAGTTGGGGAAGGGAGGAGAATTGAGGAATACTAGTAGGGAAGAAGAGTTTAGGGTTGGTTACTTGTTAGGGTCGGTTGGGAGGTTGTATAGTTTTTTTGAATAGTAGGGTTTTGATTTCTTTTCGGAATGATTTAAAGTCACTTGTAGTTGTCACTTGTAGATAACAAGTTGGAGATAAAGGGGTCCAGTTTCGCTGCCTGCGTCGCTAGGAGGCCGTCATACATCTTCTTTCGCTGAGTTCCCTTGAGCGGAGGATAGGCGAATAGGTTCTGGGTTCTTCTTATTCTGGATGTGCAGTTGAAATTTAGACGGTTGTTGAGATAGGTGGGTGCAGATCCGTTTATTGCTTTGTATAGCAGACAGTAAAATTTGAATTGGATTTAAGCACGTATTGGTAGCCAGTGTGAGTCAAGGTAGGCATTAGTGATGTAGTCGAATTTTTCGAGTGAGTAGATCAACCTGAGGGCTGTGTTTTGAATGGTCTGCAGTTAGTTTATCAAGTTTGTGAGGCATGGAAGATAGAGGATATTGCAATAGTCCACTAATCCTAGGACAAGGGATTGAACTATGATCCTGTAGTGGTCTTTTTCGAAGAATTTTCTTATTTTTCGGAGGTTGCGCATGGTGAAAAATGCTTTTTGAGTGGTTTTGTTGATTTGTATCTGCATTGTGCAGCATCTATCTATCGTCACTCCAAGAATTTTGAGAGAGGGCTGTATGGGGTATTTGGTGACGTTAATTGCTAATTCTGTTATGGATGGGGTTTTGTCTTTTTCGAGTAGTAGGAATTTTGTTTTGTCCGAGTTCAGTTTCAGTTTGTGTTTTAGCATCCATCCTTCCACTACTTCCAGTGTTGTTTTTAGCTTGCCTAAAGAAATGGGGTCTTGGGTGTTGAAGGGGAGGAGTATGGTTATATCGTCTGCGTAGCTGAAAGATGTTGCGTTTAGGGTATCTAGAGTGAAGCCAAGGGAGGATATGAAGAGATTGAAGAGCATTGGCGATAGTGGTGATCCTTGTGGGACTCCACAGGGATTAGACCAGGGTTCCGATTTATGGTCGTTTGACTTGACTCTGTAGGTTCTTGATTTTAAGAATCCTTGGAACCAATTGTACACTGCTCCTGAGATCCCTATGGCGTCCAGTATCTGGAGTAGTATGGTGTGGTCTACCAGGTCGAATGCTGCTGAGAGATCGAGTTGAATTGGTAACATTCTTCCTCCTTTACTAAGGTGCTGTCTGGCTGTGTCCAACAGCGTTGCTAATAATGTCTTTGTACTGTAGCTGGATTTGAATCTTCATTGAGAGGGGTGAAGTATGTTATAGTCTTCTAGGTAGTTGGTGAGGTATTGCGCTACCAGTCCTTCTATTAATTTAGCGTATAGTGGGATTGAGGCGATGGGTCTGTAATAAGAGGGGGTATCTATTGGGCTTTTGAGATCTTTCAGTAGAGAGGTGATTATAATCTCACCTAGTTCGAATGGGAATTGACCTTCCGTGAGTGTGAATGGAATCCATTGCATGAGGTTGGCTCTGAATTTAGGGGTAGCATTTGTAAGGAGGTATGAGGGACAATTGTTTAGGCTTAGTGGGGATGGGCGGACCCGCTATGCCTAAGGCCTAATTGCCGCGATAAGTGTAGCGGCCGCGTCTACTCTAACCCGATTCTGTAACCGGCGTCTGTAACATGGACGCTGGTTACAGAATCAGGGTTTAGTGTAGGCCTGATTCTGTATAGGACGCCTCTCCTGGGCCATCCTATACAGAATCCGGGCCTAGATATCTAGCAAATAAAACCCTTGCATTATATTTGATATGCAGTCATTTCAAAAAAGGTTGGTACCCAGCCAACTCATAATACTTACTTTTAAACTTGCTATGATCATCAGCATCCTGACTTTCTTCTATGAGAATTTTTGCAGCAATGTCAAGGGTAACTATCTTTGTTGTGGATACCAGAAAAAGCATAACAAACTTCTGGCTCATGATACGCAGTGATTTGTCCTTTCTACTGTTTGCAGATGCTGAGAGGAGAGAAAACAAAATAAGAAAAAAAAAAAAAAAAAAGAGAAAGATTACAAGTTTCATAAAAAAAATTATGTTTCTAAAATGATATGTTTTTCAGTGAAATTTGATTAATTATCATTGCAGACAAGAAAAATGACAATATAGCATCTGTACGGTCAAACTAAAATACTGGCCTCGTACAATAGGTGTTTAAAGGCCTACTTCCAATCTGCTATTTCTAAGAACAGGAGTGTGCAGTCTTCAAGCAATTTTGCAAGATTTTGTGGATTGCTGTAAGATTCTTGTCAAGCCTCAGCTCAGGTTCAGATTCAGGCATATATTCTACTGTTAAGCCGAATTCTAAAATGTGTAACCTAATTATTTGCTGAGGGTGAGTTCAACAAGTTCACCTTGGTAATGAAATTCACTGTAGTGGGTCACAAGGATTGGAATTATCAGCCATGATATTTTGAGAAGTTGCAGATCATCTGATTTTGCTTTTTTCTCATTTGCATTATTTTTCCACCAGATTATGTGGTACTTTATTACTCATTTTCCACAGATTAGAATAGCATGGTATAAATGACAGCTCAACTCTTCTTTTGCTTATGCTGCTATTATTAATTTAGAATAATCTACCTGTTCACATTAAGACTGACATCACTTAAGGCTTCGCAAAAATTTGAAAACTTTTTTATGACTTGTACTATTCATGGTATGATGATATTTTAATTGATTGCTTTTGCATTCTCCTGTAGATTTTATGGCTTCTTTGGATGCAAATTGCCTTGAACTTTTTTGGTATAGTGCGATTAATAAGTTGTGTATTAGATTACATAAAAATAAACATTTGGTGTCTTATGGCTTCTGTGCTGATACCACATTAAGGGTCCCTTTTACAAAAGCCACAGTAGCGATTCCTACAAGGCAAATGCAACAAGGCCCATTCAATTCCTATGGGCTACGTTGGGACTTGCTACTGTGGCTTTGTAAAATGGGCCCTAAATCCCCCACCACTAGTGTCAATAGAGGCAACTGAAACAGATGATGCATTGTATGCCATTTTTAAGTTGGATTTCTCAAAATGGTTTAAACCTTAATCTTTGGAAACTATAAGAATTCTTCTTTTCTATTCCTTGCACTTATGAGATTGAGAATTTTATTTGATGCTGGGGATAAGATTATGGTTAACAGTTAGTATTCTCTCTGGTAGATTAAATATTAAAAAAGTTTAGCCCTTCCAGTTTAAATCAATGTGAGCAGCAATTCATATGTGGCCTGTATTATTTCCTCAATTGGTGAATAAAGTTCAAATGTGGTTACATTGGTTTTTCAAGATGGCAGTTTCTTTGCCAAATACAGTAGCAATCATCTTTTTTTCAGTTAGGAAGTGAGCAGAGAAACCAGGACTAGGGCAATTTAAATCAAGCAACTATGTTTTGTTTTCCCCTTGCATAACAGAAATTTATAGAAGTTAACAATACCTATTAATTACACAAAAAGTGATTTTAAAAAATTGATCATTTTTAAAATCAATCAAGTATATATGTTTTCACACAAAGCAAGCAGAATATAATCTTACCAGATGAGCAATCTGTTTCTGAAAATTCTAGAAGTCTGCCCTGGGCATCCAGGAAGCCATCCCTTTTTCGATCTCCAGACCTGTATTCCAGGTCTTGTTCTTTGTGCTGAAAGTAGACCATCTGCTCATCATATTTTTGGCTCTCCCCTATCTGCTGCAAGTTTTTCAGCGTTTGGTTCAGGTTGCGTTTTCCGTGCCAGCAATACTGATTTTTGGCCACACGGCTTACCAGATGCAGAGACTCCAACACATTCACAATGTCATATATCCGCCTCCGTTCAACTCCTGGTTGAAATAAACACACAGGAAAAAAATTAATATTTTCTTATGTTTCACAGAAAGAACAGAAGTCTAAATGTTTTAATTTGCCACAATTTCAGGCAGTAAGGCACAAATACGAACGATTAATCAAACCCCTTAAAGGATTTCATTCAAGAGCTACCTCTGGGGAAATTCTGCCCAAGAAAATTACAAATAAAGTGTGCAGAAGTCCCCTCCAGGCATGAAATACTCTGCCCCCCTCCCGCCAGTTTCCCCCATACTCCTCCCCCATTCTTATGGCATGCACGCACCCTCCCCTCATCCATTTTTTCTTCCAGCCCTTCTACCTACATATCAGCCTCCACCCCCCGCATACAAAATCTGCTTCATCTTGGTAAGAGGAGGAACTGTGCACCAGGGACTAAAGCAGCAAGGAGGAAGCAGTCTGACTTGCGGATGTGGAGCTCCTCTTCTTGCCATGCTAGAGCAGCAAGTGTGCAGGGAGGGAGAGAGGCAGCAGGAGAGCAGACTGCATAGAATTTTGCATGAGAAAAAAATAATTCTGCCTAAGTTCTGCACTGCACAGTAGCACAGAATTCATCCAGGAGTAAAGAGACATTCTAACAAAACGTTAGTACATCCATAATTCCAGTATAAGTCAAATATCTGCTTCAGATGATCAATTTTCTCACAGATGTACAGCAAGTAAGCAAAGGGCAATGAAGTCTAGAGTACAAAGGGAAAAAAATAGTTCAAATCCTTCTCTGGCAAATTTCCTCACAGTTGATAACTGTTTCCTCTAACATCTTGAATGCAGCATTTCCTCTCTCCTGTACCTGGCTGGTATTCCCCACATAACTGAGTAGCTGTTTCTATGGCAACCTTTTCCCAGGTTTAAATCCTATACGACCTCCAAATGAGATTTTTATGGAGAGTTAGCAAATATTGCCTAAAGCAGTAAACAGCATTGAGATAATCAATAACAATGATAAGTGAAAATATTTCAGTTTTCACTCTTGACCTTTTACAGCAAACTGGTATAATAGTTTACCATTTTTCTTTAAGAAGCAGAGTAATTTTTAATGGTTATACTATCCCTAAAATATGGTGAATAGCTACACATACCAAATCATGCCATTAATACTCTGCTTTTTAGCATGGAACCCCTCGTACAGGCAGTTGCTCCAAATATACCTACCAAGACTTG
Source organism: Geotrypetes seraphini (assembly GCF_902459505.1). Taxonomy (NCBI): domain Eukaryota; kingdom Metazoa; phylum Chordata; class Amphibia; order Gymnophiona; family Dermophiidae; genus Geotrypetes; species Geotrypetes seraphini. Next base: position 41,440,625 of record NC_047090.1, on the reverse strand, counting down.
TGACCACTTCATCCAAAGAAATGGTAGTTTTTTCTGTCGATATGGGATAACTTTGATAGCGAGCTAGAAACTTCTGACAGAGCAACCCCAAACTCTTCTGTTTTCTGCTTGGTCGCTTTTCAAATTCATCCACTGTTCCATCATCAACATCAAACTGTCCAGAGAAATTAGGAAAGAAAGAGACCTATCATTTTGCAGAACCATTCTGGATGCATGCAACTGGAGCCCAGACCCAACAAGATGATCACACCTCGGGGGTTGGGGGGAGCATATGTATCTTTAGCTAGCTGTGAACATAGTTAATACACCCGGGGTCCTTCTCTGCAAGGTTTCTCATTGATTCCATAAAGAAACTGCTTTGAACACAAAAAGGACGGCATTTTCTCCTTTGCTAATGACTTTATAGAGTTTCAGGTTCTGAAAGCGGTGATTATTAATGTGAGACAAGAAGAGTTTTGTTAAACATACTCTTCCCTTCATGCATTTATCAAGTGTTGGGTAAGTTCTCTCTTTCTCCAACTTTCCTGAGATGTGCTGGAACTTAGAGGGAAAGGGCCCCTGGGACAATAAGGACAACACAGCTATCAAATTTTATAAATTTGTTAAATTTTGGCTGCTGAGGCTGCTCTAGCACACTCTGGAGGATTTCAACATCCATGATGACCTTCCAGATATTGAGAGTGCCCAGCGGCTGCTTCTCTGAGTTGACTGCTTTGGATTTTGAGCACTCTATGAATGTTCCTATGCACCTGATAAGCCGTGGGCTAGATTTACTCAAGTTTCAACATTTTCTAAACATTTAAGTGTTTTGGATAGGTCACTTTGTGGTCCAATATATGGTGCACTGCAGGTCCTGGTTGATGGACTGTGCAATCCTATTCAATTAAATTATAGCAGAATATTTGTTAACTGATTTTCTGTCTAAACTCACTAAGGTCTTTATGTGCTCTTATGAGGACCTCATAACAGGAACTGTAATTCTTAAAGTGAAGGTTTGTCTAATAAGACAACTACAGTCATCCCCATATTATGGAATGACCTGTATGCTTTTTAAAAACATAACTGTCTTCTAGAGCAGTGTTTTTCAACCTTTTTTGGGCAAAGGCACACTTGTTTCATGAAAAAAATCACGAGGCACACCACCATTAGAAAATGTTAAAAAATTTAACTCTGTGCCTATATTGACTATATATAAAGTAATTCTCTTGAATAGGAATCAAATAAACACAAAGAAAGTATTTTATAATTACTTTATTATGAAATATTAAGTAAATAGAATAGTGAAAAATTATAAAATACTTTATTCAGTGCGAAACCTGGGCCTGTTTGGCTGAACACAAAGCTGATATTCTGGCTGGAATCGAAGAAAGACACACACGTAGCTCTTCGTCAACAGCTCTCAGTCTCTCTTGTATTTGGTTTTTATAGCATACAAAAATAGACAAATATACCCTCCATCCTTTTTATTAAACCACAATAGCAGTTTTTAGCGCAGGGAGCTGCGCTGAATGCCCAGCGCTGCTCTTGACGCTCATAGGCTCCCTGCGCTAAAAACCACTATTGCGGTTTAGTAAAAGGTGACCATATTGTAAAATATAGACAGCAGATATAAATTCAGAACTGTGCATAGTAAGTGAAGGGAAGTTTTCATCTCTGGGAATTTACCCAGTTAACTATTAAGTTATTTGGGCAAATTCCTTGAAAACTGTGGTAATACTGCCTCCACTTTGCTAAATTTAAAATAAAATCATTTTTCCTACCTTGTCTGGTGATTTCTGGTTGCACTTTCTTCTTCTGACTGTGCATCCAATCTTTCTTCCCTTCTATCAGCCTGTATGCTTTCTCTCCTCCACACCTCATTCCCTCCCCCAACTTTTTCTTCCTCTCTCCCTGACCTTTCTTTCTTTTTTTCTGTTTCTCTTCTTTCCTTCTGTTTCCCTGCCTGCCCCCTTTCTTTCTTTCTCCCTGCCATTCCCCAAGCCACTGCCGCTGCCATCGGGGAACAGGACCCACCAATGGATAACAGGCCCCCAAAGCCGACGCCGACGCATGCTCTCCCTGATGTCAATTCTGCAATCGGAGAGGAAGTTCCGCCCAGCCAGGCAGCGATTGGCTGGCCCGAACTTCCTCTCCGACTGCAGAATTGACGTCGGGGAGAAGAAGACTTATCGGCTCGATAGATTAGATCGCCAAGACAAAGTGAGTCCTGGGTGATCGACTCACTTTGCCTTGGCGAGCTACTGGCGCCCCTGCCTCGGGCCCCCTGTCAGCTCCGGGCCCCTGAATGCAGGACTGGTAGTACTGCCCTGATGGCGGCCCTGCGGCACACCAGGCAACATCTCGCGGCACACTAGTGTGCCGCGGAACAGCGGTTGAAAAACACTGTTCTAGAGAGATTATTCTTGAAAGCCCATCTCAATTATGATATCATGGGCTCCTTTTACTAAGCAGCGATAGCGTTTTTAGCACACGCTGATTTGCCGCATGTGCTAGACCTTAACACCAGCACTGAGCTGGCGTTAGTTCTAGCTGCGTAGCACAGGTTTAGCATGCGCTAAAATCCTCCGTGCGCTAAAAACGCTATTGCAGCTTAGTAAAAGGAGCCCCAGTTTCTTGACCACATTATTTATCAAGCAACTATAATCAAGCAAAAATGTATGCCTGTATCAAAGGCCAACTGAATTTTGGTTTTGGTGCCAAAACTGCTGAAAATCCTTTCTGAAAACAAACATAGAAAATGATGGCAGATAAAGGCCTTATGACCCATCCATATCACCTGCCATTTCCTCCTACCCTAAGAGATCCTACATGCCTGTCCCATGCTTTCTTGAATTCAGATACAGTGTTTGTCTCTACCACATCCACCAAGAGTTTATTCCATGCATCTACCACCCTGTTCTCAGTGGAAACTGAACATCTGTTGTTTCCTCCCCTCCAAAAGGCCAATCTTACTATCCCTGATGGTCTAGGGCAGGGGTGCCCACACTTTATGAGCTTGCGAGCTACTTTTATAATGACTAAGTCAAAATGATCTACCAACAATAAAATAAAAAAAAAAACCACAAAGCACACTGAAAGGCAGAGAAAATGTTAATTATTCATATTCCGGGTTTTTTCAAAGAGGTCACGGCAGATGACTCTATGCAATGTCACCTCAGTAACAAAATACAAAAATAGACAAATACACCCCCTCCCTTTTTACTAAACCACAATAGTAGGTTTTAGCACAGGGAGTTACGCTGAATGCCTCGTGCTGCTCTCAATGCTCATAGGCTCCCTGCGCTAAAAAATGCTATTGCGGTTTAGTAAAAGGAGCCATAGTGCAAAATATAGACAGCAGATATAAATTCTCAAAACCGACACATTTTGATCACTAAATTGAAAATAAAATCATTTTTCCTACCTTTGCTGTTTGGTGATTTCATGAGTCTCTGGTTGCACTTTCTTCTTCTGACTGTGCATCCAATCTTTCTTCCTTTCTTTCAGCCTCCTGTATGTTTCCTCTCCTCCAGACCTCATTCTCTCCCCCAACTTTTTCTTTCTGTCTCCCTGTTCCCCCTTCTTTCTGTCTCCCTGTCTGCCCCCTTTCTTTCTTTCTCTGTGCCCTCCTCCAAGCCACTCGGTTTGCTGCCACCGCCATCGGGGAACAGCCCCCAAGCCACCGCCGTCCCAAGCTTTCCCTGCAGAAGCGTTGCGCTGACCAGCATTCCGCTCCCTGACGTCAATTCTGATGTAGGAGAGGAAGTTCCGGGCCAACAAGGCATTTCTCCTCATTCCATCCAGCCTGAGCCCCATCTCTCCTTGATCCAGCATTTCCCTTCTGTGTCTGTCAGAATTACCATTCCACCTATTTTCCAGCATCACCCTTCTTTGTGTCCATCTCACCTATATCCTTATCTCACCACTTTTTCAGAATCTTCATTTGTCTCTTTCCTTGTCTTTACCCCATGTTCACTATTTGCCCTTTCAATGTCTTTATCTCCCCCCCCACACACTTTTTCAGCATTACTTCTATGTCTCTATTTCACCTCCTCTTCATGTCCCCTCTGTATCTCTATCCTTATTCAGTAGGTCCTGCTTACTCTTTCTCTTTTTTGTGTCACTATCTCCATTTTCAGCTTTCCCCCCTTTTCCTTTGTTAATGCACCCTGTAGCCAGAATCTTTCCACCCTCCCTCCACTCCAGCCCAGCCCAGTATGAAATATTTCCTTTTGTTTCCCTTCCCTCTCTCTTTCTCTCTCTCTTCTGCTCCCTCACCCACGAGTCCTGCATCTGGCCCTCTCCCTTCTACCTGCACCTGGCAAAACCCCCCTGCTCCGCGGCTCTCTTAAGCAACTCGTCAGCAGCGGTGATCAAGACAAACTGCCGACATCGAGGCCTTCCCTCTATGAGTCCCGCCTTTGTGGAAAAAGGAAGTTGAAACAAGCGGGACTCGCAGAGGGTAGGCCCCGACGTCAGAAGCTTGTGTCGATCGCTGCTGCTGAGTTGCCGAAGAGAGCCGCGGAGCAGGGGGTGTGGCCGGAAGCAGGTAGAAGGGAGAGGGCTGCTGGAAGAGGTAGAAGTTCCGGAGTATGACACCGACCCGGGCCAGGATGATTTCTTTTTCAGGCTGTTGCTGTTGCTGCCGCCGCCACGCCACCACGCCCCCTTCCCCCCCACCCGAAATGACAAAAACAGCCTAATGCCCGGCGTCGGCGTCTTTGATGTCGGGGAGAGGAAGGCTGATAGGCCCGGTAGATCGGGACGGCAACACGAGTCTATCACAGAGCCCGGGATGGGCTCTGCGATCGACTTACGTTGCCTTCCTGAGCTACTGGTCGATCGCGATCGATGCGTTGGGCACCCCTGGTCTAGGGGTATTGTTGAGGGCAGGAGCAATTTCAGTACACCTGGCCATTTCAGCTTTGCTCTTAAAACAGCTGTAAGGTAGAGCCGCTTGTTGCGGTGGTGGTGGGGTGGAGGGAAAGAGGGGCTACTCTTTATATTTTTTGTACTGTGATTGCAAGTAATGCAGTCATGATATTGCACATTAGTTTATATGGTACAGTGATTCAAATAAATACTTTTGATAATTTTAGGAGGAGTTTAAGTCAGTAAATTTGGGGAATTAGGAATCAGTGACATCATCATAAACTTCAATGAGGCTAAGTGTGGCAAACAGTGGTTTAGAGTTTCAGTTTGTATTAACCGCAGGCTGTGTGTGAAGGTTATTTTGCTTGGAAGTAAAATACAGTCTTTCATTATTTTAAAATTATAATCTGCTATGAATTTAGCAGACGGATGCAAACTGCAAGCTCTTATTGGTTCACATTCACACATCCAACCTTAAGTTTAACTTTTTAGTTTTAGTTTTGGCCAAAATTGTGGTGGAGGTGGGGGAAGCAGTTTTGATTGGCCTCTAGTATATATTTCCAAAGAATAAATTAAATTAGCATATGAAGTCCATATAACTTTGGTGGTTCACGAGCTGTCTACTATTGCTTTCTCTTCCCTGCCATCTGCACAAGTCAGATTATTAAACAGCACATCCAAGATTCATTCAGCTGTGCCTGATGCACTGTTGATAAGAGGTGTCGGTTAATGAGATAAGAGTCCAGATTAGAACAATGTCTTGGGTTGTTTCCAATACTCTTTTGCGGTTATGAATATTTCTTCTCCAGTATCTCATGCCCTCTTGATCCTCAGTCCAATGAGTCAGCTGAGTGTGCTTTGGTACCCATTTGTTGTCTAATGAACCTCTCTTTTCTTCTTGATAATTGCCATTACTGCAGAAGCTCTTGTTGAATTTACATTATGTGACATGCTATTTTTGAACAGGTTACATTTACCCCCTCCCAAAAAAACAAACAAACAAACAAAAAAAACCTCAACCCAACTGACTGAAGCTTTTTTTTTTTTACACTCAAAACTGCTTAGGAGTTACTTTTGACAATAAATTTTCTTATCATTTTCACATTAGCACAGTTGTTCAGAAATGCTTCTATCGACTCAGAATGATACGTTCCCTTGCTAAGTTACTTGAACCGGCCTCCTTGAACACATTGATCCACTCTCTAGTAATCTTTTGTATAGACTACTGCAATGCCCTGTATAAGGGCATTACTAAAAAGGAAATTAGACGGCTTCAGATTGTACAAAACACAGCTATTAAAATCATTTGTGGCGCAAAGAAATACGATCACGTTTTACCCCTTTTGATTAGCGCACATTGGTTACCAGTTGAACACAGAATCAGTTATAAAATTCTACTTTTAACATTCACAACAAAATCAACCAACCAACCAGATTTTATCAACAGACTTAATTCCCTATAATACATTAAATTCTCTTTGTTCAACGTCTCAGAATCTTCTCGTTATACCTTTTTTAAATTGATTAATACGTTGCGCTCCAATAATTTTGCCATCACTGCCTCTACTCTCTGGAATTCGCTGCCTAACCACTTGCGTGGTGAATCCGATTTAAAACGATTTAAAGTAAAACTAAAAACATTCTTGTTCCAGGACGCCTTTGGATAACAACTGTCCTTTTAAGGACAAAATTAAAGCAAACTGTTACTTTTTACCCTAACCTATTGTACTTTCATTTTATGTTGCACTTTTCTATAACGATTGTAGTTCTTCCCCACTTTCCTATTGTTTGAAGTAGGTCCAAACGTTTTATCTGTGCTTTATTATGACACTTGGATTTTATCCAGTATACCTTGTTTTAATATGTGTTTACGTTTTAATATGTTTTTATGTAATTTTATATTGTACACCACTTTAAAAACCTGATTAAGCGGTTTAAAAAAATCTTTTAATAAACTTGAAACTAGATTGTTACCGGCTAGGATTTTTGAGGAGGAGGGGGGGCGGGAGAGCGAGCTTCAGTTCTAAAACAAAACAAAAACTATCACTGATCTAGGACTTTTGAATCAAAGTGCTTCTGTCTAGATTTTGCTGCCACCTTTTATACTGGACCATAACATTCCACCACCTATGATACTGGTGTTAGGGAGCAGGATCCCTCAATGGTTTCAAAGTTTTCGTTCTGGCCTTTTCCAGGTTGTATCATGGAAAGAGATAACCTGCTTGCTTTTCTTCATTTTGGGCAGTTCTGGAAGGGGCCATTGTGTCTTCAGCTTATACTACCTTCAATCTTTGAGTTTGTCAGATGTTTTTGTTTTCATTGTAAGTTTTGTGAGAATGATCTTCAAGTTTATTTTTTCTCAGTTTGAAGATCTCCGACTTTCTTCATTAAGGTGGCAATTTCCTTCCAAATGACATGTAATAAAGTTGGCTTTTACTCAAAGAATTTCAATTTTAGAGGTGTTGAGTAGAGCAGTGGTTCCCAACCCTGTCCTAGAGGACCACCAGGCCAATCGGGTTTTCAGGCTAGCCCTAATGAAAATGCATGAAAGAGATTTGCAAATAATGGAAGTGACAGGCTTGCAAATCTGCTCCATGCATATTCATTAGGGCTAGCCGGAAAACCCGATTGGCCTGGTGGTCCTCCAGGACAGGGTTGGGAACCACTGGAGTAGAGCACCTCTCACCTTTGTTGATCTTCAACTTAATTTAAATGAGATTCCACATTCTTAAGCTTTGTGCATGTTTAGGCTTTTTTTTTAAGATTCTACCTTAAAATAAGAAGTGGCACAGTGATGACTATAGAAGAGCTTGCAATACTTCGACAATGTCCACTTAAGTCTTTTCATCTTCGGTTTTCTCAAATATCAATTATTGGTAACTCGCTCTTGCTGGAATTGCTGAAGAATTAACATAGTTTACCACTCTTGTAATATAGTAACATAGTAATATAGTAGATAACAGCAGATAAAGACCTGAATGGTCCATCCAGTCTGCCCAACCTGATTCAATTTAAATTTACATTTTTTCTTCTTAGATATTTCTGGGCAAGAATCCAAAGCTCTACTCGGTACTGTGCTTGGGTTCCCACTGCCGAAATCTCCATCAAAACCTACTCCAGCCCGTCTACACCCTCCAAGCCATTGAAGCCCTCTCCAGCCCATCCTCCCCCAAATGACCATATACAGACCGTGCAAGTCTGCCCAGTACTGGCCTTAGTTCAATATTTAATATTATTTTCTAATTCTAGATCCTCTGTGTTTATCCCACACTTCTTTGAACTCCATCATCGTTTTTTTCTCCACCATCTCTCTCGGGAGCGCATTCCAGGCATCCACCACCCTCTCCGTAAAGTAGAATTTCCTAACATTGCTCTTGAATCTACCACCCCTCAACCTCAAATTATGTCCTCTGGTTTTACCATTTTCCTTTCTCTGGAAAAGATTTTGTTCTACATTAATACCCTTCAAGTATTTGAACGTCCAAATCATATCCCTCCTGTCCCTCCTTTCCTCTAGGGTGGTGGTCTCAAACTTGCGGCCCCCCAGGTACTATTTTGAGGCCCTCGGTATGTTTATCGTAATCACAAAAGTAAAATAAAACATTTTCTTGATCATATGTCTCTTTAGCTATAAATGACAATATTATTATTAAGACTTAGCCAAAAGGAAAGATTTATAAACTATAAAGAGTTTTACCTCATGCAAAATTGTTATTTCTTTAATAAGACATTAACTATTTTTTCTGCGGCCCTCCATGTACCTACAAATACAAAATGTGGCCCTGCAAAGGGTTTGAGTTTGAGACCACTGCTCTAGGGTATACATATTCAGGGCTTCCAGTCTCTCCTCATACATCTTCTGGTGCAAGCTTCCTATCATTTTGGTCGCCCTCTTCTGGACTGCTTCAAGTCTCCTTATGTCCTTCGCCAGAAACGGTCTCCAAAACTGAACACAATACTCCAAGTGGGGCCTCACCAATGACCTGTACAGGGGCATCAACACCTTCTTCTCTCTACTGGCTACGCCTCTCTTTATACAGCCCAGCATCCTTCTGGCAGCAGCCACCGCCTTGTCACAGTTTTTTTGCCTTTAGATCTACGGACACTATCACCCCAAGGTCCCTCTTCCCGTCCGTGCATATCAGCTTCTCACCTCCCAGCATATACAGTTCCTTCCGATTATTAATCCCCAAATGCATTACTCTGCATTTCTTTGCATTGAATTTTAGTTGCCAGGCATTAGACCATTCCTCTAACTTTTGCAGATCCTTTTTCATATTTTCCACACCCTCTTCGGTGTCTACTCTGTTACAAATCTTGGTATCATCTGCAAAAAGGCACACTTTTCCTTCTAACCCTTCAGCAATGCTGCTGTTCATTTAATTTCATGCTATTCTTTCCTTGAATGTGTATCCCCATGTTGGTTAATGTTCATTAGCTTCTTCTCCCATTTAAGACCTTGATCAATGTTCCTTTTGGCCCCTGTCTGGGGCTGAGCCTGGGTATTTTGACTAACAAGTTTCATTTCTATGTACAGATTTCTACTGTTCATCAGGTGCCGATATAATTTGGTGCACTCTTCCCTAAAGATTATGGGATGATTTGTACAATGAATTAAGACTTTTTAAAATTTATTTATTATGCTACCATTTTTCATGGACCACTATAGCTGAAGAACTGCAGCTGTAAGAGGATTATTTATGTTTTTGAAAGTTGCTGAAGTTTTGCCTACTTAAGCTTTTAATTTTAACAACGACTTCTGTGTTGGGAAGAAAAAAAGGAGCAGAAACCATAAACAAATTATTAGACTGGATAGGCCTTATTTGTTATCAACTGTCTTGACCAACTTATTCTGCTTTATCCTATAATTCTATTTATTACCGGGATGTTTTATCTATGCTTGTGTACTTTTTTCTATTTGTTGTATAAATCGCCTTCAGTTACAGTTAAATTTAAGTTAGAATAAATAAGGATCTTGGAGTACTGGAACTGTTCCATAATTCCATTTTAGGGAGAAGAGAGGAAGTGAGTGATATAAGAGGTCAGTCTAATGGAGAAGTCAGTATGATTCAAAAGATAAGACATTTGGGAATCACACTTCTGGAGCCTTTTCCCAGCTAACAAAGAAGATGGAGGACTTCTAAAGAATAGAAAATGAGGATCCAGAGTTCATTCCTTCAGGCTAAAGACTCCAAATTAGCCTGGATATTGGTCAATTCTGAATTGTTCTGATCTGTTGGATTTTATTTCTTCAAGAATTCTTCTGTAAAGCAATTTGAACAATCCAAATTTGTTTGCCTAGGCTCCAACTTTGTTTCAATGCTAGGTTGGCCCTACTGCACAGGTGTCAAAGTCAGTCCTCGAGGGCCGCAATCCAGTCAGGTTTTCCCAAATAAATATGCATGAAATCTATTAGCATACAATAAAAGCAGTGCATGCAAACAGATCTCATGCATATTTATTGGGGACATCCTGAAAACCTGGCAGGATTGTGGGCCTCGAGGACCGACTTTGACACCCCTGCCCTACTGCATGCATTTCTGATTTCCCAGTTGTATTCTTGATTCTCTTACGGAATTGCAAGTTCCTGCATGCAATGCAAAGGGATATATGTCAGACTGTATTAACCCCCTGTTGGGTGAAATCTGGAGCCATTTGGCATTCCTGTGTTTTCCTGGATTTTTTTTTGCTTTATGATATGCTATGCAGCTCAGGAAGTAGTATTGGCGAGATCCACAGAATCAATGTCCTGGAAGAATGCTTCCTCCAGCAGTACAGGGTATGTGATAGATGCCTACACAACTATCCAAGCCAAGTGCCACAGAAATAAACATATCAATACAGGGAGTTAACAATAGTCATCACATGTCATATGGAAACAATAAAAGATGTCCTGGTTTAGAACATCTCATGCAAAGTGGCATTATTAATACATCACTAAGACATTCCCTGCACCAGCATTTGTAAGCTGAAGTGAACAAATAATACTGTCACTGAACTGTTTGCTGTACCTGTAGTGCATCACATATGCCATCTTCCAACTTGTTGTTTTCAATGGGTCTGAAGAGCTCTTTCTTTTTCTCCCGGTCACGGATGTCAGGACTAGCAGCACTAATAAGCATCTTCAGGTTAGCAGTGGGAGTCCATGGGTCAGCCTGTGACCTATCGGCTAGTTTAACCGGTGTAATAGGATTCTTCTCCGGCGTGCAGACTCTCTGTTTTGATAAATCCATTGGCTCATTTTTCAGTGGTGTCTTTGGGGTTGTTCTTGATCGATCCACAAATATATTTTCCTATTTAAAACAAAGGAATTTAAACCCTGATTTTAAAAATCTTTGCCCTTTCATTCAACTTCATATTAACCTCATTAGTCATATTTCTACTTGAGCTCTTAAGTAAGGAATCAGTTTTTCCTTTTCTGCAATTACTAACACTAGTGACATCTCTGCTTCATAGGCCAACAACTAAAGGTTAAAAGGACCCAATACACATTCATATAATAGAGAAACCCAAACAAAATATAGTTACAGAAGTAAACAGGATACACTGCCTGTGCTATAAATTAGAGAATATATGGACTCTGGGCCCAATAGCCAAGGTTTAGAATACCTTTGTAAATAGCTCCTACTCACCCCATTCTATTGTCATGTGCTACAACTGGACATTTTAGTTACAAAAATATGGCACACATTCGAGATAATTTGAACTTAAGTGCATTACCATGTGGACATTCTGGCAGACTTCTGATTTGTGGATTTAAAAGGCTTGATAAAAATAGCCTACTGGATGCTTTGAGGGGGTTACAAAAATGTTGATCATGGAGAATATTTTCTTACAAGAAAGTGGAATATCTTCAGTTGTACACAGAAATGTCAGGAGTACTATATACTGTTGACGTTTTGAGTTCTGTCTCCACTAACAATAAGGCTCTCTTTTACTAAGCAGCAGTCCGGAGTGCTACATGCTCCGACTCTCATAGAAATTCTATGAGCATTGGAGCAGCATGGGAGCACAGTAGAAACCTCTGCCGCAGCTTAGTAAAAAGGAGGGGCGGGGGGTAAATCTCAGTGGAACAAAATTCATAAATGCAAAGAAGTCCTGTTATCAATCTGCAGTAAAAATTGGCTTTGGCATGCAGGAAAAACCTGTATAAGGGCGTGTTAAGGCCATTTTTACCACAACACAAAAAATGGCAGATTTTCTACTTGTTCCATTGATGGCCAGTAGTGTATAGCCATTAAATATTGTTAGTGCATGAGCAGTTATTGACATCTATTTTGTAGGCAGTAAGGACTCATGTGTAGAAAAGAACACTCTCATCCTCCCAAACACACCTCCTCCAAGAAAAAAAGTTTTAACATTTTTAGTTTGCAAGGTACTGATTTAAGATACTGAAATGCAGCTCACCAGTTAGTTCAGCTATACTGTGGCTTTTGCATTGTAGTGTAGGGGTAAATTCACAGATTAAGCATGTTCCATATTTACTCACAAATAACATTGGGGTGCTTTTATTAAGCTTAACAAAGGATCCCACGTTATTTGTGAATTTACCCCTACACTACCTTGCAAAAGCCACAGTAGAGCTTAAGTAACTGGTGAGCTGCATTTCAGCATCTTAAATCAGTACCTTGCCTAGATTTTATTTTGATAATAATAGCTTTTTAGAATCAATCTGGAAGAACAGGCTATGACAATAAGCAGAGATAAAGCAGAGAAGCCTTTATCTGCTTGCTGAACTGTGCATATTTTGGCCCAGATTCTATAAATGGCACCTAAGGACAGGAGCCTAGATCGACATACCTAGCTAATCATCTAAACGCCTAACATTTAATCGATGCCTCATAATTGGCTTAAATGTAAAATGAAATTGTGTGGTAGGTGCCTAGTCCAGAAAGTAGATATGCTTTGCATGTATGCACTTAAAGTGGACTTAGGTGATGGTATTTAGGCCTGAGAGCCCTGGCATAAATAGGGTGCTCCTAAGGTTAGGTACATGGGCTTGTTGTGCCACTGGGGCTTGCGTGCATCTGAGAAGCTGAAAGCTACGCCGTCGGTAGTTTGTTTGATGCGACATCAAATTTATATACTACGCAGAAGAAAGGCCTGGAAATCTACTTCTGTATTCTGCCACGAAAACTTGATGATGTTCATTAAGTTGCTAGGCCTCAAACACGAGTCTAACAAGGTTAGGATACCTACTAGCGCCTCTAAGTGTAATTCTAAAAATGGTGCCTAACTTAGGATTGGCATACACTAAGTCTTTGAGCAGTGACGTAGAGAGGGTGAGAGGCACCAACCCGCCCTCTTCTCCCCCCCCTTCCCACACCCCACAGTACCTCTAACATTCCCAACCTGCTGTTCACGCCAGCGTCGGCTCTTCTCCCGACATCACTTTCTCAGCGTGGGTCCAGGAAGTTTCGACGCTGGCATGAGCAGCGGGTAGGGAGAGGGTTGCTGCTCGCGCTGGGAATGTTAAAGAGGTACCATGGGAGTGGGAAGGGGTACAGGTGGTAGTTGGGGGGGCAGGGAAGGAGTGAGGGGGGCACCCCCACCAAGACCCCCCTTTCTATACCACCGTCTTTGGGCCCAATTTACTTAAGGGTATTATTTTCCTAGTTGGAGTCTATAGCAATAAAACACGTCTGCCCCCTCCCCAGCCAAGTTCAGACTCACCTTTTGTGCACGTCTCCCGTCCTCAGCTTCGATCCCCATCTTCGGCCTTCGTGTACCGATCAGATCCTTCAAAGTTAAGCAACTGGTGACCTCCATCTGCAGATTAAAACAGCGTTTTGTTTTAAGCGACCCAGAACCATTACATCCGAACCCCCCCCCCCAAAGGCCAACCTGTTTAACGAGTTATACGACGTGAATTTTATTTTATTTTTTTACCAAAGCAGCAGAAACGTCAAAGAGAGAGAATTTTACAAGCAGAGCTGCCAAAGCGCCCCAAAGTGTAAAAATCACAGTTTTGATTGGGGGGAGGGAAGGGAGGGGACCGTCCGGGGTCAGTTAGTTTTGGCGCAAAGGAGGGAATCCGGCTTTTCCGCGCCCCTCACCTACCCGAGCCGAGAACTTCGCGCTTTAGCGGCCACTTGAAATAAACAAATAATAATAATATTAATATAAAAAACCCGACCAAACTGTAAAATAAAAACATTATTCCGAGCACCAGAGCGAGGGGGGAGGGAGGCAACGCAGCCCAGGTTTCAAGGGGGAAGGATTTTTTCCCCGACCCCCCCTCGCTCGGTAGAAACGAGGAGGAGGCGGGAGCGGCACTCACCTCAGCTCGCGCCACAGCCCCGACCCTGACTGGAGGCGCCCGAGCCCCGCCGGCCGCTTTCCCAACCGACCCCGCTCAAGCTTCCCCTCTCTGGCGCCTCCACGCCCCCCGCCGGCCTCGGCGGCCAATCGGCGGCGGCCGCGCGACCCGCCCTCCTCCCAGGCTCCACCCCCCTCCTCCCTCGCGCCCGGCTTTTGGCGCTAGACTCGGCGCGTTCCGTGCCCGCCTGTACCTGCGGCACCTGGGGAGCGAGGCCCCGGGGGGAGGGGCCGGGGCCGCCGCCGTCCGCCTCTCCTTTCCCGCTTCTGCCCTTTTGTCCCTGGGAACAGATGGGGCGCCCCCTGTGCACATGGTAACCTGCCAGAGCGGGCTGTCAGCGCACGCAGTCCCTTGCCGTGCTCCGGGGGAGGGGGGCCCGAGTTACGCGCGCCTGGGTTCCCAGGGGATGCCTCGTTTTTGCCTCTTGCCAGCTCCTCGTTTGCATGGGCGCAGCGCTCTTTCAAGTCGGTGTGTGCATGCAAAACAAACGTAACTTTTAATGTAGATGGTGGCAGATGGTGAAAATGGCTGCTATAAAGCAAGTGCCAAGTAAACAGGCTTCTGTGCAACAATGTCAAATAAAGGGTTAATGCAGTTTATGATTAGGTTTTGAAGGTAACCCCTTCTTCCTCAGATCAGAGGATGAAAGGGTTACCTTGGAACCCTAAAAACTACATTAAGGGGGTCTTTTTACTAAGGCGCACTAAATCAGCCAGCGCAACTTAGTAAAAGACCCTTTAAGTTAGTCTAATAAAAAAGGTATTTTCTTTTTTCCCTTTATGTTTTTGTTTTATTTCTACATATTACCTTGAAGGGTGGGGTAACACGGCCACCACACCTTTTCACTCCAATAGTTTCAGAAAGTTGGTTCCTATGCTGACTTTCGGACTGTTTTATGTATTTGTTATGAATTTTATGTATGTTTTTGTGTAACCCACACAGAGTTTGGGATAAATATTTTAAATAAATAACATTACTGATTTCTATTCTGCCATTACCTTGCGGTTCAAGGTGGATTACATAAGAAATTAGAAATACATTAGGAGTAGTCTGGACAGTTTCTAAGTTGCGAGGGTTGGAGAGTATTGCAGGTGATGCTTGGGATAGATCTGACTGTTAAGTTTGGTTTAATGTATTTTTTAAAAAGTAGGGTTTTTGTTTCTTTTTTGAAGGTTTTGTAGTCTTTGGTCGAGGTCAGTAAATTGGAAAGTTGGTGGTCCAGTTTTGCTGCTCTAGTGGCTAGGAGGTTATCCAGAGAAAACCAAAAAAAACCTCTGTGGAGTGACGATGTTCCTAAATGGACTTTATTTGAAAGTGTCAAAGTTCCAAAAGTACACTGAAATCATCCACATAAAATAATTCCATCCACATAAGAGCCTTAAAGGATCTAGTCCGCTAGGGATACAGGACCCAACACGGTCTGCGTTTCGACAAAAAGTCTTCTTCAGGGGTCCCTGGAGGTCCTATAAAGATGAGTACGTGGGAAACAATTGAGATTCCAAAGTTCTGTTCCAGGACAGTGGAAGCTTTGAATCAGTCCCTCTGACAGTCATGCTGCATAGCGTACCAACATTTAAAATTGCCTTTATGAAAGCAGTTAATACATCCAAATAAATAAACACATAAAATGATTGATTGTAGATGTCAAACTCCATACAAATGACCCCTTTCTAGATACAACAAAGGAGCTTACACAGTATTAAAGGTGCCCAGCACCCACAGAATTGGTTCTTATAATCATGACATGTATTCAAAATTCTGTAATAAATACATCTATAGACTTGTTTTGTCATAACTAGAGGAACTCAATTTCTCCATCCCGTCCCCTTGAGTTTTGTCGCTGTTGCTGCCCCACAAGCCTCGAACACATGGTTTTAAAGTGTTTGAGGCTTGTGCAGATGAGGACAAAGCTTGTAGGAATGGGGCAAGGACAGGAAAAGAACTCGCCGGGATGGGAAAATGAGTTCCCACGGGGATGGAGGAAAAATTTGTCCCTGTGTCATTCTTTACTTAGGAGAACAGTATAGAAAATTGACTAAATAAATAGTGTGAAAAGTTTCAGCCTCTGATAAGCAGAGCTGGTATTGTGACATCACAATGCCTCATTCCACCAATAAGAGCAAACCTCATCAGTGATGTCACAATGGCTTGATTGTCCTATACTTGGCTCACTTTCACTACATTATGATTTCTAGAGTGGTGCAGTGTAGAGAATGACATGAGGATAAATTTGTCCCTGTCCTCCGCAGGAACTCAATTTCCCAGTCCCATCCCCGCACATTTTGTCGCTTTTCCTGCCCCATTCCTGTAAGCTCTGCCTTAACCGCACAAGCCTCAAACACTTATGGTTTTAAACTGTTTGAGGCTTGTGCAGATGAGGACAGAACTTGCAGGAATGGGGCAGGGACAGGAAAAGAACTCGCCGGAATATAATGGGATAATGAGTTCCCGCGAGGATGGGGAAAAATTTGTCCCCGTGTCATTTTCTAGTCATAATCTTCTCAGTTTAGAGCATAAGCTTTAATGGGGCTGGATTTGTTGTCTCATGTATCTGTACAGTACTGCACATGTCTAGTAGCAGTTCAGAAATAAGGAATAGTGATATTACAAAGCATGGCAGCCTGTATGACCACATAGGGTGCTATACTGGTGTCCCCAGGTCCTTCCACAGCATGTGGACAAGGGAAAGAGAGGGGTGGAGGTGGGAGTAATGGTGCAGGACAAAGAAGGGAATGCTGGGCTGAAGAAGATAGAACTGCTTGGATACTACTTCTGTTATATGCATCTCCATGTGTGTCAGGCAGTAAAAACTCTTATGATGTGCCTTCCTTTAATATTTGTAATCCTAGGGGTTCTCAAACCTGTCCACGGGACACACCAAGTCAATCAGGTTTTTCAGGATATCCACAGTGAATATTCATGAGATACATTTGCATATAATGGAGGCAATGCATTATGCCTAAAAGGAGTGAGCACGTGTGCAAGTTACAGAACTGGTGTAAATGCTTGAGCTTAAGTACCTTGATTTGCACAAGTTATGTATGTAAATTTGTTCCCCACCCAAATTCTGCCCGTGTGCACACACTCCTAGCAAATACACACAAGGTAAATTAAGTGAGTTTTGGAGAAAAGCACTCAGGCACAGTTTTGGCACTCATCCTTGTATGTGCACACATGCACACTGCCATGATTCTAAACATTTACACAGTTATATCATGCATTTTTATTCTGGGCATCCTGAAAACTTAACTGATGTGTCTTGAAAACTGGGTAAAAAAAACCCTGAACTATGTAGACCACCTTTTGGTAAAACACAGCAAAACAGTATTATAATATGTAAAATTTTAAGTACTGTAGAAAATGAAAAGGACCAAAGGTCAAGAGAGTCTTTAGAGCAGTGAGAACCTCATCCCAAACTTTCTCAAAGCCTGCTCAAAGAATAAAAGGAGTGATATTCAAAGCAATTTAGTTGGCCACTGACTGGTTAAATTTCTTAGTTGAGGCTAGCCGCAAATTTGCTAATTTTCAGTGACACCAAACTCAAAGTTGGCTCTTGCTGGTGACATTCTGGGGCTACAGGCAGCACTTGTCAGTGGTTGTGGTATGAGTGGATAGCGTAGCTGGTTTTAAGAAAGGTTTGGAAATTTCTGTTATTTAGAGGGACAAGGGGGAAGCCACTGCTTGCCCTGGATCGGTAGCATGGGATGTTTGCTACTCTTTGAGATTCTAGAATCTTATTACTCGTTGGGATTCCAAAATCTTGCTGTTCTTTGGGATTCTACATGTAATCATTCTACTATTTGGAGATTCTGCATGAAATATTGCTTACTCCTTGGGTTTTGGCAGTTATTTGGGACCTGGATTGGCCACCATGAGAACGGGCTACTGGGGTTTTAGTGTATAAATGGGACCACATAAAAGTCGGTCCTATTTCTATGCACTGACCCATGACTGCTTAAGTGCTGAATGTTGACTTAAGCAGCTATGTGTTAGCTCACAAATAACCAGATATTCAAAGTTGAAGCCCAGACAAGGCCTGGCTTTGAATATCTGGGAACAACTCTGTTACCGGTGAGCAAAACACTCACAGCCACCGGCTTAATATTGTCCTATTGCACTTTAATGTTTAGGTAAAAACAGTAAAAAAAAAAAAATCTACCAAACACATTTTAGCATTTCCAACTCTTACCACTAGTGCTGAATGGCACATTTTACTATTCAGCCGAATACAAATAATGAAAAAATATTATTTGGACGAAAACGAATACCGAATAAAAATAAATGAGCATTGAGCTTTAACATAACAAATAGTAAATAAGCCATGTGAAGTCAGAGATCAAGCGTTTATTTCAGTAGGATTTAGCATAGTAAAGCCCTGTATTATTCATATTTAAATTGCTATTCAGATGAATATGAATGTATTCAGGGCCAAATCAAATCGAATATGAATATTTGGTGCAATCCTACTTATCACAATAGGTAACTAATGAAGCTTGGTGTTTCATTTCTTCTTTATGTATAGAATATATTAAATTCTGAACTCTATATAGTTTCTTAATTATAGTTTTGGTGCAGCACCTGTAAAAAAAAAATCACATTACAATAATCTATCCTAGACAGTAGTAACAATAACCTATCTAGAAAGTAGTAGTTGCTATCAGAATATTTTTTAATAGATCTCAATTTCCTTAACAGCAGGAAAGAAGTTTTTAATGTCTTATCTACTTGCTTTGATATTAAAAGTTAATTATCTACCTCTACACCAAGAATATGGAAAGAAAGCTCAACATTGAACTTATTGTTTCCTCTTTACCCTGAATATCTTTGAGTCTGGTCATAAGGTGTCACCATTGAGTGATGATTGGGACGCCCTCTCCGTAAGGATGACTCTGTCGAATTCCTAGTTAGAGAATGACACGGGGACAAATTTTTCCCCATCCCCATGGGAACTCATTTGCCTGTCCTGTCCCTGCCCCATTTCTGAAAGCCACGTCCTCATCTGCACAAGCCTCAAACACTTAAAAATCATAAGTGTTTGAGGCTCGTGCAGTTAAGGTAGAGCTTACAGGAATGGAGCAGGGACAGTGACAAAACTCACAGGGATGGGATGGGGAAATTGAGTTCCTGCAGGGACAGGGACAAATTTGTCCCCGTGTCATTCTCTATTCCCAGTCCCAGAAAGCCCAGGGAAGTAAGTCATGGCCAGGGAAATGAACCCCATGTCTCCGCATGCGCAGCGTTATCACAGAGTCACACCAGCCTAGAGAGGTCTAATTTTCTCACAAGTGGAACAAATTTAATTTGAGTCTTGATGATCCGTTGCTGTGATCACTTTCAGATTAGGACCGAGGAGAAGAGGCATTGCGGTACTTCCCAGGTATGGATGCAGCACAGATGGCGACAGGAGCTACCGAGTGGCAGTGCATAGACCTTTTTGTGAAGAGGTATGCACCCACACTGCTGCTGCATTCATTCAATGACAGCTCGATTAACTGCAAGCCAGTCACAGGTTGTCTCAGGTTCAAGTGCATCAGGTTCCATCAACTAATCCCCTATTATGCTGAAGCCACTTAACTGATTCCCAATCTGTGCTGTTGTGTTACAGGCACGCAGAGTATAAATCTGGATAGTTTTTCTGTCTCAGAAATATAAAAGAACAAAATTATTTGGCGTAAAATGTGTTGTTGGGGTTTTTTTTTTTAGGTATGAGTTGTATTTGGTACTTTGTGGGTGAATCACATTGTCAAGCTATTTGATCGACACACTTCATATAGATTGCTTAGCTTGTCACTCTGTCCAGCAGAGAATACAAGTCCTTATTTCTGCCCCATGCAAGTATCGGGCAGCAGAGGTTTTAATTGTGAAGAGATTATGCTTTTTGTTATATTATTTTGAACTATATGGCTGCAATTCCATAACACAGGAATTGATATTCAACGCAATCTAACTGTCCAGAAATGGCTCCTGACTGGTTAAATCACCTGTTTGGGACAGGTATAGGATGAATAATTGCAGTTGTTTCATCACAGCTGTTTCAGTGTGATGAACTGGCCGCAATGAGTTTTCCAATTTTGCAATTTGGGGGGGGGGGGGCAGTTCCCCACCTCCCAAATTTCAAGCATTTACATCAGTTCTGTAACTTGCACAAGTGCTTACTCCTTTTAGGCATATACATACCTGGTTCTGCTAGTATTCTGTACAGCAGGGGTGTCAAAGTCCCTCCTTGAGGGCCACAATCCAGTCGGGTTTTCAGGATTTCCCCAATGAATATGCATGAGATCTATTTGCCTGCACTGCGTTCATTGTATGCTAATAGATCTCATGCATTTTCATTGGGGAAATCCTGAAAATCCAACTGGATTGCAGTCCTCGAGGAGGGACTTTAACACCCCTGCTGTACAGGAATGTAGACCCCTATATTCCCTTATAGAATAAGCTCCTACTAAGTGCCCTCTGAAGCCCAGATTCTATAAATGGCGCCTAAAGTTACGCACCTAGGTCGGTGCAGTGAGCCGATCTAGCCGCCTAACATAATTGTTTACAAGACTTAATCAGTGCTGAGAATTGGCAATTAAGAACACATAATTGATGTTAATTGCTCTTAATTGGATGGTAGGCACCTAACTTGGTAGGTGCCTACCACTTTGAGGTAGACGGCCAGTCCAAGATGCCTACCAGAAAGTAGGCGTAGTTTGGGGGAAGATCACAGGTGTGTTTTAGATGTAGGCGCCTGTTTTGGACAGGCATGCGCATTTAGAACAAGAAAACCCTGGCGTAAATAGTGTGCGCCTATGGTTAGGATGCCTACTGATGCCTAAGCCCACTTTAGGTGCCACTACGGCATAGGGAGGGAGGGAGGACCCGTCAGAGTTAAATCATGAGCCATAACCTATGTTGAGACTAAGGCCCTCTTTTACAAAGGTGTGCTAAGCATTTTAGTGCACGTTTAGTGTGCACTAAATCAATGCGTGCACTAACCGCTAACACGTCCATAGGGTAACATGCACACGTGCGCGTGCGCTAATATTTACCATGTGCTAAAAAGCATAGCACACCTTTGTAAAAGAGGGGGTAAAAGTGACAAAACTTTATTATTTCATAAGCTAAGAAGATAGCCTGGAGGTTAGGGTAGCTGTCTTGGGCACCGCTGATCTGGGTTCAAGACCGGGTTGAGTCAAACAAAAATACATTTTCCTGCCGCAGCTCTGGGGTAAAACGCAGACCTCTCTTAGCTGAATTGTTTCCTCAAATTCGTTTTTATTAATAAGACTGTCAGCACAAATCCATGGGGTCAGAAGTGGCAACATGAGGGGCTAAAATGCGGACCTGTAGACATGAAATCTGAAACCTCAGCTGTCAATAAATGAAGATTTTTATGGATGTGCGAGATCCACAAGGTCCAGGTTTTACCCCTTCCCCAATTTGTTGCATGAGTGGAACAAGGCGATAACCAGTAGCTCATTTGCACATGAGTCCAACATAATCACCCACATCCCTGGAATCTTTGGAAACAAAGCAGTGCCTTAAATGGCCATATAGAAACATAGAAATAGATGGCAGATAAGGGCCAAGGCCCATCTAGTCTGCCCACCCTAATGTCCCTCCCCTACCTTCGCCCTGTGAATAGATCCCTCCCCTACCTTCGCCCTGTGAATAGATCCCTTGTGACGATCCCATTTGGCCTTAAAATCAGGCACGCTGCTGGCCTCGATCACATGCAGTGGAAGACTATTCCAGCGATCAACCACCCTTTCTGTGAAAAAGAATTTCCTGGTGTCAGCTCGTAGTTTCTCTCCCCTAATTTTCCACGGATGCCCTCTTTTGTCGTGGGACCCTTGAAAAGGAAGATATCTTCCTCCGTCTCTATGCGGCCCGAGAGATACTTGAACGTCTCGATCATGTCCCCCCTCTCTCTGCGCTCCTCGAGTGAGTATAGCTGCAATTTGTTTAGCCATTCCTCGTACGGGAGATCTTTGAGTCCTGAGACCATCCGGGTGGCCATTCTCTGAACCGACTCCAGTCTCAGCACATCCTTGCGATAATGCGGCCTCCAGAATTGCACACAGTATTCCAGATGGGGCCTCACCATGGATCTATACAATGGCATAATGACTTCCGGCTTTTGGCTGATGAAACCTCTGCGTATGCAACCTATGACTTGTCTTGCTTTGGATGAAGCTTGCTCCACTTGATGGCAGCTTTCATGTCCTCACTGACGATCACCCCTAGGTCACGTTCTGCTTCAGTTCTTGTTAGGATCTCGCCATTTAGGGTGTAAGTCTTACATGGATTTTGGCTGCCCAGGTGCATAACTTTGCATTTTTTGGCATTGAAGCTGAGTTGCCAGGACCTAGACCAGCGCTCCAATAGGAGTAGGTCGTGCATCATGTTGTCGGGCATTGAAACATCATCTATTGTGCATTTGCCCACTACATTACTTAGTTTGGCGTCATCGGCGAATAATGTTATTTTACCCCGAAGCCCTTCTGCCAAGTCCCTTATAAAGATGTTGAATAGGATTGGGCCCAAGACCGAGCCCTGTGGCACTCCACTGATCACCTCCGTCATTTCAGAGGGTGTGCCGTTCACCACCACCCTTTGAAGCCTACCTCCAAGCCAGTTCCCAATCCATTTCGTCAATGTGTCACCTAATCCTATAGAACTCATCTTGCTCAGCAACCTGCGGTGTGGTACGCTATCGAATGCTTTGCTAAAGTCCAGGTACACGATGTCCAGGGACTCCCCAATATCTAGCTTCCCCGTCACCCAGTCAAAGAAGCTGATCAGGTTGGATTGGCACGATCTCCCTTTTGTAAATCCATGTTGACGGGGATCCCGTAGATTCTCCTCATCCAGGATCTTATCCAATTGGTGTTTTATTAGAGTTTCCATTAGTCTGCTTACTATCGATGTTAGACTCACTGGTCTGTAGTTTGCTGTCTCCATCTTGGAGCCTTTCTTGTGGAGTGGAATGACGTTAGCCGTCCTCCAGTCCGACGGGACGCTGCCTTTCCTAAGGGAGAGGTTGAAGAGCTTGGACAGTGGCTCCGCCAGGACATCACACAGCTCCCTTAGCACTCTGGGGTGTAGGTTGTCAGGCCCCATTGCCTTGTTAACCTTGAGCCTTGATAGCTCACTGTAGACACTGCTGGGCGTAAACTCGAAGTTACTGAACGGGTCAACTGAGTCAACCCTTGTCTGTAGCTGAGGGCCAAGCCCCGGCACTTCTCGGGTGAATACTGAGCTGAAGTATTCATTTAATAGTTGGCTTTTTCCGAATCCTTTTCCACATAGTCTCCGTCTGGTTTCCTAAGACGTACAATCCCGCCTGAGTTTTTACTTCTGTCACTGATATACCTAAAGAAGGATTTATCTCCCTTCTTGATGTTTTTTGCCAGAGACTCCTCCATGTGAAACTTAGCCTCCCTGACTGCCGTTTTGATGGCTTTTGATTTGGTCATGTATTCTGCTCTAGAGACCTGTTTCCCTGATTGTTTGTAAGAGATGAATGCTTTTTTCTTCTCCATGTCGGGTTTACATGAAACAGGCTTTACAACCAGCTGGTTAGCAATTTACCCCGAGCTACCTTAACTCTTCCCTCTGTCAGATCTGAATGCACTGCTCATTAAACAATCTCGATGACAAACCCGTAGACAAAGATAAAACAACTGAAGTCTTGACGCCATCCTTGCTCTCAACAGAATTAACAAAGCCCATTTACCCAGGGCTGCAATGGTTCTATAATTAGGATAAGACACATAGGGAAGATAGCTAGAGCTCTGAAATACAAGTGGTTTGATGATGCTCTGAGAGAAGAGCAAAAGGTATTTTTAGAAATACTCTTCTTGGATGTTGTCTTTCCACTTTAATTTTCACAAGAGAAAAGAAACTCTTGATCACTCTAGGTCGAGAAAGTAATGAAGAAACCTCTGGAAAATGCTAAAGTGATAATGAGCTGTTAACATTCTAAAAAAAAACCTCAAAAAAACCAAACCTAACCATACCCACGCTGCAATACACAGCCTGGAAGTGAGAAACAAGAAGAATGCAAATAGGTTTTATTATATAATAATGCTTTTCATTTTCTGCCCATTGTTAGGGAATCGGGTTCTGGGAAGCCACAGGGGCTCATTTTCCAAAAGAGAAAAGATCCCAAAAGTGGCATAAAGTGCCAGATGGACGTTTTTATTGCCAAACCGTCCAAATTACTATTTTCAAAACCTAATCTCTAGACAGATTTCCAATGCTGTTCATCTGCAGTTCATCTAAATCTCAAGGGAATGGGTTAGGGTTATGTTTTGGGTGGGACTAGGACAGGCTTATGACTTGGATGTTTTTCTGTCAGACTCACAATCAAACATTTTATAAAACATCCAGGGCACAATCTGGACACTTGGGGCTAGATCTGTTTTAAAAATGAATAAGTGCCATAAAGGTGTTCAAACTGAACAAATGACCACTGGAGGGATGGAAGCATAACTCCCCCAAGGGTCATTGAACCCCCTCACATCCCCAAAGGTGCGATGAAGGCTCTGCTCCGCTCTAACGCTCATGGGAAATCTGACTGACGGAGCAGAGCATTCAGCGTGCAGGCCAGCGCTAAAAACCTCTAGCGCAGTTTTGTAAAAGGGGGTTACTTATTCCAGGCTGCCTTTGGTACTAATTATGAACAGAAGTCTTAAACCAGCGATGGCATGAATGATGTCAGTTTGAATTGTTTTGTGGTTGGTTTTCATGTTTTGGAATTTGTATGTTTTAATTGTACACCGCCTAGAACGTTAGATGGTGTGGTGCAAAAATATGTAAATTAATTAATTAATGAAAAGAAATATATATTTCATTTATTGTGATTGGTCTCCAATGCATGAGGCCTATTGTTCATTTTATAAATGCAAATTATGATCAAATACATATTTTAAACCACAAAAAGTTCACCAATGTTCTTGTGAAAAGCAATAAAATTCTAGATGCTAAAATACAGGGATTTGACAAGCCTCTCTTCATGGTTTAGGGACTGCTGTAGGCAGTGGCTTAATAAAGGAGATGCAAGAGGGGAGGGTCTGCCAAGGGCATGGCCTTGATGGGCACCCCACCTCCTCTCCGCCCCCCTTCCCACTCCTTCCCCTGCCACGCACGCGCCCCTTCCCTCCTACCTTTTAATAATAATAATAATTTTATTCTTATATACCGCCTAAGCCATAATAGTTTGAGGCGGTTTACAATAAGAAATACTGGACAAGCAGTAGAAAGATACATATCATCCGAAATACAGTATTAAAATAAGAATGAAAATGAGTTAAAAAGTTAAAACAATAAACCTTCAAATTATAAATTGATCAAACAGCTGGGTTTTTACTAATTTTCTATAAGTGAGATAAGAAGGCGCATGCATAAAGATATTACCCAACCATTCATTTTGCCAGCTTGAAAAGCAAGGATTCTATCAAAAAATCTTTTATACCTACAAGCTTTTACTGTTGGAAAAGTGAACAAATGAATTCGACGTGAGGATCTATTAGAACCGTCCAAGGAAAAATGTGAAACCAAGTAGGCAGGTGCCATACCAAAGAGTGATTTAAAACAAATACAAATATATTTAAATAAAACTCTTGCCTCAATTGGCAACCAATGCAATTTTTTAAAATAAGGACTATGTTCCCATTTTATCAGATCAAAAATCAATTGAACTGCTGTCGGCGTCGGCACAGTCTCTGATGTTACTTCCGGGACCCCCCCCCCCCCGGGAAGTGACATCAGAGAGAGCGCTGAAGATGACATGGGCAGCAAGTTGGTGGCTGCTTGTGCCAAAGTTAAAAAGGTACAGGGATGGGGTGGGCGTGCTCGCAGTGAGGGGATGGTGGGAGAGGTGCGTCACCACCCCGGGTGCCGCTCACCCTTGCGACGCCACTGGCTGGAGGTGCTTTTCATGTCAGACTCTCTTCTTTAATAATATCAGCCTTCCCTCTTCATCTTTCCCTTTGAACTCCGTTCCATGAGACACTGGAACTACTCCACCGCTCCTCTCACAAGGGAATTTGAAAGCTTTCGATGGAAAGCCTGGACTGAAAGCACAGGACATATGATAAAACAGTGGAAATAAAGCTTGCTCGAATGCACCACCTGGTGCTCAGGCCCAGGAAAAGCATTCGGCAAACCAGGGTTTGTTCTCTTTCAATTTCCCCGATATATTTATTAAACTGTAGAACCCAAACTAGCTGAGAGCTTTTCTGGAACTCCACAGATTTTCTTCTCCCACAGAAATGATTAACAAAACCCTGGTTGCTGTTCTGGTTGAATCTGAAAAGTCCTTGTCTCAGCAATGTTCCCCTCTCCCCTCCCTTTTACAAAGCTGCACAAGCACCTGCCGTTGCAGTAATTGCCCCGAAGACCATAGAGATTTAAAGGACTGGGGGGGGGGGGGTTCATGCAGGACCATGCAATGCTAGTTTATCAATCGCTCAGGTATTCTGCATGTGGCTTTAATATTAAATAGCTAATTTGCATGGCTGGATCGGAAAATGGACGATCGAGGGGAAAAATACATGGTGAGCCGTTTTGTGCATCGGGTTGGTAAATGTGATTGTCGCCAAAGCAGTTAAAACTGGTGTAGCGACAATCGCTGATTTTAGTGCATCTATTGAAATGAAAGAAAAAAAAAAAAGTGGGGCGGAGGTTAGTTTCTCAACCTCACTGGACTATTGGGTCCCTCTATGGCACTCTCTCAACCTTATCCTAGAGAATGACACGGGGACAAATTTTTCCCCATCCCGTCCCCGCGAATTCTTTTCCTGCCTCTGCCCCATTCCTGCAAGCTCCATCCTCATCTGCACAAGCCTCAAACACTTTAAAATCCTAAGTGTTCAAGGCTTGTGTGGTTAAGACAGAGCTTACAGGAATGGGGTAGGGACAGCAACAAAACTCGCAGGGATGGGATGGGGAAATTGAGCTCCTGTGGGGACGGGTAAAATTTGTTTCCGTGTCATTCTCTACCTTATCCCTCAGTGGGGAGCCTTACATGATACCTTCTTTTTATCAGCCTGCTGTAAATGATTATGGGCTAGATTCACTAAGGCCATGGATCCGATCCGTGGCTGGGGGGCTGATTCACAAAGCGTCCTTATGCAAATGGGGGTGACCGACCGCACGGATCGCTGAACTGCGATCCCAATGCATATGCAGACCATCTTCTGTGCCTGTAGATGGTCTGCATATGCTTACAGAGCTTTAGATTTTTTTTTTTAATACTTCACTCATCTTTTCATTGCTTCAGCATCAGATAACTTCATTTTCAACTGTGTGTGATTAGCCTCCCTTTTAATTGTAATCCTTTCTTGTTGTAGAGAACATTGCAAGCAGCTGTACTCAACTTTTCAAAAGTTTCAAGCTTGTTCCTGTTTTACTTCGTGAGCCCATGATATTCTGTTCAGACCATATTTATGTTTGTGTTTACCAGTATGGCTTGCGCTCTTTTTATTTCTTATTAGGCAGCCACCAAAATGTGGCTGCATTGGGCTTTGATTTTTTTTTTTTTTAATCACTAGACCATCTTTGCCATGCTGGTGGTTCTCTATTTTTTCTATTGGCCTTCCTGGTGTTCTTAGACCAGATTGCATTTCTATCCAAACTGGAAGGGCTGTGGCCAATCCAAGCTCCCCCTCCCCCCCACCCAAAGGCCATGCCCCTGAAGTGCTCCATTCAGTGGCAAGGGTTAATCACATATTTAATTCATGCAGTCATTCACCAAGCCTTAGGGAAAGTTGTCTGATGTTGAATGCTTATGAGCTGTTTATTCTTTCATGTATGCAGTATGGTCAAAGCAAATATACTAAACTCCAGGACTCAAGAGTTACAAACAGGTCACAATTTCCAGCTTCATATTGGGTTTGAGTAAATCTCATGAATATTTTATATGGAGAGTCTGAAAACTAATCCTCTTCAAAAGACTCAAGGACTGGAATTCACCATCCTAAATCACAGGTCCAGGTCGCATCATGTGCAAAGAAATTCCCTTCTAATTGGCGCTCATAAATTCATGGATTTATTTATAAAGCGGACATTCAAGGAGTTCAAATTAAAAGCATGCAGGAGGCTTATTATCTGACTCCAAAAGACCACCCAGAGGCTTTAAAACAATAAACCTGATCTATTATTAAGAGGATTCCATGGACATGGAAACAGAGAGAGCCCACTCTACGCAAATCCAAGGAATTCAGACAAAAGAAGTAGAATGAGCCTGGTCTTCAAACAAGCCACACTTTAATAGCAACCAGTGTATTATATATATGAAAACATACAGTACATGGGACTCGACGTGGACTGTGTTTCGGCAATTATGCCTGCATCAGGAGTACAGGCACGAGTCAATTGGGATTACTCAGTGCCCCTGGATATCGTGGCAAGCCATACAATATAATGTCGGAAGACGTAGCAAGTTTCACTCCAAAAGAATTCCATGGACCCACACCTGGTTTCCATCTCTTTCCAGTGGTGCCCTGAGGGGAAAATAATTTATCTTTCATCCTACTGTAGTCTGTTATACCATAGTAACAGAGTAAATGACAGCAGATAAAGACCTGAACGGTCCATCCCGTCTGCCCAATAGTCAGAAGTACAGTGATGTAGTAAGGGGGATGAGGATCACCCCGGGCGCTGAGTCGGTGGGGGTGCTGGCACCTCTCCACCCTGCCCTGCCACGCTCGCACTGTCCCTACCCCCACCCCATCCCTCTGTCTTATCTTCACTAGCGTGAGCCACTTCTGCCTGCTGCTCACACCAGCCTGGTTCCCCTCTGAATCACTTCTGGGTCACGGGGCCAGGAAGTGATGTCAGATGGAAATCCATTGCTGGCGCGAGGAGCATGCTGCTGAAGCCACTCGTGCTGGCAAAGATTTAGAGGTAAGAGGGGAGGGGGAGGGAGAACACTAGTGTGGAATGGGAGGCGGGAAGGAGCGGAAGGAGTGGGGATGCAGAGAGGAGGGTGCGGGGGGAGCCCAGGGGGGTCACCACTACCCCAGGCGCCTCCTAACCTTACTCCGTCAGTGCACTTGCATTATACATTCATGGTTAAATTGTCTTTTTTTCTTTATTATTTCTGGGCCGTAGACCAAAGAAGTCCACTCAGTTCCATCTTTAGGTTTCCACTACCAGAGTGTCCATTAAAGCTCACTCCAGCCCATCTTAACTATCCTGTGGGATACAGACTGTAAAGCATGCCCATGTTTGAAATCACTGGAGCTTCTATCAAAGCCCATCCTAAAACTGAATCTCTATATATGGGACACAGTCACAGACTGCCCCAGCACCATTCATTTTCTAATTAGAGATCCTGGTAACTGCTGTGTTGTTCAGAGTTTGCTGAAAAGTGACATTTGTAAGAGAAATCAAAATGGGGCGAAGGCAGGTGTGTATACGGTTTGGTGTTAGCTGGCTTAGTCAGGTGGAAAGCCACATCCTTTTGGCGTAAAGGGGAGGCCTACCACACCATGCAACAAGTTCACAGTGAGATCTGGAATACGACCGCTGCTTTTCCTGTTTCACACAGAAGTCTGTAGCGGTGTCAGAGAATGACACCAGCAAGCCACATCCAAGAAACAGAGGTGAAACACAGCTTTTCCACCTAAACTGAGGGATGCACAAAACTTACCGATCGTGTCCCGATCGTCGCTAAATCAGTTTCACCAGTTTAGCGATCGATCGGATTCCCCGATGCACAAAACTGCCCACCGCGTGCTTTTCCTGTCGATCACCCATTTTCCAATCCAATCCGCCCCATGCAACTTAGTAAAAACCCCATGCAAAATACCCAAGCAACTGATGCACTAACATCGCTTGGCTCCTTAGCATCGGGTTTTACTGAATGTAAAACCCGATTGTTCTAGACCTGTCCCTAACTGTATTAGATGCAAACTTGATGGTGCATCAATCGCTGTTGGAGAATCGGCCTGAGAACCGGCCAACAGCAATCGAGTCGCTATCTTTAGTGCGTCTAGTCCAAAGTTTTTTGCAGTATCTTTTAAAACTTTTCTTTTCTGTCAAAAATCAGTTTCAGGTATCAGTGTAATAATGATCCCAAATTGCCAAAGGTGGAAAAATCTTTATAAACACTCTGCTACCGAACTCTGTAGAATCATTGTTTGTCTTTTAATGCAGGTCAGGCTTTTGATTCTGTTTGCTTCCGAATCTCTTTAAAAAAAAAAAAGTACGATAATGCTGAGTTAGTCCTGCTGTTTAGCACCTGCTCAGGCAAGCAGAAGCTGTGGAGGCCCTCGGGAAATTAATATTCATTATAGCAATTATTATTGGTACTCACAATGGCTGAGTGAGATCAAGTCCCGGCTGGACTCATAGGCTGAAAAATATGCTTATTATCACATTGATGTAGCAGTGAAACAGCAGGAATTAATTATGTCTAAGTGTACATTGCCTGAACCAAAAATTGATCCAAAAAGGAAGAGCCAAACAAGTGTAGGGGCAGATTAGAGAAAGAGCACCAAAATTTAGGTGTTGGTTTGACACATGCTAAACTCAAATTCTTTATTTATTTAACAAAAAATTTCTATTCCACTTCATCTACTGTTCTGGGCAACTCATAATCAACATACACAATATTTCATAAACATAAAACCATAAAATAAAAACCAAACATATTAAAGAAAAAAAAATCTGCAGGAACAATCCATCCAATGGTTAGTATCTTCTATTAAGGGCACCCATTCAAGCACAGTAAAACTTTGGTTTACCAGCATAATTCATTCCAAAACCATGCCTGTAATCCAAAACACTCGTATATTAAAGCAAATTTCACCGTAGGAAATAAAGGAAACTCAGACGATTCGTTCCACAACCCAAAAACTTTAATACAAAATGCTATACGTACTTGTATTGCAAGACTTTGCTCATTTAGAACAGTCACTACACTCCCGCAGCATCAGAGAGAGAAGAACCATCGGCTCAGTTGTGATGTGTGTATACTGTATGTTTTTGTATTACAAGACCTTGCTTGTATATCAAGTTAAAATTTAGTAAAATGTTTTGCTTGTCTTGCAAAACACTTGCATACCAAGTTACTTGCAATATGCGTGCATACACATGAAGGCTTTAACCTGCTTTCTAGAAATCAAGAATAGCTCAGTTTGTCAAATATGATGTGGCAAATGACTTCCAGAGGAAGTGTGTAACAAGCAGGAAAAAGCCACCTACAACAATGAATCCACGTAAACAAATAGTAGGGGATAGAGATGTTTCCACAAGAATATTTTATTGAAAATTTATCAATTTGACTCAACATGGCCAGTGTTTCGGAGTTCAAAATACACCTTCCTCAGGAGTCTACAAAACAAAGACATTTAAACATCTAAAACATCATCAAAAATCTAACAATTTTAATAACTGCCCACTTCTTTGCCCAACCTCCGCCCTCCCTAGCTCCCAAATCTCCCCCAGGAATTTGAGGAAAAAGATAACAATACTCAAGTCAAGGATAACCAATAAAGACACGGCTGCGTGCCTGTGGCGTCAAGGTATCCGAAAAGGGCTGCCAAATAGTAAGCAACACTCGTCCAGTCAGACAAATGCATGGCTTCTATAGTCAAGAGGTGGAGCATGGGCCCTACCCAGTGAAAAAGAATAGCTTTCAGAGTCAGACCCGATAGAATTGCCCTTCGAAGAAAGCTCTTAAGGCCTCTGGGAATAGGATGCTGAAGGTCAAACAGCCAAAATAAACTATAGCTATTATAGTACCATCTGGTTTGCCACATACCACCAACCCTGGAGAAGATAGTAGACCAGAAAGTTGGAATCAGGGGACAGTCTCAAAACATACGATACAGAGTGGCCTTGGGATGCCCACAAAGACGAGTGTTGCTCGAAACGCTCTTATTTTTCTGCATTTGGCAACTTATCTGCTGAGTTGCATTGTCGTATTTGATTATATTTTCTAAAAAATTGAATAAACATGATTGGAACCCCCCATCTAAAACATAACCATAAAAACATGTTAAATCCATTGTTATACAAATACACAATTTAAATATATGACTGGATAAAACCGTGTAAAACACATTGAGAACTTATATTAAAAGAACTAAACTAAACCTTAAGTTTATATACCGCATTATCTCCACGGATGTTGTGGAGCTCGGCACGGTTTACAAGAACTTAAAATATAGGAAGAGAAGGAAAAAAGGTTTACATGAACTTATAGAAGAGAAGAGTAAGAGGGGATAGAATTACATTTTAGTGAAAAGCCAGGTTTTCAGTTGCTTGCGGAATAATTGGAGGGAGCCCAGGTTCCGCAGCGGGATAGTAAGGTCGTTCCAAAGACCTGTGATTCTGAAGAGAAGGGATTTTCCCAGTTTGCCTGCATAGCGAATACCGTGTAGAGAGGGGAAGGATAATTTATACCTTTGGGCGAGTCTGGTAGAGTCAGGACTCGAGGAGTTATAAGATAGTGGAATTAAGGGAGGAAGGATGCCGTGAAAGAACTCATATCAAACTCATATTTAAGAAATAAGAAAATTATATTGTGAAACTCATATAGAAGAACTCATATTGGAAAGCATATTCAAATCCAGAACACTGGACCAGCAATTATTAATATTTTGTCATTATATATATACAGCCTACTTGGCAGTTTTTGTGCAGAGCTGTTATTACAACATACTAGTGTAAGTCCGCAATTTCATGCCTACATTTGGGTGCAAACATTTATGCCACATCAAAGGCTATGTAAATCCTTGCGCCTGATTGTTGGCAGATAGGTGAGTAACTCCCTGTATTCCATAACCTAGAAACATAAAAACATGACAGCAGATAAAGGCTAAATGGACCATCTAATCTGCCCATCCGCAGTAACCATTATCTCTTTTTCTCTCTGAGAGATCTCACGTGCCTATCCCAGGCCCTCTTGAATTCAGACACAGTCTCTTTCTCCACCACCTCTTCCAGGAGACTGTGCCACACATCTGCCACCCTTTCTGTAAAAAAGTATTTCCTTAGAATACTCCTGATTTATCCTATGCCCTCTCATTGCAAAGTTTCCTTTCAAATGAGAGACTCGACTCATGCACATTTATATTACGTAGGTATTTAAACTTCTCCATCATATCTCCCCTCTCCCTCCTTTCCTCCAAAGTATACAGATTGAGATCTTTAAGTCTGTCCCCATACACCTTACTACGAAGACCACATACCATTTTAGTAGCCTTCCTCTGGACCGACTCCATGCTTTTTATATCTTTTTGAAAGTGTGACCTCCAGAATTGTATACAATACTCTAAATGAGGTCTCACCAGAGTTTTATTCAGAGGCATTAATACCTCTTTTTTCCTACTGGCCATCTCTCTCCCTATACAGCCTAGCATCCTTCTAACTTTCGCTGTCACCTTTACAACCGGTTTGGCCACCTTAAGATCATCACATACAATCACACCCAAGTCCTGCTCTTCGGTTATGCACATAAGCTCTTCACGCCTTGTGCAGGCTGGCCCTATTCTGCCCATGCCCCTCCCATATCCACCCCCCCCCCCAAGAAGTTACATGTGATGGAACTGGCACATGCAACTTCTAGGATAGCAATTAAGGACAGTTGCCCTTTATCGGTAGCATGGAATATTGCTCCTCCTTGGGTTTTGGCCAGGTACTAGTGACCTGGATTGGCCACCGTGAGAACGGGCTACTGGGCTTGATGGACCATTGGTCTGACCCAGTAAGGCTATTCTTATGTTCTAATGCTAATTGGCGCCAATTAATAATAATTTAATTTAATCCAAACCACCTACGCAAAATAACATGTCTTGCCAATTTTAAATCAAAGCTAAAGACATTTTTATTTCTCGATGCTTTTGACACGTAAACTGCCCTTTTAAGGGCGATCCAGTTCCTGGAAAGGTCTTTTACCTTTATTTTCCCTTCCTTTTGTCTTTTCCATAATTGTTCTTTTTCTTTCTATCGATTGTAGTTCCAACCTTTCTTCCCTTCATTTTGGTTTGTCCATGTTACTAAAAATTGTATATTCCCCAGTTCTGTCCTTAATTGTTCTATAACTTACAGTGATACATTGTTTTAATATATTCTGTACACTGCCATGAAGATATGATAAGGCGGTATAAGAAATTTTAAATAAACTTGAAACTTGAACAGCTGATTATTAATCTAAGTTGTGCGTGCAACAGCCCTTATCCTATAACTTTTGCATGCAAATTTCTGCACTAGGTATAGAATGGGGTGGGGTGGGGGGGGAGATACCCTTGCAAGGTAAAAAGTGCTTTATAATATGTAGATAATAGAGAGAGGTGAAAATAATCAAAACCACGGATCAAAATGCCAGTATTCCACTCATAGGAAAGAAAGCCTTTGTTTTGAAGATGATTACTACCATGTTCTAGGTATGTACAGGATTTTGGAAAGTGGTTTAAGAACAGCACCCCGAGCCCCACCTCCCAATCACTGCTTTTCTTTTGCACACTTCACCCCCTGTACTGCACTGCTTCCTTGTTTTGTTTTTTTGGTACCCTAAAAGCATTACTTAGCATTTCTTAACCTTAAAATCTTAGTGCCTAACTGCACACCATTCTACGGGTTTCTCTAGATCCCTCCTCATTGTTAACCGCACTTTATATGGTGTCTACGTCATGGCAACGCTTCTTCCCTTGGCGCTTTAATCTCCTCCCATGGCTTTCAGCAGGGCCCCGGCGTTAGGGGGTAGCAAACAGCTCAAGGGGGCCCTGCGATCCGGGAATCTACCCCCACCCCTCCCTTCTCCTCACCTTAGCGGTCGCCTTTCCAAATCCCAGTTTCCTTTTTCAGCGGGGCCTCAGCACAGCGGCCGTTTTCAGAAGTGGCGCGCGGCTTCCCCTCTGACGCAACTTCACGTTTCCCGCCTGGACGGGTTGAGTCAGAGGGAAAGCTTCGGGCCCGGCAGCCGCGCGCCACTTCAGAAAACGGCAGCTGCGCTGAGGCTCAGCTGAAAAAGGAAACTGGGATTTGGAAAGGGGAAGGGGGGGGGGGAAGACATGCCATCAAGGGGAAGAGGTTGAGCTATATTAGGTGTGGCTGGAGCTATAGTATGTGTGTGGGAAGCAGCAGCAGTGGTGAGGGGGCAGGCTACTCGATAGAATTGGGGTGGAGGGAGAGAGAGGGGCAAGAGACTCGATGAAATTGGGGTGGAGGGAGAAGAAGGGTAGGATACTCGATGGAATTGGGGTGGAGGGAGAAAGAGAGGCAGGATACTCAATAGAATTGGGGTGGAGAGAGAAGGAAGGGGAAGAGACTCAATGGAATTGGGGTGGAGGGAGGGGGGCTGAATACTCAATGGAATTGGGGTGGAGGGAGAAAGAGGGGCAGGATACTCGATGGAATTGGAGTGGAGAGAGAAGGAGGGGTAAGAAACTCAACCTATCACTATCTACTACCTGCTATCAATTTCTCCTGGAAAAGTCCAGACTAACAATTGTAACTGGACACACTCTTGATTACATGTACTGCAATGCTACTGGAAATGTCCAGTCCTCTAACTTGTAATCCGCTTAGAACCGCAAGGCACAAACGGAATAGAAATCACTAATGTAATGTAATGGAATTGGGGTGGAGGGAGAAAGAGGGGGCAGGATGGAATTGGGTTAGACGGAGATGGAGCAGATGGTGGAAGTGGAGTAAAGGGAGAGAGAGAAGAGGGCAGACATTGGATGTCAGTGAGGAGGGAAGAGCAGATGCTGAAGTGGAGAAAGAGGGTATTTACTGGATGGCAGGAATGGATAAAGAAAAAAGGCAACATGCTGGATGGGGAGTGGGGGAAGAGGATAGAGTTAGTGAAATACTGGAGGAGGTGAAGGAAACGGGTGGCAAGCTGTAGGTAGAAACAGTGAAAATATGGAAATTGAGGACTGGATAGTAAGAAAGAATTTAATCTAGACAGAGGCAGAAAATAAATTGAGAAGGAAGACCAGGGGAAAAAATGAAAGAAAAGAGACAGAGATACCATTTGAGGGGAGGAAATGAGAAGAGAGAAACACTAAAATCCACAGGTGGGGGAGGAGATAGAGATGCCAGGCCATGGGAGGTATGGAGGAAAGAAGATGAATGCCAGACCAATGTTGGGGAGGGGGGGGGGGAGGCAGACAGTTTCTGGAAGGGGCATAGAAAGAGAGCATATGCCATACAGAAGAGGCAGAGAGAGGGCAGACAGTGGATGAAAGGAAGAGAATGACAAGATGAGGAAAGCAGACACTAAACAACAAAAAGTATTAAAAAAATTTATATTTATTTGTTTGCATTTTTTTGCTTTAGGATAAAGTAGTATTGTAGCTGTGTTGATAAATGTTTATAAACAGAAACGGAAATAAGGTGATCCTTTTATTGGACTAATTTTAATGCAATGCTGACTAGCTTTCAGAGACAAAATCCCCCTTGTTCAGGTCAGGACAGGATACTGGAACAGCAGTATACTTTACTGACCTGAGGAAAGAGATTTTGACCTCTGAAAGCTAATTGAAAAATGTATTATGTCCAATAAAATGGTATTATCTTATTTCCATTTTTTGTTTTATT
The DNA here is from genome assembly GCF_902459505.1 of Geotrypetes seraphini. Taxonomy (NCBI): domain Eukaryota; kingdom Metazoa; phylum Chordata; class Amphibia; order Gymnophiona; family Dermophiidae; genus Geotrypetes; species Geotrypetes seraphini. The sequence continues at coordinate 41,403,910 of NC_047090.1, read as the reverse complement.
TTTATTTGTTAATTTGTAATGTGATTTGTTATTTCTGTTTTCTCAAATATACATCTGCTGTCTATATTTTGTACAATATTAGGGGATATGCCTCACTGTTTCTCTGGTGTTGCATTGTATGCAGAGTCCGGCTTCTTGGTGGTTCAGTTTAACTTTTGTCTACATATTTATATTTTTAGTTTGTGATTACTTATTCTATATTGGGCGAGGGTGTTTCTGTGTTCTGCGTATATGAAAAAATATAACTGGAAACAAGACTTCTCAATATATAAATCAAATAATAAGACTTGAATATAAATGTTGAAAATATAGTGCAATTTTTCACATACACTCAGATTTGTGTAATCCGACCAAGAGTCGACCAAGAGTCGAACCGACCGTCCCATTACTGTGTATGACTTTGATGTGAAAGATAGTAAGTGAGGCTACATGCTCTACTGATTAATAACTTTGTTCTCAATGGCAATGAGAGGAGAAAACAACCCCTTCACTTAGCTTTAAGATGAATTAGCAGGTCCCGAGGGTCTGTTTCAAGGAACCCAAAGCAGAAATATTAGACTTCAAATGCCATAGAAATGGGTGCTTGTGTGCAGGGCCGCCATCAGGGCAGTACCACCAGTCCTGCATTCAGGGGCCCGGAGCTGACAGGAGGCCCGGGCTCCCCCAGGGTTCTAGGCCACAGTCTAGGGGGAGGGGCGGTCCGCCCCACGTGGACAGGAGAAAGCTGGACGGGGGACCTGCGGAGTTCAATACATCTCGAGCCGCGAGGCTCGTCTTCTGTTCCTGCCTGCCCTGCCGCCCACATATAGCTGATCGCAAGTGTTCCCCGATGTCAGCGCTGACGTCGGAGGGAGGGCTTAAGCAAAGCCTGCCCTCCGACGTCAGCGCTGACGTCGGAGAATACTTCCGGTCGGCTATTTGTGCGCGGCAGGGCAGGCAGGAAACAGAAGACAAGCCTCGCGGCTTGAACTTCGTTTTGCTGAGAAAGTTGCAAAGATGGGCTGGGAGGCAAACACGGAACACAAAAGGGGGGAGGGAGTGCGTTTTGGACACAAGGCATGAACTTGGGAGAGAGGAAGGGAGGGAAAGAGATGCTGAGGTGGGGGAGGGAATGGGTTTTTGGACACAGAAGGCATGGACTTGGGAGAGAGGAAGGGAGGGAAAGAGATGCTGAGGTGGGGGAGGGAATGGGTTTTTGGACACAGAAGGCATGGACTTGGGAGAGAGGAAGGGAGGGAAAGAGATGCTGAGGTGGGGGAGGGAATGGGTTTTTGGACACAGAAAGCATGGACTTGGGAGAGAGGAAGGGAGGGAAAGTGATGCTGAGGTGGGGGAGGGAATGGGTTTTTGGACACAGAAGGCATGGACTTGGGAGAGAGGAAGGAAGGGAAAGAGATGCTGAGGTGGGGGAGGGAATGGGTTTTTGGACACAGAAGGCATGGACTTGGGAGAGAGGAAGGGAGGGAAAGAGATGCTGAGGTGGGGGAGAGAATGGGTTTTTGGACACAGAAAGCATGGACTTGGGAGAGAGAAAGGGAGGGAAAGAGATGCTGAGGTGGGGGAGGGAATGGGTTTTTGGACACAGAAGGCATGGACTTGGGAGAGAGGAAGGGAGGGAAAGAGATGCTGAGGTGGGGGAGGGAATGAGTTTTTGGACACAGAAGGCATGGACTTGGGAGAGAGGAAGGGAGAGAAAGAGATGGTTGTGTACACGGGGAATAGAAGAAAGGAGAATTTTTGGTCATAGGGAGGGAGTGAGGTACAGATAGTGGCATACCAGGGTGGGGGGAGGGCGGTCCACCCCACCCCGGGTTTACGTCCCAAGGGGGTGCACAGCTGGCCACCCTCCAGTGTTCTCCCTAGGCCGGCAAACTGCGGCTCTGTAGCCACTTGAGTGCCTCCGCCGCCATCGGAAACAGGCCGGCACCAAGTTCTCCCTGCTTTTCCCTGTGGGGACGGCCAACTCTCGCCACTCTCGTCAATTCTGACGTCGGAGAGGACATTCTGGGCCAGCCAATCGCTGCCTGGCTGGCCTAGAACATCCTCTCCGACGTTAGAATTGATGTCGGGTGGCGAGAGTTGGTCGGCCCCGCGGGGAAGAGAAGCAGGGTGAACTCGGCGCCGGCCTGTTCCCGATGGCGGCAGTGGCAGCCTATTCCCCAATGGTGGTGGCATAGGGGAGGGCAGGGAGAAAGAAAGAAAGGGGGGTCAGGAAGCCAGAAAGAAAGAAAGGGGGCAGGGTGAAACAAAGAAAAATGGGGCACGGAAAGAGAGAGAGAGAAAGACAGACATACAGAACGAAAGAGGGTGTGGAGAGAGAAAGAAGGGGGCAGGATGAGAGAGAGAAAAACAGACATACAGAAAGAAAGGGGGTGTGGAGAGAGAAAAAGAAAGAAGGGGCAGGGTGAAACAAAGAAAAAGTTTGGGGAGGGAATGAGGTCTGGAGGAGAGGAAGCATACAGGAGGCTGAAAGAAGGGAAGAAATATAAGAAATATTGGATGCACAGTCAGAAGAATAAAGTGCAACCAGAGACTGATGAAATTACCAAAGGTAGGAAAAATGGTTTTATTTTCAATTTAGTGATCAAAATGTGTCTGCTTTGAGAATTTATATATGCTGTCTATATTTTGCACTATGGCCCCCTTTTACTAAACTGCAATAGCGTTTTTTAGCGCAGGGAGCCTATGAGCGTTGAGAGCAGCGTGGGGCATTCAGCGCAGCTCTCTGCGCTAAAAACCGCTATCGCGTTTTAGTAAAAAGGGAGGGGGAATATTTGTCTATTTTTGTATAGTTGTTACTGAGGTGACATTGCATAAAGTCATCTGCCTTGACCTCTTTGAAAACCCGTGGAATATAAATGATAATTAACATTTTCTCTGCGTACAGCGTGCTTTGTGTTTTTAAAATTTTATTGTTGGTAGATCATTTTGGTGTGACTTGGCCACAAAGGTAAGGGGGAGGGAGGGAGGGGAACTGCTGAAAGACATCTAGTAATCCTTGAAGGCTTGACTGTGCAGGGAATTATTTTTGTAAAATCATGTTTTGTTATGTGACTGGCATTATTTAGACTTTAATTTCTATGAATGAATAGAATGAAAATGATATAAATTACTTGCTTGTTTTTATGTGTGTGTGCTGAAGGAAAGTGGAGAGAGAGTGGGCTGAGGACGCTGAAGGGAAATGGGGAAGAGAGAATGGGGAGAAGACGCTGATTTATAAATTGACAATTGTACAGAATATTGTTTCTTTTTTATATTTATCCATAGCTGCATGTTAATGATGTGCTCATATGCACTTATTTATCATCATAACATATACATCATCATTAACATGCAGCTGTGGATGTGTAAGGACAGGCTGAGGAGGATGGATGGGAAGGAAGGAAGGTGCACATATCAACATATCGTACATTTTTAACATGCATGATGCAGCTATAGGCAAGCTGAGGAGGATGGGATCATACAGATGTGTATGTTCAGATATGCGCTCAGATGTGTAGTTTTTTCTGATATATTTATTAAGCTTACAGTATTTATAAAAACACATTTAATACTTGTTACAAAAAATATTGTGCAATTGTGATCTACTTCTGGCCTACAAAGGTCAAAAGAAATCCTTAACTGAGATTTTACATTCAAAAGTGAATTATAGCTACTAGCACTATTATTTATTAGTTATTTATTATGCAGATATTTGTTAGTTTGTTATTAGTTCAGTATTAGACATATGTTATTTTAGAATAGATAGGTATAGATTAGTTTAGTTTAGGTTAGGTTAGGGCCCTGCTGAAAGAGTCTACCTTGACGTGGTTGCAGGCTTACAAATCTTTTGGTCAAAGAGTGCGGCGACAGAGAAAAGTATGTGTGTATTCGGCCCATGGAAGAAGGGGGGGTCAGGGGGGGAAGGGGTGCGTGGGGGGCCCAATAGGATTGCTCAGTAAGGGGCCCAGAAATTTCTGATGGCGGCCCTGCTTGTGTGAATTGGACAACAACTTGTGTTCATAAGTTGAAACGATCTCATTAGAAGAGGGGGGGGGGAGAAAGCGCCACAAAGGTAAGGGGTAGGGAGGGAGAAAGGGAGGAAAGGTGGGGTGGAGAGGAAAAGACGCTGAAGGGAAATGGGTAAAACAGAGGGGGGAGAAGGACGCTGAAAGCACATGGGGAAGACAGAGGGGGGAGAAGGATGCTGAAAGCACATGGGGAAGACAGAGGGGGGAGAAGGACGCTGAAAGCACATGGGGAAGATAGAGGGGGGAGAAGGACGCTGAAAGCACATGGGGAAGACAGAGGGGGGAGAAGGACGCTGAAAGCACATGGGGAAGACAGAGGGGGAGAAGGACGCTGAAAGCACATGGGGAAGACAGAGGGGGAGAAGGACATTGAAAGCACATGGGGAAGACAGAGGGGGAGAAGGATGCTGAAAGCACATGGGGAAGACAGAGTGGGGAGAAGGACGCTGAAAGCACATGGGGAAGACAGGGGGGGAGAAGGACACTGAAAGGACATAGGGAAGTCAGAGGGGGGAGAAGGACACTGAAAGCACATGGGGAAGACAGAGGAGGGGAGAAGGATGCTGAAAGCACATGGGGAAGACAGAGGGGGGAGAAGGATGCTGAAAGCACATGAGGAAGACAGAGGGGGGAGAAGGACGCTGAAAGCACATGGGGAAGACAGAGGGGGAGAAGGACGTTGAAAGCACATGGGGAAGACAGAGGGGGAGAAGGACGTTGAAAGCACATGGGGAAGACAGAGGAGAAGGATGCTGAAAGCACATGGGGAAGACAGAGTGGGGAGAAGGACGCTGAAAGCACATGGGGAAGACAGGGGGGGAGAAGGACGCTAAAAGGACATAGGGAAGTCAGAGGGGGGAGGACACTGAAAGCACATGGGGAAGAGAGAGTGGGGAGGACGCTGAAAGGACATGGGGAAGAGAGAGTGGGGAGAAGACGCTGGCAGGGAAGAAGACAGAGATGCCAGACTATGGGGGGAGCAGAAGAGAGAAGAAGATGGGTGCCAGACCAATTTGGAAGGCGGGAGAAAGGGAGAGGCACAGTAACAGAGCAAATGGAAGATGCAGAGAGAAGAGAGACAGTGGATGGAAGGAATTAAATGAGAAAATGAGGAAAGCAGAAACCAGAGAAGACAAAGGTAGAACAAAAATTTTCTATTTATTTATTGCTTTAGGAGACATGTGTCACCGTTTCTGTGGTGTTGCGTTATATGCAGAGTACAGCTTCTTGCTGGTTCAATTTAACCTTTCTATTTTATCCCCCCTTTTACAAAACTGTGGAGCACTTTTTAGCGCCAGCCGTGGTGGTAGCAGCTTTGAGGCTCAGAATTCTATGAGCGTCAGAGCTGTTACCACCATGGCTAAAATCCACACTACAGTTTTGTAAAAGGGGGAGGGGTTAGTTTGTGATGACATATTCCATATTAGGCGAAAGTGTTTTCTGTGTTCTGTGTGTTCCAAAGACATGGTTTTCTGTTAGGATTGACGGTGTAGGATTGATCTGTACTAGTCTGGCTTGTTTAGTTTTACAATGGGTGTATTGATGTTGTACTGCTCACTGCAGTATGTAAGATGCTGCCTTTTCCTAGGTACTCATGTATGACGTGTGGCTTGTTACTAAAAATCATGTTTTTCGTACAGATGAGGGGTGGGGGGGTGCCAAAAAATAATGGGCCCCGGGTGTCACATATGCTAGGTACGCCACTGCCTGGGCCCCAGCATGTCTAAAACTGGC